>NC_066597.1:270000-875000 GCF_905475345.1 Vespula vulgaris | reverse complement strand
TCGAAAATGGGATTACGGAGTGGGGTAGGCCTTGGCACACTTCACACAGCGAGACGCGCTGTTGGAAGAGAGAAAGAGGGGGTGGGGGTGAGCAACGAAGCTACGGGGTGGGAGGAGAGTAAGGGGGTAGGGAGCGAGCACGCTTTTGCGTTGAATATTACAAGTTATAGATATCGCACCTGTACCAGTTGCGTTAAAAAAGAAAAAGAAAATATGTCCAAGATATCAGCGCTTTAGCAGGATTTTTACGAATTTTTTTCTAAGTAACGAGAAATAATAGGACGATGGAAATCGTTCTTCTTACTCTTGATCCTAGGCAACACGAGACAGATGAGAAATGATATACGCGTATTTTCAGGTGGAAGGATTACGATAGATAATACTAATCGACCTAGAAATAGAGTAATTCCGATAATGTTCGCATAATTTCTGTCCATACGGGCAAGAATTGTTCGTGGTTTTACGAGCTCATTTTACTGTCGTATACATCGGACATATATATCGTTATCGCGAGTTTGTGCGAGCATATCATCGTTGTCGTTGTATCGGCCAGTAGCGCGGAATACTGGCGTATATCGCGTATGTGATGTTAAAAAATAACTGGCCAAAGTATGCCGAACAACGAAGGACTTTGTATGTCGATTTTTTCCGATCGATATTTGTCATCTTTCTTAGAGACCATCGAAGCGAGAACTTTCGAACAATCGTCGTCGCATGCGTGAGATAGATAGATAGATAGATAGATAGATAGACAGATAGAAAGAAAGAGAGAGAGAGAGATAAGAAGACAGATTCCTCGCGTATTCTCGATCGATTCGAATCTTTCTTTTCTGAAACAGCGATACAACACGACACGACGACGAAGAGCCTTCGATGCTTTGCGTTTCTGGGTCATGGCTTTCACTTTCTTTCGTTCCTTCTTCCGTCGTCCCTTTCGTACGTTCCGATCGTATTCCTTTCGTTTTCGTCTCGAGACCCCTCCCCCACTTTGGCTCGCTCACAATCAGTAAGCAGCGCCGCCGCTAGTCCGCCATTTTTCGCCGGTGCTTTTTACCTGCGGTAAATATCATCGCGTATAGCCACGGTCAAAATAAAATCCAGTCCAGGTATTTCGTATTCGTGTTGGCCCGAACAAAGGACTTTATCTACAGATATATCTCGTCGCGCTTGCTCGTATCTTCTTCCTTTCGATCGATCGTTCGATTGATCGATGGATCGAACGAACGATCCATCTATCAAAGATCGTCCCTAAGGAAAAAACTCACAAAAAACCTCTTCACATATTATATCTATCTTTATCTTCGATAAACTCGAAGCTCCTCTTTGCGAAAACGATTCTAGCAAGCATTCGGACACGCGACGACGATGACGACACGCACTTGCGCGTGCATTCATGGTTGACAAGTATGTGTGCATTACGTGCAACGTTATGCGACATGTGAGGAACGACGATCTAAGGGATATAAAGATAGAGAGAGAAGGAGTAGGGGAGAGAAGAAGTAGAAAAATTGCTAGAATCGCAAGAAACGTCTTTGAAGGGGTGATGAATAGAAGAAAAAGAAGGGTGAAGCAAGAGGGCGCATGGCACTAATTGTAAGGAGCGAGAAACGCGTATTAAGAAAGAAAGAAAGAGGGAGAGAGAGAGAGAGAAATAGCGACGCAACGACTTGGTGTGCGACGGATGCGATGGTGGGCGGCGGTGACGGCGTGCGTGTGCCTCCGGCATGTACGTGAGCGAGAGCGCCGCAGAGAGGGAATATAGTGCGGAGAGGGTCTGAGGGGGGAGTAGAGGTGGTTGGTGGAACGACGAGGAGGAGGAGGAGGGGAAGGAGGGGGAGGTGGAGGAGGAGGAGGAGAGGAGAAACGAGAGGGAGCGAGTCGCGGCTGCGTCATGTTCTCAGCGAACTGGGTCAGTGGGTCTCCCCACCTCTTTTGCCTCGTACATCTACCATGTATACGCACACACTGAGAGCCACTGCCTCTGTCGGGGAGTGCCAACGGCGTTGCTGTTGACCCAGCCACGGCCCGTTGTCTCGCAACCTACCACGCGCTTGCTCCGAGCCCGTTTACACACTCGTCCCTTGCTTCTCCACATGCTTTGCTTTTGCTTTTCTCATTCCCTACTATATCTCTTTATGCTTGCTCTTGCTTGATCTTTTCCTCTTTTTTTCTACTTTGCCAAAGCATACTTTCTTTCGTGCCGTGTTACCTCGAGGCTTCCATAAAAAATGACGTCGACGTTAAGTTTCTAATGCGCCGAGGATATATCACGAAAGTAAGTCGACAGAAGAGCTTCCTAAAGAAATTATCGGGTAATACGTGTGCATGCATGCACGCACGCACGTACATACGTACGTGTGCGAGTGTAACGTGTCGGAGGAAGATATCGAGTAGTAGAAGAGGTAGAGGGAAAAAGACGCGAAGGGCGCAGAGCGAAAAGGGGCAAGAGCGAAACCGGTAGGTCGGAGAGTGGACAATTCTTTTGCCGCCGACATAGACCTGGTTCCGTAAGTAGGTCATCCCCTCTTAAGGAACGGCAGAGCGCGGTGGCGGCGACGGTCCTCCCCCTTCGATCGCGGCAGTACCGTCCCTCCGTCGTCTCGCCCTCCGTCGTCTCCTCCCACCACTGGCAGCATCAGCAGCAGCACCGGGCCAGTACGTACTGAGGCACCTCCATTCCGACACGGCGACGACGGCGGCGGCAACGGCGAATCGAGCGGTGGTGGTGGTGGTTGTCGTGGTGGTGGTGGTGGTGGTCCTGGTGGAGGTGGTAGTGGAGGTGGAGGTGGAGGTGGCGGGCACCTGGCCGCGCGCGCGGTGGCATGCGCTGCTGCTGCTGAATCACTTTCACTTATGCCGTGCGCTGTGTTGGATATACGACGACGTGCCTCCCCTTCCCTCCTTCTCGCCATTACTCCCTCCTCCTTCACCCCCACCGTCGATTCTCTCTCTCTCTCTCTCTCTCTCTCTTTCTCTCTTTCTTTCTCTCTGTCTCTCTCTCTCTCTCTCTCTCTCTCTGTTCTCTCCGTCTCTATCTACTCAGCTCGATGCATTCTCCGTCTCGCTCGCTCGCGTTCGCTCACCGTGCCGCTCGTCGGTAAAGGGACACGCGCGCGTTCTCTTCTCTGTACCTACCGAAACGCCAAAGGAGTCTGACATACACATAGTGCGCGACCCGTTACTACTCTGGAGTCATCCGTCCATTTCATCGCGCGCGCGTACCTAGTGTGTGCTGTTCTTCTTCCTAATACCTTCGAATAGGTACTCTTCTTTCCTTCGTATCTCCTGCGTCCTCCTGGTGTCACGCCAAACGTTTCGTTCGAGGAGGCTCCTTTCCTTATCGGTGGCTACGAACGAGACAGAGTGTAAGAGAGAGAAAGAAGGAATAAGAGGGAAAGAAAGAGGGAGAGAAATAAGGAGAGAGAAAGAGAGGGAGAGGGAGAGGGAGGGAGGGAGAGAGAGAGAGAGAGAAAGACATCGCGAGCGCGATAATCGTGTCCGCTCCTTGTCGCGTTGGCCAACGATATACGTGACGCGTATACCGGCACTGTGCGGTGCGGTGGTGCGGCCCGGCGCTCTCCCCGCGCTGAGGCGTTCTCTCTCTCTCTCTCTCTCTCTCTGTCTCTCTCGCTCTTTCTTTCTTTCTCTCTCTCTCTCTCTCTCTGTCTCTTTCTCTCTGTCTCTCTGTCTCTCTCTGTCTGTCTCTCTTTCTTTCTCGACTCTACTCGTGGCTCTCTTCTACCTACTCTACTACCTCCGTGCGTCGACGGTAGGGCGGCGGCGACGGCAGAGGAGGGGAGGCGGGCCCTTCGGGAAAGCAACGAGGCGAGAAGACAACTCTAGTCGCACGCAGATAGCCGAGCTGTCAAGTCGTGCGCGTGCGGTACACGGCTCCTTCCTTCCCTCTTTTTCGCCTACCGCGCCTTTTCTACACTCTTACATACAACACGCCTCTTCTCTCTTGTATCGTTTTAACGTCGCGCAAAAATTTGATTCTTCCGAAACGAGTGCCGTAAAGTACTATTTCTAAAGTACTATTACTATTATTACTTGTACGACCGCTAGTACTATCATTACTATAACTTCTACCATTGCTATTACTATTACTACACGACATCATTACTATCACGTTTCCGCTACGGTGGGAGCTTTTATTCTCTCTCCTAACGCACACGTGCGCGCGATACCGCCACCTCCCTTTCTTACCTATTCTTCGGTACGCGCGCGTCCCTCGCACGAGATAACCATTGGATTGCAGTGAGAAGACGGAGAAAGAAAACAAATATCTAGAGAAAGAGTAATATATAAACCGTAGGAGAGAGCGAGAGTAAAGAGAGAGAGAGAGAGAGAGAGCAAAAGATCGAAAGAAATTTTTAAACGGCAATATCCCGGTGGTGCTACGTGCTGCTGGTGGGTAGCGGTGGTGGTGGTGGTTTGTTTTTGGTGTACCGTTCCTCAAGACGGAGAGCCTCTACAGTGAGTCAGTGCTCCGGTGCTCCTTTTCGTTGTGCTGCTACACGCTACCTGGTGTAATCTAAACCCGCGAAGATTTTAACTCGTGGCTCTTGTATCGTGTCACCGTCACGGCGATGTTTCGGACGTAGTTCGGCCTCTATCGGAAAGGGGTTCACGATGCCCGATGATTTTTTTTTGAGTGAAGCTGTGCCGCGCAAAAAGAACGTGACTCGGTGATTGATACCATCCGCACGTTCGTCTTACGCGTTAGAAAAAATAAGCAACGGGGCCAAGTGTATTTCTCCTTTGATCCACAACCCTGTCGTCGTTGCCGTCGTTGTCGTCGTTGTCGTTATCGTTGTCGTCGTTGTCAATCTCCCTCGACCCTGTTTAAAGGGCCGCGAGTGACACGTTCTCGAGCATCGCCCACCGCTCTTTAATTTTGACCGTTCTCCGCAAAGATCACGGTCGCCTCGTATACCTTACTATATGCGCCGCTACGCGAAAACGTTCTTTCGTGCGGTCCTTGCGCAAGGGTGATATGTTATTGGAGATGGAGCAACATTCGGGTTTGATGTCCCTGAATATGTCACCGTTCCATCTGAGTCCTCAGGGCAGTCCCCAAAGTGCGGCGAGCGCTGGCCAACCGCAACAGCAACAGCAACAACAGCAGCAACCCCAGCCGCAGACTCAATATAGTTCTTCGCCGTATGGAAATTGCGCTCAGAGTCCATCCTCCGCGATGTGTCACCACCACCAACAACATCAGCAGCAGCAGCAGCAGCAGCAGCAGCAGCAGCAGCAGCAAGCGCAGTCCCATTCGCAATCGCAATCGCAGCAATTGCAATCGAGTCACAATCAAGCGCAATCCCAAGGTGGTGGCATCTCGGGATTCGAATCGGCCTTCTTCTATGCGACCGCCCTCGAGGAGCGGTGTCCGATGTGTGGCGACAAGATGTCGGGCTATCAGTATGGTCTTCTCACTTGCGAATCCTGCAAAGGTTTTTTTAAACGCAATAATTCGCCGTGCAGTAGCAAGAAGGTTTACACCTGTCTGTTCTCGCCGACAGGGGGTGGAGGAGGAGGAGGAGGAGGGGGCGGTGGTGGTGGGAACGGGAACGGGAGTGGCGGTAGCGGGGGTGGCGGCGGCGGCGGCGGCGCGATCGGGGTCGGGGTCGGGGTCGGTAACGGTGGCGGTAGTGGCGGCGGCGGCGGCGGTGGCGGTGGCGGTGGCGGCACGTCGTCCGCCCTTGAGAGCGGGCCTTGCGGCAACAAGAAGGTATACACGTGTCTATTCTCGCCAACAGGGGCTGGGAGTAGCAACGGAGCTGGACCTGGCGGCAACAGCAATACCAATGGCAGCAATAACAGTAACAATAACAACAACAACAACAACAACAACAACAACAACAGTAGCAACAACAACAACAACAACAACAACAACGTACCGAGTGGCGGCAGCTCGTCCGTCCTCGAAGGTAGTGCCAGTAGTGCCGGTGGAGGAGCCGGTGGAGGTTACAGCGCTAGTACCGCCAGTTCCGCTGGCAATGCCGGTGGAGGCAACGGTCCTGGTAGTACCGGACCCGGACCCACCGCTGGCAACGCCACAACTGGGACCTCGGCGACCAGCGGCAATGTCGCTGTACACGCCGGTACCCTCTGTCATCCTAGCTTGGGCCAGGTCGGGGTTGGTATCGTGACTGGCTCGCTACCCTGCCCCTCCGATTTCCCTGACACCAAGGACATCGTTATCGAGGAACTCTGTCCGGTCTGTGGCGATAAGGTCTCCGGATATCACTATGGATTACTCACCTGTGAATCTTGCAAGGGTTTCTTCAAGCGCACCGTCCAAAACAAGAAAGTCTATACGTGCGTCGCCGAAAGATCCTGTCACATCGACAAGACGCAGAGGAAGCGGTGTCCCTACTGTCGCTTCCAAAAGTGTATCGAGGTCGGCATGAAGCTTGAGGGTGAGTTTCGATTTTAGGCCGTTCTTCTATTTCATCCGAGAGAAAGTTCGTTCCTTTTTCTTCTTCGACCAACGCGCTCGCTTCTTTCTTCGCGATGTCAACTTCTTCATTTTTCTTCTCTATATTTCGTGCGTTGGATTTGAGTCGAGTTTCAACGAACTTTCTCTTTTCTTAAATCTTGCTTACTTCGTTCGCGTTGCTCATAAATATGAGGGCGTCCAGATTAGGGTCGGACTTACGCGCGATCGGCTAAGTTCGCGATGCTGTAATGAAATAAACGTAACGTCGTATGTGTTACGAAAATGCAGCGGAAAAAAGAACGTAACGAATGTGGGTGGTTGTAGTTTCGAACGATGGCGCGAAAAGTCTTGCACAATTATAACGGATAAAAGTATGCTTTGCTCGAGCAGGAAAATTTTCTTCTTTCTCTCGTTCTTTTTTCTTTTCTTTGTTCATTTTTCGAGCGCAAGCGCGATGTCATACGCCGCGTATCAAAGTGGTCTTTTCGTTAGAACCTCGACAACCGATGACTTTTCCTGACGTTCGTTTTGGGAATCGTAATATTGCATCGAACGATTTACATGAACTTACCGTAGTGGGAGTTTCTAGCTCTCCAGTCTCCCGCTCCCTTACCCAATGCGGCAGCGAGTCAAAGAACATTTTCGCGGGAACGCGCGTGGTTGGCAACTCGTCCAGTCTCGGTTATTTTCGGTTCTTCTCGAGAAACTTCGATCATTTTCGTATCCGTTCGTGCACACTTACACGAGACACCATACACAAACGCGCTCGTTCGAACTTAACCTTATTACAGGCAATAAATGTGGACAACGGAGTCTCTTTTTTGCTATCAACGCTCTGTTTTCTCTTCCAAAAGCAATCGTAGAATAACTATTCTCACTTTCATTCGGTATTTCCACATCGCGATCGAGGCACGAGTTGTTACAACGAATAATAAACCATACACCGATTTGCTGGATAAATCCTTCCTGCTAGTTCCGCGCGTTTTATACAAATTTGTCATTTGGAATCTTTGTATTCGCGTTGTTCGTCGAAAGGGGAAAGATCCTCTAATGGATCGATGATGATCCATGGAGATCGACGCGAGTCTGGTGTGCTGCGAGGTTCCTTCGCAAAAAGGTAGTCTGGGCTCGTGCGGCCGATATAATTGAAATATAACTAGGTCTAGGCCCCGAAGGCCCAGCGATTAAGCGAATCTCGAAAGAGTTGCTGTCGTAATTGCCGCCTTTGCACGCCGTTTTCCACGGCGCGTTCTTACCAGTGGAAACGGCATTGCCTAACGCGGAAAGTTTCCAGAATGCTTGCGAGCGTTTACGAAAGGAAGCAGTTTCTTATTTTTCTAGGCTACTCGGAATTACGAAGAAAATTTAATTTAGGTCGGCCGTAACAGTGTGCGTAACATTTTTTTTTAATTATATGGGTAACGACGCACGCACGTGCGCTCGCCTCGCTACTCGTCGAATAGGAAATGAATCTTTAATGTCTTTCCGCAAGAGCGAGCTTGTAAAATTAGAGTATCTGCGATAAAAACGAGCGAATCGTTCGCGTAACTCGTCCTTAGCTTCGATTTTTCTTTCATTCTTCTTTCCTTCGATCCGAAAGCTTTAAAAATCGTTTTATCGTTTAGACAAACAACAAATATTGGTAGGACACGATAACGCACCGACGATTTATCGATCTTAACGATTTCTTAAACTCACATATCGACGGTTTTCAAAATAAATCTACGATAATCGTTGTTATCTTAAGTAGAATGTCGGCAGTGTTCGTTACAATCTGGTTTGCATGTTCTCTTTGCGCGTATGTAAATTTTAATCTGAAGAGGATCTTCCTTTGAAGCAATTATCTGCAGGTATGCGAAAATCCTGACGTAATTGAACTTTCATCGAAGTGGTTCGTCGACTAAACGTTCGTTCGTTCGTTTCCGTTTTCTTCCTTCCTCTTTTTACTCGAACGCCCATATTGTAGAAATATTATGAATACGGCTAATGGTCGTGTCTCTCATTGACCAAGGTCTACCAACTGTAATACCACGGGCACGAGCTTTTATCGGCGTCATTTTTGTTATTACCAGTATACCGGTGGAATAATGACCGCGTTTAAACGATAATTTCAAATTGTATGAATAAGTAAAGCAACTTTACGTCAGCGAATAATTAAAAGGTTAGAATAATTGGTTGTGTTATTCGAAGACTTGGTTACGATAGAAAAATAAAATTCTCTTTGTTCGGCTCGGAAATATATACTCATCGTCGTCGATATTCGTTTCAAATGCAACCAATTTCTCCGACAGACATACATCTTTAACTTTTCATCCTAGTTTCGTCGTCTTTCGTTGATAGCACTCGATGAATCCCCTAAATGAACGTACAACGTTATTAGTCCCTGTACCTCTTGCTTTAAGTAGCAAAGCGTTTACGAGTCAGGGAGCAGCAGCAACAGAAACAGCAGCAGCAGCAGCAGGGCATGAATAAGCGGTACGTACGACTTAGTCCAAGCCCAAGAGATACTTGCGCAAGTGTCGTCTGGAAATTCGAGGTAAAGACATTTCGTTCCAGCGTTATGCCTACGGGCTAAAGTCTTTCGTCGTTCCCCCTTGTTCTTACTTTCTATCGGATGAACAAATTATAATTTCACCGATACGTACATACGCGCCAAAGTCCTTTGGGAGGAGATCGAAGCTTTTCGCCAAGTAGTAAACCAAAATTTCATCCTAGCTGATACTTTTTAAAGAATCGAAAAATCGAATGGTGTAGTCCTGAGATGACTTCGAACTTGTTACCAGCAACGTTTTACAATCCATCTTCTTAGAGGAGTTCAAAGAGAAAACGAGAAGAGAGAGAGAGAGAGAGAGAGAGAGAGACAAACAAACAAACGTGTCTCGCATCTGTTTGCCACGTGGCCAGATTCCGAGTTTATTGGGATCTCTTAAAGCAGTATTGGCGAATTCAATCATAAGAATGGAAACAATGAAGGCACAATGGAAATACGGAATATCGCGAAGACGCGTGCAAACGGCTGCTGACGAGTCTCCATTTAGGGACTCACGAATTTCATAATTGTCGTGTCGTGTTGAAAGACGGTGCTATACCTGCTCGCTTACTGCCAGTATACTGCCAGCCTGCCAGCCTGCCTGCCTGCCAGCCTGCCTGCCTGCTTGTCTGCCTGCCTGCCTGCCTGCCTGTTTATCTGCCTGCTTGCTTGCTTGCTTGCTTGCTTGCTCGCTTGTCTGTTCAACTCCTACCTTCTCGTTGAGTTCCGGAGAGGTGAGGGAGAAAGGTTGAGGCGGCGTGCAGCGCAGAGATTGTGTAATCTCTCGTTGAGTGAAGCCTCACCGTCTTCTTTACATCGAGCCTTTTATTTCTTTCGGGCTCTCTTTCTCGACTCCTCGCCCGTGCACACCCGAATTTGCGTCACTTACACCTACTTACGTCGAAGTCCACGCTTTCTATCGTTTGATCGGCCGTATTCCCTCATTGGTCACGTGACACGAGTAATTTTCTTCATTGGCCATTTGCCATTTAGATGACCAATCGTGGAAACTCTCCTTTCGGTTTCTCGCTTCTTCTCCTCTTCCAAACTGGAAGAATCATTCAATGTTTTTATCGGATTAAGAATATTCCTCGGAATTCTCTCTCTGCTTCTCGAATTTCATAAACTATTCGCCATTTTCATCCACTTTTTGTATTTTTCTGCTTTTCTTTTTTTTTTCATCTTTCGCAACGCATTCGATGACTTCACTCTAACGGTCGTTCTCATAGGAAAAGAACCCTCGTGTGATTGGCTGGGCCATGGCCAACCATTCTCACGTGACCGCCCCTTAATTTCTATGGGGAAGACTTAAAGTCTTTGAATCCGTAGATCCGTGAAGTAGATTTACCTTTCCCTTTCGACCATCTGTATTATCTATTTATTTATCTATCTTCCTCTTTCTTTCCTTTAAGGTTTCGACGTGAAAGAGCATATTTGCTTATAATCTGGAGCTTTTTTCACAATCTCTTTAAATCGTATCCAAAATCGAAATGTAGGTACTCATTTCCAACGAGCATTTATCGTGGGAGATGAAAAGAAGCGCGAGATCCTCTATGGACTGATAATCAAACTTTTCCGGTAAACGTACACTCCCATGAATTACGTAATATTTCCGTGTGCAGAATCGAAGAGAATCGAATGTGTGTCCGACTAAACTGATCTCGTGTTCGTGCGAAATAAAAAAGAAAAAATCAAAAAAAGATTCCATCGAAGCACCAAAATTATTGTCATCGTAATCGTATCGAATTCACGAATCACAAGCGAACGGCATGTTTCGCCTTCTATTTCTCTTTTTCTTTTCCTTTTCTGTTTCTTTTTTTTTCTTTCTTTGTGTGCACAGTTGGCAAATGAGACATATCAAGATGATAATTCGAATTCGTATATATTCCTGGTTACCGATAATAAAATCGCTTTTCGAAGGTCTCCATTAAAAAGAAATAAGGAAAAGAAATCAATAGGAACTGGATATCGTGTTGCGCACAAGCCAATTGGGGATAGAGAAGGGAGAGAGAGAGAGAAATAAAGGAATAGAATTAGATAAAGACAAACGCAATTATTAGAATTATTAGTACTTATTCGTTGTATATAGTGTATCTTATCGAGTTCGCGATGAGTAATAACGTCGTTTCGAAACTACAATTAAACTCGAAAGTATAACGATCTAAAAAAGAAACGCGTATGGAAAAAGAAGAAGAAAGAGGAACGAATGAATACAAAACAAAATAGTTCTTCAATGGCGCATATTAGATTCGGGGAATCCCGAATAATTTTTGATTCGATCGTACATACGTATACGCATATTATATGCGATAGCCATAGGTGCATCGAAAAGTAGATGTGTGAAGTAAGAGAAAAGGAGGGAAGAAATGAATGAGGAGGGAAGGAGGGAGGGAGGGAGATGTCAAGTTTAGACGCGAACCTTGACGCTGGGCCATGCCTTTGGTCTGGTATGCGTAACGCGACGAACGCGGAGGGCTTAGGAAAGGAGAGTGAGAGTGAGCGAGCGAGCGAGCGAGCGAGCGAACGATGGAGCGAGTGAGCGAGAGTGAGAAAGACGGAAAGAAAGAAAGAGAGGGAGAGAGAGAGAGAGAGAGAGAGAGAGAGAGAGAGAGAGAGAGAGAGAGAGAGAGTAAGAGAGTGCGTGCGGTCCCCGTTGGCGGTGTCGACGACGGTGTCGATCGCGGCCCGGGGGCTGAGAGCACGAAGCTAGGGGTGATGCTGAGGAAAGGAGGGCCGAGGGAAGTGGGCAAGAGGGCGGGGAAAGAAGAAGGAGCACAGAGGCGCAGAGCAACAGAAGTGGACGGCGACGGCGGGTTAGCGGCGCGATTCAACCTCCTTTCACTTTCGAGGAGCGCGCGAATACGTCGATCGCGGCTGTGTATTTGTATACGTTAATGTGTACGTGTGCGGCGCGCGTTTATGTATGTGTAAGCGTGCGTTCGCGACGACATAGAGCAAAGCAAACGCGTCGTACGAAAATAGGCAACACTGCCGGTTTCGCCGCGTGTTCGCCCTACAAAACGCGAGTCGTGTAAAGAGAGGAGGGGGCGGAGGAGGCGGCGACGGGGTCAGAGGTCGGCAAAGCTGTAATCCGTTTCTAAATCGTTTTCTTTTTTGCTTTTGTCAATGTTCCAGCTGTGCGGGAGGACCGCATGAGAGGCGGTAGAAACAAATTCGGGCCCATGTACAAGAGAGACCGAGCGCGGAAACTACAAATGATGAGACAACGGCAGCTGGCACTGCAAACGATATGCGGTAGTCTCGGCGATCCATCAAACTATACTTCCACCGTAACACCTTTCCTGCACATCAAGCAGGAGATTCAAATACCTCAGGTCTCGAGTCTAACGTCCTCGCCGGATTCGAGTCCGTCTCCGGCGGCGGCTGCGGTGGCCGCCGCCGCTGGTGGCCTCCTGACCACGCAATCCGCCGGCGGTGGTGCCGGGGGCGGCGGTGGTGGCGGAGGAGGCGGCGGAGGAGCTGGACAGCATCAACTGATCGCCCCTTCCTCTCAGCAAAACCTCGCCGCCGGTAATCACCTGCACAACCTCAACCCTGGCCTCGATAGCAAGCTATGGCCCGCTAATTCGACCACCCCCAGTCCGAAGGCCTTCAACTTTGGCGAACAGTCGGCGCAACCCCACGGACCGCCGCCGGCCTCCGCGCCTTCTACCGCGCCCTTGAAAACTAGTCCGCTGATAAGAGACTTCGTGCAGACGGTCGACGACCGCGAGTGGCAAGCGTCCCTCTTTGGGCTCTTGCAGAACCAAACGTACAATCAGTGTGAAGTGGACTTGTTCGAACTAATGTGCAAAGTGCTCGACCAGAATCTTTTCTCGCAGGTTGATTGGGCCAGGAACTCTGTATTCTTCAAGGATCTCAAGGTGAGTTAGCTTGGCTCTCTTCCTCCTCGTAACGCTAACCTCCTTATATCCCCACTCCCTCTCCTCCTCCTCCTCCTCCTCCTTCTTTCCTTTCCCTTTTTCTCTCTAATACCTATTTACGATACATTTTGCCAGCCGATCTTTTCCATTTTTCAATACTTTTCGAACGTTCGTACGACGACGAGAGTCTCTTCGAGGAAAAACCGGCGGTCCGTTCTTACCGATAAATAACTCGTCGTTGCTGGCCCGCTCGACTCTACGAGTGGCGGGGATGTGAGGTAACCAACGGCATTGCACAATCACTGAATGATTTCAAGCATCGCCTCATATCTAGGTCATAACGAGATACGTTTCTGGGTTATGGCGGTTGCCCCAAAGCAGCAGACCCATGTTAATTATATAGGATTGCGTATTACGTCGTCATCGAGATCCCAATATGCACCTATTTTTCATACCGATCTCGCTTTCCATTTTTTCCTGTTTTTTTTCTTTTTCTCTTTCTTTTTTTTTATTTATTCTATCGATACTCTTCTTCTTTCACTCGCAGCACGAGATTCGATAAACTCCTCGGCTACGTAATATTATTCGTTTTCTCTCCCTTTCTCTCTCTCTCTCTCTCTCTTTCTCTCCCGTGAAAAGAAGCGATTATGATACCCATCGACATATTCATTTGTTCGCGATTATCACATTCAGTATGTATAATATCGTTGTTACTGACACTCTACGTAAGCAGACTTGCATCGAGTGCCACTCAAATTTCATAATACATATCCACTTTTATATTTCGATTATTTCGAGATCTTTGTTGAAATTTGTCTTGCAACCTCGTTTTTTTTTTTACGAACTAAACGTAATAGTTCTATTTTTATGTTTGTTTTCTTTTCTTTTTTTTTTTTTTTAATCAAATGCACGATCTACAACTCACGATTATATTATCGTGAAGTAACACGTCGCGAATGTGTCGATGTCGATTCATTAAAATTCATATTTCGCGATCGTTTCCATTATTTATACTGTATGATTTACATTCGACAGACATCAATATAAAGAGGAAAAAAATGATTTTAATAGGTCGACGACCAAATGAAATTACTGCAGCACTCCTGGTCGGACATGTTGGTGCTCGATCATCTACATCAAAGGTTGCACAATAATCTACCCGATGAGACCACTCTTCATAATGGCCAAAAGTTTGATCTCCTGTGCCTAGGCCTACTCGGAGTTCCTTCCCTGGCAGATCTTTTCAACGATTTGTCCTCCAAACTTCAGGAGCTCAAATTTGACCTGTCTGATTACATTTGCATGAAATTCCTGATGTTGCTTAATCACGGTAAGATTTTAATCTCGACTATCCTTTGTTCTTCTTCCATCTTCTATTATATACTTGCAATAATTAGGAAGAAGAGAGGGAAAACAATAAAAGAATCGATTCTTATAAAGTCTGTTGGGACATACGAAATTACCTATAAAATTATTAACAAAGAAGCAGATTGATTGGTCGATTATCTTTAATATATACAGATGTTCGCGGTCTGGTTAACAAAAAACACGTACAGGAAGGTCACGAACAAGTTCAGCAGGCACTTTTGGACTACACGTTAACTTGTTATCCGTCTATACCGGTAGGTTCTATTATAATTCCGTTTTGCAAGATTTTTACTTACTTATGATCGGCCCATAAATATTCTCTCCGTGGTCCACTTATATTCTCCAATCATCGATTACTTCTCTCTTTATACATAGGACAAGTTTAATAAGCTGCTAGCAGTATTACCAGAAATCCACGTGGTAGCGAGTAGGGGAGAAGACCATCTTTACCAGAAGCACTGTAATGGTGGTGCTCCAACTCAAACGCTTCTTATGGAGATGCTTCATGCCAAGAGGAAATGAGACGATAGATTCGTGTGCCGACTCTACCGTAAAATAATAATCTGTTGGTATGTACTATATTTTCAAAACATTGGTAGAGTCCTCGAGACGTCAGACAGAGTGGACCTCAAAGTACCTATTATGAGCTAACTCGGCTTAGGTATCGGACCAAGTTAGGTAGCCGTGGTTCATAAAATACCTATGCAAACAAATCAAGTATAGACGTACATACTTTACATATATACATAGTATATGTATTATAAAATGTATCTAAATATATAAACATAATGACATATATTTTCTATATTTGATGTTGAAGTTTTAGAGATGTATCCGTGGAGAAAATTACCCCTGTTGGTGGTACAAGCGCAGGGAAACAGTAAGCAAGATGCCTTGAAAACAGTACAAAGGGTGGTTAACAAAATATTGGTCAAAGGGCAGGCAACTTTGTCAAAATAAGCAAAGCTATTTTTCTAATACTAGATGCGATTATTTTTAAGCATACCACTGAAGCCTTGCTCACACTCGAACGAAAATATTCTAATAGTGACATAAATCAGATCTCTCAGTTGATCGTGCTTCTGCAAGGAATTCAATATAGGAATATTTGAGTGATAGTCAAATCACGTATATGATTCTATGTATTCACGCGGATAATGTTCACGAGCCGAGAGAAAGAGAGGGGGGAGAGTGCAGGTGGATTTGAGTGTATGTGCGTGCGTGTGTGCGTATGTGTGTGGTGTATGTGTAAAGAAAGAGAGTGAGAGAGAGAGAGAGAGCAAGCGAATGAAAGAGAGAGTGCTTATGCGCTCATTAAAAGCACGGTTATATCTGGACATCGTTAAAACTTCCTACAAAAATCTGCATTTTTCACACTTGCACATAGCAGGGCTACTGTACTGTAAATACTAGTTAACACATTCCAATTATGTTGTAAAGTATAAGTCATGTTAAATATGTAATTATAATATTTTGTGTATAGTTTAATGAAATAAATATATTTCTGTTGCTTACTGAGAAAAATCATTAGCTACTTAATATCTTCACATTAATTTTATAAGTTTTAGTCGTGTATCTCTCTTTATTATTTTTCAAACAGGTGGAGGAAGAGAATAACCACAGAATGAGATATTTTATTATTGTATGTTATAACGTAATAAAGAATTTGTTTAAAAAATAAGAAAATCATTGGAGCAAGGTTTATGTGGTCCTACATTGATTAGCGATTACTACAGACTATGGGCGCACACGTAAGCGCGTGCATATATATATATATATATAACAGAAATATAAATGCATGCACATGCGTCGCATCAATGCACATACGCATGTGTACGCGTGCGAGTACGAGTACGTGAAAATTTAACAAAAAAAAAAAGAAAAATAAATAAATAAGTATATAAATATATATTGATATTGATTTAATATATAAAATAAAAACACAGACACAAACACACATCCATATTGTCTTATCACAGTTGTTGAATAGATAAATATTTAACCTAATATTAAGATAAAGATCGAAGGTAGTAGTTTTTCATTAAGATTATTATTCTTTAGTCAATAGTAAGGAATTTTTCAGTGCTGTGAAGGTTGTCTTTTGACGCCTGTGGTACCCAAGCCGTCGAATGATATGCGTGCTAAATTTCAAGTTCGGATGTGGCATTGTGAACAACAATTATCCTTGCTCGTAATTAGCTAGCTATCGATAGAATCGCCTCCTGAAACTCCCCTTTGATCACGTATCAAACAAGTACCTGGGAAATAAAAACTATTTTAATACTTCCAATTTTCCACCAACGACGATCGCAATACGTGTAGCTAAGAATAAATAATTCCTTAACGTTGGATAAACATTTGATGTGACTTTAGATTAAGAATCGTATGTTGCATTAAAAAAAGAGGAGTAACAGGCGGCCGAAATAATTTTTTGGGTACCCGAAAAGGTTATTAGGTACTCGTGATTTCTACGAGTAAAGATGATCTATGTTCACAGCTGCGTTTGGCTTTAAATCAATATACAAGTATGCTAATGTGTTCTCAAATTTTCCAATCCGTCTGGTTCAAAATGTACGATCTGATCAGATACAATCGAAAGATCATCGTTTTCTTCATATACAAATCATACACACACACACACACACACGTTTATATATATATATTTCTTCTTCGATCCCTTCGAAAGCACAGTTTTATTTCACTCAAACAGGAATGACTACCTCTTCTCATAACTGTATTAAGTTTTTATACTTTTACATTTTTAGTAACCGCATACCTCAGTATACACATTTTGACAGCAATCCATACACGATAAACGGATGTTGTTTTCATAGAACGGTACTTTTAGTTGCACTAATTCATATATGCATAAGCATACCACAATGTAAAAAGTTCCATTGAGAAATATTGTATTTGTTGTATGTCCATGTCGCTTTAGTTATAAATATACATGTTACTAATTAAATTATACTTGCGCTCTGTATATTGTACCAAAATAGAAGTCTAGTAAATAATGTCAAAGGTTAATTATACACGCATGGTCCCGCGTTGCTGTTTGGGTAAGGCAAGTTAAAAACGTGTGTCATATTTATATTATAACTCCTTCATTTACTTCCGGAAACTGTGCTGATCACATCGATATGATAAAATATCACGATATGATTTGAACTATCGCAAATACCATTCATTTCAAATATTTAGTTCTTAATTGACTGCTTTTTGTCTACGTCCAAGGCTAAAAAATAATCGTTTCATTCATTATTTTACATCATTTTTAATAACGATTATTATCGAATACCAGCGTTAGAAATTCTGCTCAATATACCTCTGCAAAATGTTAACTAGACAAAATGATATATAATTTAATGTAAATGTGATTCCTTCATCGCGCGAATATATATCACGGAAATTTATTTTAACACAAAGGGAAACTCATACGTTGTTAACACTGCCATTAGAAGCTGGCAATTGTAAATTATGTAGAAAAATTCAATGATTGTAAATATATCTTTATTATTAACAAATTATTTTTTCTTTTCAGAATCTTTGTATAATGTCATATATTATTATTCATTGCATTCATTAAATACCCATCATGCATGACAATATGATTCCTTATATCCTTAATTTCAACAAATTATAATATTCTCTAAGAACATATCGACAAACGAAAGAATGAAGTTAGGTTAAAGGATATCTCACGATATTCGTATGTCCAGAATATTTCATGATATCAATGTATTGTATATGCTACAGAATTTAATTGTAATTTATAATTCATAAAATATACACGTCGTGCTTTTTGCTTCCACACTAAATATTATATTGTCATGATATGAAAAAATGCATAATAATACAATGCAGTTATATTGTAAAAATATAATTTTCGATATGCAATCCTATGTAATTAAAAAAAAAACTTCGCTATAAATGTTGATTAAGAATTACAGATAAATGATATTAAATCAAAAGTTCATAATTAAAAAAAAAAAAAAAAAAAACGAAAAAGAAATCTGCTATTTGATAAAATATTCACAGACTATACAAACTGACTTCATTTTCTGTGATTCACTTAGATTTTGTCTAAAGATCACGTATTTATAAAAACAACTAATTATTTTTGATATTCATCTATGTCTACATCATTTGTGTCCACTGTATTTTTATGCCTCAGAATAAATAAATAAAAACAATATCTGCTTTGAATGAAACAGATTGTGTTTGTGAAATAGTTTTATAATATCAATATATACAATTTAAAAACGACGATATAAAAACTGTTCTAAGGATTTTCACTTTCGTGAGAACCAGACTTCAAAAATAGTTCATAAGCTTTTTCATCCATAAGAGCCTTGATTTCCTCAGGATGGCTTAATTGTACTTTATACAGCCATCCTTCATTATAACACGATGAATTAATTAATCCTGGTTTACTTTCCAATGCATCGTTTTTTTCTATTATTTTTCCACTGACAGGATTTATTAATACAGATGCAGCCTTTACGGATTCCAATGCACCGCATTCCTCTGAGAACGGTTATATTCATTACAAATATAAAATAATCTTAACGTATACAATTCATGAAAATATCAAACCTTCTTTTTTAAAGATAGATCCAACGTCTGGAAGTTGGGCATATACCACATCACCTAATGCATCTTGTGCATGATCAGATATACCAACTGTTCCTACATTATTATCTACTTTGATCCATTCATGTGTATCCGTATACCATCTTTCTAAATAGGTTAAGAAGGAAGAAGAGAATCTTCATGTGAGTACAAGTAAATAATAGACTCTAATGAGTACATTGATAATTATATATAATAGAACTAATTAGAGAGAAATAACTCGTAAAATTGATAGTATAAAACTCTATCATTATCTTTTCGCGATATTGTGAATGTTTCGTAATCTACTACAAACTAAACAATCTTTTTATAGTTATATCATTCTATCAACAAAATCGTGCGTTTTCTTGCGTTAAATTTTGTATTAACATTTTTCATTCAAACTTACCTGTTCTCAATCGTTGCGTCGTAGCTATATAACGTGAAGTACACAGAAATGAAGTCGATATAGGAATTGTAAATAACTGAGTCTTATGTGAAGACACTTTTTCAAAAGAATGCTTAATTATTTGTGTAAACAACCTTGCCATTTCTCTTTCTCTCTCTCTCTCTCTCTCTCTTTCTCGCTTACTCTTTATATCGAAGAAACTTTCGTCGACTTAACCTTACTTTGCTTTGTGTCGTCTGCTTGTTACTGCCGAAGCACTCCGAATGACGTCGTGTTACTCCGTGGAATACGAACGAAATGGCGCGTTCGAGTAAACACAAGAACATTTCAATGATCTTTAGAATATTTCTTAATCGTTGTTGGTGTCATCAAGAACTGTTATCTTTACGAAGATTAATGGAAACTTTATGCGATGTTTCAATAATTAGACGTAACACGTAAAATAATGATTTCGATCCTACTATTTGTTCATTGGTTCTTCGAAAGAATTCATGTATTTGTTTATTTATTTATTTATAAATATTAATTCAATTAAAGAACGTTCGATCTGTGATAATTTTTCTTCCCAACTAAGTTTTCTAATAGCTAACAAATACAAACGTTGGAAAAGTATTTTTTTTTTATAATTGTAATTTTTTTATAATGTATAATTTTTTCCTATGCTTCTTTCTATTAAAACAAGATATTTCTAATACAATTACGAAATAGTGAGTTATCACGAGTCAAAAGAATATGTTACAATCACGTGAGGTTAAAAGGACAAGAGAAATATTCTCTAAAGATAACTTTAGATTTCTTTTTATCAAAGTTGGATGATATCAGTTGACCTTATGAGCTCAATGAGAATAACATAACAATAATGATATAGGGAGATATAGACGTTAGATATTTTAATATCACATAATGTTGTTCTTCCTGCAATAATCACTTCTGATTATTTACGTGCATTGCACTACTTTTTTAATAAGTTTATGATAATTATCAATGAATATCAGTATTTGTAATAATCTTTTAAAGTCTGATATTAAAATAAGTATATTTATTTTTAATTTTGATAATACTAGAGAAAAGTAAAGCGCATTATTAAATACATATACACGTATGCGTTTATGTGCGTATGTGTGTTATAAACCAATAGTATAAGATCGTCCATTTGGATTATGAATTGATCCTATAATTGGTTCACTGATACACCACTCGTACCAAACATTTTTGGCATTGCATCGGCGCCAAAAATGCAATACTATTTTGTTCCCCTTTTTCAACTGAATAGATTCCTAATGTGCGATATATATATATATTGTTAACTTCTTATGATTATTAAATATAAAAATATATAAAAGAATAACAGTGCTGAGCATTACAATAATAACAAATATGTCAATATTTTTTTAGTCAAACTCACCTTTATAGGAAAGAAAATAGGAAACCAGCTAAACATTTCAGGACTGTGTGTACTAGGTTCTATACTTAATGTAATGTTATCATATAAGATTGCTTTGAAATAACCAGAAAATCCATGAAGTATGGAATCTTGTTCAACATCAAAAGTCTTTACCTCATATCTGTTATTATCAATAATTTCATCTATAACACAGATATTCATTATTGTTATTATCATTGATATACATTTATCCCAAGGTATCTCTATTAATTTTAAATTATCATTTACCTTTATTTGGATGTTTAAACGTAAATAAAGGTTGTGGCTTTGCTATGTCATACTTATTTTGCAAGTGAACTACATATGGTGTCTCGAAATTTACAAGAGGATGTTTGTCCTTATCTTTACATTGTCGTACTTCATTATATAATTTAGATGATTGTACAGGACCAATATACGAAGTGTATGAACATGGAATACTGATTCCATCATCTGAATATTATTTAAAATATGATATTTATCATGTAATCAACTCATTTTTGTCCAAAAAGAGATTACATCATATTTAATATTTGTATACCTTTCAAAAATCGTTGAACACCATCCAAACATTCAGGAGAAAGTTCATTATCTCCAAAAGATCCAAGTAATTCAGATATAAGAATATCTGCTTGTTCTGGAGCACACCAGTCTCTCATGTCACATGATACTACGCTTACTTTGTCTCCCCACATATCTCCTTGAAGAGCTTGCAGGCTTTGAAAATAAGAAAATTTGTCAATTTTTCTACATACTTTTTTAAGTTATAAAAAAATATTCGTTCACCAAATAAAATCTTACGTATTGACAGCATTTGGATTTTTCTCAACTGCATATACTTTAATTTCTTGATTTGTCAACTTGGCAGCATTTAATGCAGCACGCACAAGTGGTCCTCTTCCAGCTCCCACAACCATGATTATCCTGTAATATGCACATATATACACTGACACCGAGTTCATACATCATCTACAAATGATACATACAATTTATCAAGTTTAGTTTCCCTTTTCAAATTTATATTTATTATTGCTTGAACTATAGCAGCTTGATACTGAGTATACTTTATAGGATCCTTTTCAAATATTTCATATGTCTGTGATTCAAGATTATCCATCAAAGGTTGTAGGGGACATTGCAAATAATCTTCGTAACCGCGAGCAAATCGTTCAACAGGCCCATCTATTTGACAATTCTATACATAAAATACATATAATTACATCATATTTAGAATGTGATATTTATATTATATTTTACTTAAAAGTATATGTTACCTTCCATAAATAGTCCAAGTAATTATGATAAAGTGTAATGCTACTATATCGGTTTGCTCCTGTCAATATAAATTGTACTTCCAACATAGCAAATTTCTTTATCAATATTTGATGTGCTTTACTTAGCACAGGATATCCCTTTTTATTAGTTATAAATAAAGTTGTTGGCAGTATCAAACATCTTACAGGTTCTCCTAACCACCTATCAATCTGATATATTTTACATAAATTTATCAAGAATACATTTTCAATAACTTGTAGTACTGTAATTATAATCGATCTTCAGTTCTTTAAATGTAAAAATCTACAGAAAAAAGAAAGGAAAAAAATAAGTTACCTCTTCTGATTCAGGAAGATCATGACTTACAATCAAAGCAATTGCTAATTTCTTATCGTAATCACAAACTGTTCTAAAACCATTCCACCATTCCCAAGTATTTTCAACCATAATATTTTCCTCCTCTCTGTATGAAAGTGCTTGTTTTAATGGATTTTCCATTGGTATTTGTACCCATATCTGAATTCATAGATACAAAAAAAAAATTATACTTCCTATGTTCTTCACTCATTATAATTATTTGTAAGGAATAATATATCAGAAAACATACTTGAAAATTACAAGTAGCTGATAACTTATCATTAATAATTCTGGCAAGATTTATATTCTTTTCTATGCCTCCTATTAATTTAAGCGTGATTCCTGCCAATCCTAAATGACTAGCTAATGATAATTCTTGATTTAAAGTTTCTTCGCTATTTTTTCTATAATTAAAATCTTTAGCATCGACTTTTATATGCGATGATATTTTCCCAATAATTAAATTATTCCAATCTATAAAAAAAAAATTATATGTTAATAATTTCAATATTTTCCTAATGTAATTTTCATACATACCAGAAGTACATAACACTAAATCAGGTCTTGTAAGTGGGCCTGGTCGATTTTTGACAACACCGGAAATAAATTCTCTTTTAAACAATGGATGTACAAGTGGTATACATATAAATTCAAATCTATGAAAGAATAATAAATTATATATCCATGTAAACACTTATTAAGTATATAATTTGAAATATAATATAATTTTTTACAAGTATACCTAGATGAAGTTGCAGCAAATAAGCAATTACTTAGATCAGGTACAGAACAAAGATCTAGTCCACATGAAATTGGTCTTTGGTTTGTCATTATTTTTTATCATAAAATAATTCGAGTTATTTTCTGAAAAAAAAAGTAATTATTTAATAACACTCATTTAATACAAATTTTCGATCGCCGCCATTACCGGTCTCAAAGTTTTAATATAAAACTTCATAGGTTATCTTAAATCTAAGAATCTTCAAAAACTTAATAGGTTATCTTAAAACTAATAAAATATATCGATAAAATAAAGACAATATAATCTTTACTTACATTTATATGTTAAACTTCTAACTTAACCTTATCCTCTTGAAGGAACACTTCGAAAGTAAATCACGAACTGAAACGTTGTCAACAATACACATGGACCCACGCATTACTCGCGGTAAGTCGGAACAAGTCGGAACACATCGGAATATCTCGGAGAATGTCGGGATACGTCGGAATATATCGAAACATATCGGAACAATTGAATTTTTAAAAGCGCGCCAACATCAGTATATGCTATCGTTCTTTAACAGTATATTATTATATAATTTTTTATATATAAATTTATATATAAATTAAATTATTAATGTCATCTGGAAATTTATAGTAATAAATTTTGTTATCTTTATTAAAAATCTATATACATAAACGCATGATATATGCTAACAATAGTTTATGCATCCACACGTTTTCTTACAATATAGCTTTTAATTTCATTTTTATTTCACTCTTATTATCGATCAATTTCTGCTCCTTTTTTTTCTTTTCGATATATTTGTAACATCTACATTCTCTGTGAGTACCCTTTTATGGTTAGAAGTACCGTTTGTTTCCTCCACGGATACAACATCATCTTTCATACTATCAGGCTCGCTTGTCCCATTTGAAATATGCATGGAACTAAATTGAAACACATCTAAACCTTCAGACATTGTTTTTAGACGTAATTCACGTGATTCCTTTTTCAACAACTGTTTTTTTTTCTGTTTGCTTTTATTTTTCTTCTTTTTCTTCAATTCTGCTTTTGTCATCTCTGTACCATTTTTCTCATCAACCTCCATAACATCTTCGTCTACGTCTTCCTCTTCTACAGTAGTCGTAGTTTGTCCATTAACTTTTGAAATTGAATTGGTATCCTTTTTTTTTGCAGGCCTATAAATAACGAGCAAGTAAAATGCATAAATACGATTGAAATAAGTAATGAATAAACATATTTTTAATAATAATGCTTACCAACTAAGAGATATCCCAATTTGTGACGCTAATTTATTATATGCACTTCTTGCATCTTTAGAAAGTATAGCTCTAGTCCTATATTTAACCAATTTTTCTCCAATACTTTCCCATTTCCATATTTCTGGTAAATGTTGTGCATGAACCGTATGCAAAAGCAAAAATAATAGATATACAAATTTCTGTTTAATATCCTTTCCTATACTACCATTTTGATCCAAAGTAGATTTTTCATCTTTACATTCATTTGCATCACATAAGTCTTGTAATGTGTTTATACTATTTTTATATAACATTTTTTCCGTTTGAATTCGCTTTTTGTTCTTTGTAGACTCGGAACGAAGTAACCTGTTATTTCTGTAGAAAATAGTTAAAAATTCGAGAGCTTGACCTCTGCGATACGACCTTATCGTATTATCAAACGCATATTCCACCTACATGATATGATAAAAAATATAACGCATTAACGATTATATAATTATTTTCTATTATACATTAACTATCATCTTTCTGAAACATACCAATAATGGTGCAAGTTGCCAATTACCTTCCCAGGATAATTGTAAAATACTTTTGAAAAGAATAGCTGGCAAAACACAATCTCTTTTCTTAAAGAATGCTGTTAAATTCGTTTTATAAATCTCCACGAAAGTATCATCAGGTAAGCCCACGTACTGTACACAACGTATTAAGAAAGCACAACATTCTGCTAATTTATCTCCCATTTCTTGACAAACAGAAGCGGAACGTTCTCCTTTTTCTATTAAAGTCTTGTAATAACATATATTTTATTTACTGCTCATCTAACGACATGTAATATCATATATATATATATGTATAAATACCTTTAAAATTATTGTTAATAATTCATTATCGACTCCTTCCGTATCTTTAAATTTTTTTATAGTTGATAATTTTTTTAAACAAGCTCGTACGCGATTCTCTAGAGGTTTCTGATGTGGGTCCTTTATACAAAATTCTAATAACGCAAAAAGTGGAACAAGCATATCTAAAGCAACGGCCATAGCTGGATTGCATTCTAAATAAACTTCTAACAAATCTGTAACTCTGGCTCTAAAATGTGTCAATGCCTGTGCCGATTTTTCTTGTTTTTTCGATTGTCCACGACGATTTTCTCGAAGAATTTTAAAGGCTGCAGCTAACGATTCATCTAATCGTTTTCCTTCAGCTTCATCAATTTTATCTACATCAACATCTTCATCATTATTGTCAAGATTAATACCTCCCAAAGCCTGACTTACTGCTACACGTAATCTATCTGTAACAGTTTCATCTTCATTTTCCAAAGCTGTATCACTATCCATATCGCTTTCATCCGAAGAATCAGTTGTAACTTCTGCATTATCTTCTTTAATATTATTATCATTGTCAATATCATTATCTTCATCGGAATCTGAAGATTCTTCATTATCTTCACCTTCTATAGACAATGGATTACTATCTCTTTTAATATCTAAAACCTAAAATAGACAAATTTTAAATATTTAATAATATCTATAAATACAACTTTAAGCGCCAATATTCGTTATTATAGAAATATACTTACAGATAATATTTGATACACAGAAGCAGTTGTTATATATGGGCAAATATGTGGAAAAACACAAGTGACTAATGAACGCATCAAATGATTATTTTTAGATAAAAGTGATAACAAAAGATCTACAACTACTTCTACCCATTCTGGTTCTTCTTCTACTTTTTTATTATGTAATTGTTTATTTGATTTTAATTTCTTTGTCACTCGTTCATAACAACTTTGAAGTTCATTGATAGACATAATTGCCATATCTGAATCTGAGAAAAGCTGTAGTCCCATGTGTAAGTACATAGTATGAAATATGGGTATAGCTTTTGCATTGGGATTATTTTCTAATTTTTCGATCAAATAAATCACTTTTTTCCATGCTTCTGCTGATTCATTACTCAATGGTATCCTTACTTTTATATTTTTAGAATCCAATTCTGAATTTAAATAATGAACTAACGCACTCAACATATTTCGTAAATCATTCAATTTAGGCAATTTATGATCCAAAGCACGATAGAAACTGTCTTTGAAATGTGCTGTAAAATCGATATACTTTTTTACTTTAAGCGAGATAATAAAGATATTTGTTATGTCAGAATGAAAATTAATATAACTTACGAGCAAGTTCTACACCGACATTCGGAACTTCGCACAAACCATACACAAATAAGAACTTTAATTGATTCAATCTCCATTCTTGATCCGGCAGCGTTGCTGGATGACTTATAAGCCTGAAATAATATTTTTTAATGAAAGAGTAATTGCATTAAAAATAAGAACTTAACAATTACATTGATTCGTAAAAGTACAATTGTTTTTTGTTACCTTGTTAGCAATTGGGCAGCATAGATCCTTTCTGCATTTGTCCAGCTTTCTGTTTTCAAATTTTCCCTTTCTTTAGGAATTTCATTTTCTATTACATTTCTGTACAGACTTGATAGTTTCTTAACTCCATCTGCATTTAAATTGCCGGTGATCACTTGAACAACCTTGGTACCTGTTTTTTTTTCTATCATTAGATCACCTGGATATAGGATCAACTTTTTTAATACATTTATCTGTATTTTTGTTTTGATATCTTTGACACTTGTTACTAATAAATTCAGTAATTCCTTGAATGCTACCACAACTTCATCATTGTTATTCCTCTTTAAATTTGAACATTTCTTTAACATATGTTGCAAAAAATGTGAAGATAACAATGATGGAAGTACTGTTTTATCTGTAATATGTATGAGTAAAAGTCTTAAAATTTCTATAGCAACATGCTCATCAGTTTTTGATGGCTTTTGAAATTTGCGATCTATCCCTATCCAGAAGTCAGTCACAAAATCAGTGGCTGCCAGTTTTTCACAAAATAAAGTGAATACTGGATGATGACAAGATACTATTCTGGGTAAGTCCTAAATAATAATAAAATATACACATTATACAAATGTAATAAAAAATTATAAAGTAGATAAGACAGAGACAATTTCCTGCGATTATATCATTATATACTTACTGTTAATATTTTTATAATATTTTCTATGCTTTCCTTAGTGATAATATCATCACTACCTAAATATTTTTTCAAGAAATCCTGATTAACAAGAACTGGATATTTATCTCTGATAATCAATAAAGTATAAAACGTATCCAAAGTTTGCTCTGCCCAAGGCTTGCCAAATTCCTTTTCGATGAATGGCCAAATGGATGTTCTTATGGAGTTTGTGTCAAGTTGATTTATAAATTCAATTAAAAATGAAATGGAAACAAAAGATAAATAACTACGTTGTTTTCCAGCATTAAGAAGTATTTCTACAACTTTTGATTGAATATCAGTTGTACTACCCAAAAGTAATTTAGAACGAATTAATGCCCCGCTAGTTAATATACGTCCCATATATATATCAGCTTTTTCCTAAAACAGGATTTAGTTCTGTTAAATCGTAATTAAGGTTAGTCTATATTAAATTAACATATTAAGAACAAAAGCTAAAGCACTACAATTATATTATTTATTTTTATCTATATTACACTTTTGGTATTGCTGTTAACTGGGTGTAATTCCGTATCCATTGTAACTAAAATCGTGTCTACCGAGGTATTAGGATGCATTGTCAAAAAAGTTGTTAATGTACTGTAAAAACCTTTCTTGGCATATAGCTTAGAAGATCCTAATCCACGTATTAATCTTGTCATAGCATATTTGTGTTCTTTGTTATCATGTATATCCTATAAAGTTATGAATTTTATTTATCAATATTATTTTAAAAGAAACAGCTTCGAACTTTTCGAAAGTATTATTAATTTTTAGGTTACTTACGGAATCATGTTCGTGCAAATGTCTCAGTAACGTAACTCCACCATCACATCTCACTGATTCGTTTTTATTTATAAGTTTTGTAAAACAGTCTAACGTTGTTGAATTCATCTTTTCTACACTTCGTAATTTTAAATCACGTGAAACATCCTGTGCCATGTGCGTGCTCTCAAGAGCCATCTTGATTCCTTACCATTAAAGACTACGCTAATCACAAATCTAAACGAAGTTATTTTTAATATTGGTTAGATATAAAATATTTCCTAAAAGATTAAGTGTATTTTATTCGATAAACTCCTTATAATTGTTCTGAATTTATTGTACCTATATCTTTTAAATCAAATTTACTGTTTTATTTATTTATTTATTTTTTTTTTTTAAATCTGCGTAGCAATATACAATGATCTATACACATAAATACAACGTACATACATTCATACATACATATACGTATATGTGTAAAGATACTATTGCAACGAAGTAAATTTATAATCACATAAACATTAATTAAATAGTTACTAAACAAAGTAACATCAACGAAAAATAGTTATTTTTCCAAACTAATAATAATGAGATGATTTTCTAATTTCCACGATTTCGATGTTTTAGTTCGTAGATATTACTAAATTGTGTACTAGAAAATTTTCATTAATTTAACTGATCGTGATTGATATTATTCTCAATGAATATTAGAAAGTGCATGCAACACAGTACTTGTTGTATCCGTAATTCATCTAAACAGTTAGAACAGTGCCATCTTTAGCACAGTGACTCGCTCGACCCGCGCGGTCGCGATCAGTTTCGTGTATCCAATATGGCAGGTCGAGGTGGTTACGAAGATCCAAGGCAAGTATCGGTCAAAATGTTGTTTGTATACAATAACCACTACGCTATCTAAAATAGTTTAACTATAAAGTTTAGTTTTTTAGTACTTTTAACGAGAAAAGAGGTTCTTTCCACAAATATCTCGCGACTTTAAGGTTAAGTGAATTCATATTAGAGTGCAGCACACAGCATCTCGCGGACATAGTGCCTCGAACACGCGGCTTTATTTTGGCCGGTTGTCTATCAGTGGATATGAAACGTGGCACTGTGAATGGAACTCTCCGATTAATCACGTTTTTATAATAACAATACGAAATCTCGTGAAAGTCACTCAACGTATATCCGTTTGAGTACCTGTGCCCTAATAACGCAGTATCCAATTCAGTGTCAGAAACTACGATATCGTATTAACAAACATACATTTTGGTGTTTTTATACCTATTCTAGAAACAATAGTGATATTACGAGTACTCTTCTCTTTTTTTATTTATAACATCTCCGATTTATTTCATATTTCAATAAGGTTATGATACGCGAATTGTATGTAATAAATTTACAAAAATACACAAGCAATATACACACAAGAGTATCAATTTAAGAACATCAAATTTAATTATAAGAATACTTTTTTAATAATAATTTCTAACGTGATATTACATCTTTATTGTTTATTTGTCTTTAATCATTTTAAAATGTAAATTTTTTATTTGTTTTGTAGAGATTATGGTGGTGGATATCGTAGTGGTAGAAAACCATTGCCTACTGAACCACCCTATACTGCTTTTGTGGGAAATTTGCCAAATGGAATTGTTCAAGGAGACGTGAACAAGATTTTTAATCAGCTTAATATTAAAGGGATCAGATTGGTAAAAGATAGAGAAACTGATAGGTTTGTATATTGAATACATATATGTAATAAAATATAAATTGTATGACTAATCTTATAAAATTATAAATTATTTGCAGATTTAAGGGATTTTGTTATGTTGAATTTGAAGATTTGGCTGATTTGGAAGCAGCATTAGACCTGGATGGAGCGGTAGACGTAGAAGGAAGTATAATCAAAATCGATGTAGCAGAAGGAAAAAGAAATGATCGAGGAGGTGGCTTTGACAGAAGAGGCAGAGGAGGACATAGCAGTAGTAGTGGCTTCAGAGGAAGAGAAGGTGGCCATAGTAGATTTAGCGGAGATGATTTTTATAGCAAATCCATCTATACGAGTAAGCGTTATGCCAAGCATAACGTGTGCTGTGATCTTTTGCATTTCTAATTTTAAATGCATGATTTTATCGTTCATTAATATTTTTTTAAAAGTATAGATGAACTTCCATTTATCTAACTAATTTATCTAACTTGTCAATTGTTCAAAAATGTCATGGCACTGAACTCGTATAATCGTAATAACTAGTTTCTCCTTATTTGAAAAACGATTAATAACATTTGTGTACTCGCTTAGCATCAAGATTTATTTTTTATGCTTATGTTTGATTATCCAATCTGACTATCAGAGTATTCGTTTATTCTTGCAGATGATGTTTTCGTAATAAATATTTTTAGTACTCAAAGAATAATGAAATCTAAAAGAGAGCTAGTTGTAATTGAAACCTTAAATATTCCAAAGAACCAATTTAGAAACATTATAATCTATGAATAGTTATTTTTGTATTTTGATCTGTTTTAATATTATGAATTCTGTGAAAACTGTTTGTAGGATATAATGACAGAGGACCACAGGGTGGAGGTAGGCAAGGAAGTGGTTGGGATTCAAGAGGTAACAGAGGCAATTATGGCCAATTTAATGATGACTCTAGTGGAGGTAGTAGAGAATGGTCACGTACGACGTCGAGATCGTACAGTAATAGACCACCACCACCACCACGTGGAATGGGGTCTGATCGCAAACCATTCCACGATGAACCAGATCTTAAAGACCCTCCTCCAGGTATATTAGTGGATTTTATCTCATGATAGAATTTTTGCATGATACGTTTTTTGTTATCAATATCAATATTGCAACATACAGGTACGAGTCGCAGAAAACGTTTGGTGCTGGCACCAAGGACAATTCAAGATCCTGTAAATGCAATTGCTGAATCAAGTAAATCAAGTTCAATTTACGGAGGTGCTAAGCCTCGAGAAGAAAAATTAAAAGCTAATGAAATTGAGTAAAATGAAACTAACATCATAGTTTCCACTTTCTTAAGCATATGGAGGAAGAAATTTCCCAATAAAAAATTTGAAAGCCAACACAAGATCCTCTTAGTTTTCTAAAATGTGGAGAAACTCTCCAAAAATACATGGAACCATAATACCAATTTTTATTTACCCCTTATGGGAGGAGTCTTCCCCAAGAATGTAATCACTGTAGGGAACAATTCAATAAGGTTTCTTTAGTTTTCACAACTCTTCATATTTTTTAGGCAAAATATAAAGTTTTTGTCTAACACCCTCTATATCTTACTACTTTATAATGCAAAATTAATATCAGATTAATAACTTTATTGGAATAATAAAATAAAATAGTGTGTTAAATAAATGTGTGCAAATAATAAAATAGTGTGCATAATATGCATGCAAAAATAGTAATAATATTTACAAACAAATTATTGTTAAATTTGTTAAAGCGATATAGTATATAGGTATTTTATTGTTCATATCATGTCATGTAACATTCTATGTCGAGTGTAACGATATCGAGGGTGTTGGGTATAAATTATATAAAATGTGCTTTATATGATCTACAAGTTACATCTCTTCATAAATTTCCCTAAAAGTAAATTGTAGAAAATTTACTTTGCTTTTTTCTTGCTTCTAACTTCATCGATCCTAACACGAATAATTGTATAAACGATAATTTTATAAAGAAATCGTAATGAATTGTTTATTACGTGTCATTGCAAACAAATGTTCAAAAATATTGCACGGTAGCTCATAAAGAAACGAAAAAAGAGAAAAAAATATAGGTCAATAGTTAGTAAAAATATAATGTGAATGCTTGGGAAATTTATACACCATTGAATGGTACAGTGGAGAACGTACCGATTATTATACATTAATATTGTGTAATGAATTAATTAATTGCGCTAATAATAAACGTCGATAGATTAAAAGACAATATCGACGATTATGAGATAGTAACGGAAAAAAAAATTTATGTAATGATAAATATTATGTAAACGTATGCTTGTATATGATACTATTTCTTGAATAAAGTAGCTGTTTGCCTCGTATTCGTGTAACGTATTGAAAGTAAGATCAATGAAATATCGAAAGTGTAATTTTGTTTGTGAATGTCATAAAGGGTTGTTCATATTTCTTGTAAACTATTCCCTAAAAGCAATTTTAATGTGTTACCTATCTAGGTAAATGACTTCTAAAATAAAGCTGTCTTTCTCTATTACCAAATATGTAAATATATATATGCCAATACTCAGACAAGAATACAAATTAACATAAATTCTTCCCTTACCCAATTTTATACATATTCTTTTTAATTTATTTAGATTTGATACGTCAAAAGAATAAACATGTTTCTTTCGTTGTCAAAAATTGAATTGTTTGCGTTATACTTATGATGTAATTAATTAACTAAATATTTTTTTTACTTAAGAAATGTACATTTTTTTGTTAAAAAATGTAAAAAGAAAGTAACAAAATTTACTTTTATCATTGATAAAATATGATTTATATATGTAAAAAATAAGAAAAAATTCTGAAAGATCGGAAAAACTTTTTTCATAGTTATGACATTAGAGATATAACATCATTTTACATTTATGAATACAGATTATTTTATATAAATTAAATGTATATGAATTCGCTTCATAGGTTTTTACAAATAATATGTATACAATTTTTTTTCTTTTTCGTAAAATATACGTAGTTCATTTGAAAATATATTTATTAATTGTATTAATTCTGGATGATGGCGGTTACTTATGGCGGTTTTTTATGAAAAACAATGAAATTTTATATAACAAAATATTAACCTAAAATTTAAAAATACACTAATAAAACATTGTATGTATATATTATATAATTTTAAATCTATTAAAAATAATTTTTACTTTTATTTGCTAAATGCTTTACAGTAAAGTTCCATTTTCATGTATATCGACTAACCTATTGTAGCATCTTTTTCGTACACTATTTTCCTAGAAGCTATGCGATCTCTACAACTGACTTATTTAAGGCGTAATTTAACACAACAATTATTATGAAAAATAAGTGTTTTTAAGTCGGCAAATATATAACCTTTAAAACTGTATGTATTGAACAAATTGTAAATAATCATTTCTTTTAAATATGGCCAAGCATCATCCAGATTTAATTTTTTGTCGCAAACAGCCGGGTGTCGGTATGTTAAGATATTGTTTTTAATAAAAAATAAAGGAAGAAATACATTCATACAGAAATATAATAAAAATATTTTTTTTAGCTATTGGTCGTCTGTGTGAGAAATGTGATGGCAAATGTGTTATTTGTGATTCTTATGTTAGACCTTGTACTCTTGTTAGAATATGCGATGAATGTAACTATGGATCATACCAAGGACGTTGTGTGATATGTGGAGGACCTGGTGTATCAGATGCATACTACTGTAAGGAGTGTACCATTCAAGAAAAAGATGTAAATATACCCCTTCAGTATAATTATATAAACTGTTATCAAATTATATATATTACAATTTATCTCATAACTTTCAGAGAGATGGTTGTCCTAAAATAGTAAACTTAGGTAGTTCCAAAACAGATCTCTTCTATGAGAGAAAAAAATATGGATTTAAAAGAAGATAATTTTGTTTTATTAGTTGTCAGCAATCATTAAGAAATAAATTCTTTTTAACATATTGTAATATAATGATTTTCATAATAATTTTTATTTAATCATAGGATATGATATTTTGATTACTCATAAATGATTTCATATTAGATAAGATAAAATTAAAAGTGTATTATGTACTATTTAATATATATACAAGATAATTTCTATAAATAAACATGCCTTTTCATTATATCCCTCCTTATTAATTATTCCCTGATTACTTGTAACATCTCCTTATTTCAACCTTGTTACAATATTGTATGTCAATCTTACAAATAAATATTTGTGATGTGATGTAAATCTTAATCATCATGAGTAAATATATTGTTCTGCTATACTTCATTCAACACAAGCATATACAATATTTCTCTATTCTATAACAACTTTTTACAATAGATTGTAAAAATAGATCCAATTTTTTGGCTTCTTTTTTTTTTTTTTTAGTTCCCTTTAATTTTTTTCTACATTGCAGCATTCACTAAAATTGTAGTCATTGAACATATATAAAAACATATGTAGTCATTTTGCAGATAAAAAGGTATTTTACAAAATGTATTTTCATTGTTTATAGAATAACATGTTCTTACTAAATATATATAGAAGAGCAAAATTCAAAAGTAATTTTTACTATACATAAGAAACAGCAGCAATGTAGTTATTATCTGTTACATATTCTAACTTACTGTTCTTATAAAGAATATATATTATTTTATATAAAAGTATCTTCTATTTTATATTGCGAAGTACAAGTTTTTTTATTACTTGTAAGTTCAACTTCAATATTTGCTGTTTTCAATCAATTGATATTTAATTTATAAATACATTAAAATATAAAAAGAAAGCATAAAAGATCTTTCTTGTTGACTTGTACTTCTTTGCAAATGTTCACTTGTCTATTATTTAAACTATACATGATTTATATATATATTTCCTGTATTGTTGGCATATAATCTAATACACTATCAACAAATAAAATCTATGTTACTAAGAAATATACTATAACCTTATTTTTAAAAACGCATTAATTTTAATTGCTGATATTAAAATGGATGGACTTTGTTAGATTTATTTGCATAACTATTTACTAAAATTTACTAATGTAAATTAGTGATTATTATAGGAATGTTTATTTTATTTAGTTATTATAAGGTTGTGTATATTTCTACTATTGGACTGATCATAAAACTACTTCCATTCTATACTAAAATGCAATTGAGTTCCCTTGCTATAATTTTTATGTATTAATTTATACTTATATCGTGTATATGCACATTATTGATTTTTTACAAAATTTTATTTTAATCTACATTATAATTTATACTTATGAAATCCCATTGGAATTTTATCTTGCAAATTCATTATTGTAAAAACTATTTTAATAATTATTATCATTCCTATAGTGACTGCATATTTATAGCTAGAAATTAGTTGTTAATATATAAACGACAAAGACTGTTCTAAAGCATCTATATCTTTCATGAATAATAAGCATTTACTGGAAGTATATATATGTATATAACATGTTAATATTATATATATGTGTATATATATATATACACATATATGTTTTCTGTATGATTTAAATTGCATTAACACGATATAATTAACATCATATCTTTATAATTTTTATTTAATAAAAAATATAGTTTGTTATTTCAAGAAAGCAAGATATATACTACAGTAACAAATATTTAAAGTAATATAGTTTACAAAACTATAGTTTATACTTAAGATCCATTGACACATGTAAGAGAACTGTTAAAAAAAAATGAAGTTTACATTAATTTATTATTAGATAATTACGATAATGGTATACGTAGTTAAACTAATAATAACTATTGATTTTTAATCGTCATACTTTCGTAAAATCGTTATGAAAAAAAACATAATCTTGTCCGATATATATATATATATTTTTAATTTTACTTTGACTTTGAAAATTCACGAATAAAAATATCTACAATTTAGAATAATTGACATGTATGTATAATCAACATGTAATAACAAAATAAATATGTATTGTCAAATATTTCTCTTTTTACATTATTCAGTAGTACTTGTTCGTATATAATTTAAATTTTGTTAAAATTATAACGAAATAGTATAAAACTAACTGAATTTAATAAATAATTTTATCTAAGTTCTACAAGAATGTATATAGCAAAAGATTCTAAATTTCTTTAAAAAATAAAATCATTGCAGGTACTTTGATTTACGTATACAGTGTGTAGTTGTATATATCTAAACTCTGTTACAAAATTATTTGTGAATTTATCTTTATTTTACATAAAATAATGTTTCATATAATATAGAAATGGAAAAGTAATAGAAATAAATTATTAAATAGAGAATGAGAAGAAATTAGTAAAAATGTTTTATTCACATCTCTGTGTGAAGAGATTTCAATTGAAAATTATTAAAAGTTCTAGGAAAAAATAATATCTTTGACAGTACAAATTTATAGAATTCTTTTCAGATTAGAAAATAATTTTTTGTGGCAAAATTAACAAATCATCTCTTATAAATTAAATTAAATTAAAAAACTAATTAAAATCAAGATCATTTACTAGATTATCTTTGCCTAATAAAATAAACTTTCGTGTAAATCGGAATAACAATGATTACTAATAATCTATTATCAGTGTCAACGAATAAAAAGTAAAATTATTTCGTAAATATAGTATAATTGTAATTATAATTTTCTACTAATATCTACTTAGGCTTCCACTATTCTTTACACCATATTATTTTTTTACCTTTTTATTAATTTATAGTTTCTTGTACTTCCTTTTTCCTATATCAATAAAAATATAGTACTTATGTTACCAGTATCAGCTGATTTTCATTTTGCATCAATTATTGCATCTTCTATAGATAGAATAAAAATAAAGAGAGAAATATACTTGTATTAATATCAATGATTTTTATGATTATAGATAACGTAATCAACATACCTGGCAGTGATTGCTTCTCATCTAGATAAAGAAGAACTTGCTACTGATCGTCCACTCACTGCAGATTGTAAACTCAACATAGATCCCCTTTATCGGGCACAAACGATTTAATTTATTATTTAAAAAAAATGCATATATTCTCTTATAACATATAACGTCGTGTAAATACCTGTAATGTACTGATGGTAAAGTTTCATAAAAATACATAAGTTGTGCCTTATGAGAGCTTATAGATGAAAGAAATTCTCCTTGTTCTTCTTGATTCTGCCATTGCAACATATAAGTTCCTGCAATCTGCATTATATGTGTACCCTAACAAATAAAGATTCTATATTTTTTTTTCTTCTTAGTAAATTTAATACATTATAAAACATAATAGGACAAATTTTAATACCTGAATGCTTTCTCCATCATGACACAGAACACTTGGTTCCACTTTTACAAAGCCTTCTTTTGATTCCTTTGACATAGTTATTTCATGATCATTACATGGCACAAATTCCGAAATTTCTGTAACCAAATTTACAGAGATTATATGATCGGTCAATAATTATTTTATACATCGAAATTTTTAAATATCTAAGATTTACCTGTAGAAAGATTAGTGTCATGATCTTTTGGTTTATGTAACACAGTAAATATTACATTGTGTCGCATTACGTCAAAGTCCCATGTAAGAACCGCTCCTGGATCATCGCATTGGATCGTAACGTGATGACTTTGTCCGCGACTCAAACTGATAGAATGATACAAACTGTGCTCGTGTTCACAAGCTGTATTCTCCAGATCAACTTTATATAAATTTTTTGGCACAACTCCTCCTTCCATTATATAGGTCTATCATTTTGAATAAATAATAAATAAGTTATTCGTTTGATCAATCTTATGTCATTATTATGTTTAACAAATTTGCAAAACATATTTTGTACTACAAATAGTATGAACTAATAAAAAAAAAAATTTTTTAATCACAAGTTTTTAATACCTGTGATAACGTATGATAAACTAATGTTTCTTTTTTTAATAAATAAATGTATTAAATAATTTTCATTTAATACTATTTATACCATATATGATGCATAATAGAATACTATAAATATAGTGCACCTTTAAAATGCTTAAGTGAGGTACATCACAATTTATGTTACTATTTTAAATTTTGCATTGATTGAAACAGTGTAAAGTTTACAACAAATAGGATATAAATTTCATACATAATCTTACACTGTCTGTAAGATTGCTGGCTGCAGCGTCGAAAATATAATATCTTCGAGGTACCGTGAATACTTCGTATATATTTTCCTAGCAGTTAATAGATTAACTATAATACATCGATTATATCGTTAAAATAAATGTCTCAAACTATAACGTTATCTTTAAACTAATTTGTCCTAAAGCAATAATTTCATAAACTTGTTGAAATACAATTTTACGTTTTTTATAAGATCTTTCTATACAGTATAAAACTGTGAAAAAAATGTATAATATAAAATAACAGTAATATTACCTCAGATGAACCACCTAAAAAGTCAGGAATATATTCTGGATCTATATAATCGCTAAGACCACCTGCTCCTTGTTCTTGGTAGTCTGTACCACAATAGAATATGAATTTTTTTCTTGTATTTTCATCTACAACAAAAATAATAAATAGAAATTATATCGAAAATTAATAGATCAATTAATTATGTGATATAAAGTTTTGCATATTCTTACGAATGAATGTACTGATAAGGGTCCATAATATAGGAAAACATCTGGGTGCTCGTATAATAAGAACACGTCCCATCGTTTCGGGATAATTCGCTTCTACTATTTCAATAATTCGTAGAAGTGCCTGAGAAGTTAATATATTTTCATTATTACGATTTAACGTTAATTTTTAAAAGAATATACGTTAATAATACATATGTATTTTCAAAATTATTTATACCTTTATACCAGGTCTCCAAAGATGGCGCATATTTAAACCTTCCAAATCAATTAACAAAGACCATTGTGAAACTGGATGGCCCCAGACAGTAGTAGCTTCATCCATTAAAAGAAGTCCTTCTTCACAAATATGCAATGCCTGTGATTGTAGTAATAATAATGAATATTTTCATATATATTCCAAATCAAAACAAAAATATTAACTAATACTACATACTAATAATAATAATTCATCTTCTCCAGTTGACTTAAGGAGACCTTTCACATCAACTTGACCTAATCTCAAAATATACAGTGGTCTTCCATCTGTATAAAACATAAATATTCTAAGTATTATTTATCTTATTTATTTTGTCGTATTATTAATCAACAAATATAAGATCGTATATTTCATATATTACCTTTATCAAAATGATGCCAACCACCTGGAAAGTAATCTCTAATGACTTGAGGAGTTTCATATTCTTCAAGCAGTTTGTCAATTTGATGTTTTTTCCTCCAGTGTAATGACTGTGTCAACATATCTTTAGCCTTTTCTACTGAAAATTCTGTAGCCCTCAAGAACCTCAGTAGCGTTGCATCAGCTGGTACGGAACTACCTCTTAATTCTTCTATACTATGTCGTAATTGTATTAGTTTGCTCTCTTGCATCATGTCTAGTTTTCCTAAATATCTTTCTATGTAGTCTGATGAGAGTTGTATCTCTAAAATATGGAAATAAAATTATCACATACATAAAGAATTTTTTAACCATTTTTATAATTAAAAAAGAAGAACTATTTTTAAAATGATACCTCTATTACTAGACAACTTGTTCTCGACATTACATACTTCTTTGTCACTATGTAATTCACTACCATCATCCACATACTTCCTATATAAAAAAATGAACCATTGCAGATGTAGAATGTGTTGTTGATTATATTTACTAATATAAATCTAGGAGCTATATAATATCTTTTAACTGCTGCAAATTAAAAAGAGAAAGAGACACATTTTAAGAAAAGAGACTTTCAAAATGTTTTGACAAATAAAGAGAGGTGCTCTTGAATCTTGCCGTGCTCTTCTGTGGTATAGCTCCAATTTAATATAGATACCTATCATTTGCAACAATTATATTTTACTATATTAACATACTAATACTTACTCTTTTTCTTTTGAAGTTTCTTCTTCTGGATCCCTCCAAGGAGCTACATAGGTTATACCTTCTTCTTTTAATTGATTGATAAAATATTCAATTATTTCTTTTCCCTAAAATCATTAAGTTCATATTTTATAATTAGAACTATCAGATTAACAATTAAAAATTGTTTCTATACAATTATTTACCTTTGAAATATTTTGAGCATATTGCTTCATTGCCAACTTTTCCATTGAATTCTCAAATCCGAAGAAGTTCTTTATATCTAAACTTGCAGTTTGTTCAAAGCAAGTCCACTCTGAATTTTCAGGATGAATCTTAAATATATTTAAATGATAAATATACAAATAATTTTAATAAATAGAATTATAAATAACTCATATATGTTACTTACAAAGTATCTACATTTTTCAAGAACTGTCACCCTAGAAGAGAAGCTTTCATTGTATGCCTCAATTTCCAAAACGCTCTTGCGTCTATTTAATACATTCTTTTGAATAAAATAAACAAAATCTACACCAATGATCTATGAACATACAAAAATTATGAGAAATTCATAAATACACGGGTGTACCTGTTAAAAGCAAAGTTAAACAATTTTTTCCTAAAAATATATTAACCAAATATTTACTTTTTTCAATATATATGGTGCTTCAACATTTAATTTACATCTTCTTTCCGTTGTTCTAATTGCACCATCTTCGCTTTCTTCATCTAATGTAATGTCGCATCCTACAAATACTGGTATCTGAGGACATGTAGGAAACCTACGTTCATAGGCCTATAAAGATAAAATATATATCTTTGGAATAAACGAATAATAAGTAATTAAATGGAAAAAAATTTTATGCAAATCCATAAAGATTTACAAATTTGAGCTTGAAAGTAAATGACTTTGACCTGGGACATCATATATATATCTGTAGGATTATTGCATAATAGGATTTTAACAAGGACAAGTACAGGAAATTATAGAAGTGAAAGTATCACATCTTCAATAATCTTATTATGTTATGCTATATAGACAATATTATATATATTTTCAATCGTAAAATACTCTAAGTCTTTTTTTTATCAACGCAAGGTTAGAACGTAAAGTTTTAGCTTATATTTTACTTATGCACATTCATGACAAAAGTAAGACGAGCAAGACTAATGAATATTTCATGACAGATGTGTTTGAAGGCTGTATAATAATAAACATACCATCATGACAAGGGCAAATGGGTGCTTATAAACTCGAACAGGTGATTGGTATTGTTGAACCATATTGGTGTGATTCTTCTTATTCGTCAATTGTTGAACACGCAAATTATATTTTTCAAATCACGATTATTCTATTACTACGCGGTAACAAGACTTAAATCCGCCGGACTTAATCACTTCACGTTATCATAAACTATCCATCAGAGTAGACGAATAAAGTAGTTTTGATTAGTACGTATGTTCGACCAGTAGAGAGCGTAAACGGTAATGACATCAGCGCCATCTACCAAACAAATTACAAGGGCGCCTTTTTTGATCTTCGTGTTGTTACGATCCTGAGTCTCGGAGATGCCCTTTTTGGGTTCTTTTGATAATACGGTACTTAACGCGAACACAACAATGAAAAGCGACGATACTTTCTATACTGTACTAAAAAACATTCTTCGTTTATTGTATCAGTTTTGTTACTGTATCGATATTCATTCTTTGAATAAATTGTAATTATATAGAAACTACGAATAAAGATCTAATAAATAAATTACACATACGTCCTATACGTAGAAAAATTTGTTTAACAATGTTACGTACCGTAATTAGTTTAATAATTACAAAAATATAAATTATGATTTGTTTTTTTCTTTCTTTTAGTAATTAGAAGTCCAAGTTTACTCCCCAACCTCTCGGCTTACTTATGAGAATTTTATTTTAATTACTATAATACAATAATTATACATACATGTACATATATATTATTGTTACAATCTTATTCAATTCTACGACGATTCTAGTACAAACATCGCATCATCGCGAGCGATATACTTAAGTCTTAAATCCTATAGGTAACTGATCCATGTACAGACGCAGTAAATGTACGTTTTTTTTTTCCTTTTTAACTTTTTATCATTTTACGCGTATTCGTGAATTAAGCGTATTCTGATTTCAGGTTGTATGCTTAGAAAGCATCACGCGATCCTTTATATGCGACATAACATAAAAAATTGTTTATCTCACTAGGGTCGCGTTATAAAATGACTTTTTGACCATTCATTTTACACGTTAACTCGTATGGCCGTTTTCCTTTTCTATATGACATTTTTAAGAAATTTTGCTTTGTTTTTTTATCGAGACGATATGATGGCATATTGTACAGCAAATCAGAGATAAAAATATTAATAATTAGTAATATATACGTATAGTCATGCGACAAGATTTCTGATTTTAATCAACGTCGGCAACAAAAGACCACGATATTTTATTGTTATAACACTAATAATTATCCATATCCATCACCACTTTTGTCCAGTATTACGTTTGTTGCCACAATTTTTAATAAAACTTGTGTCATGGTTTTTTCTTCCTTCATTTAACAATGTACACAATGTTGTACATATTACAAAAATATTTATTACGGATAAAACGCTAATAATACACAAGAAAACCTTTACTGGATGACAGCAAACGTAAAAGTCTGTTCTAAAATGATAGTAAAGTGTCAATTAGTAACACCAAAATTAATGTTGTCGTAAATAATATTTCAGCTTTTTACATACATAACGTCAGATTAAACAACATTGCACAAGAATGTGAACAATTCAATTTACAATTTACGTTATTATATGATAGAAATCGGAAGCACTTATGTATACAGAGTCATTTATTACTATAATTCGTCGAAATAATCTTGAGGTTCTACATGATTAATCTGACAAACATATATTTATATCATACTTATGCGCACTTTTGTAACGTTTCAAAGCAGAATAGAACTTAGATTTGATGTAAGTAGGTTCATACTTCTCTTGATTATATCAACTCAAAAATGATATAACATAAAGAAATTAAAAGAAATAATTGTAATGTACAATTTACAGTCAAATCTATGTACTATTTTCATAGAAATCAATTCAATAGCATCTAACAAATCTTTCAAATCACTTACTAATTAATATTCACATAATCGACGTTTGCTTGTGTATCCACGGTAAATTCATTGTGTAGGAAAATCGTAAGCAACATATATGCAGTTCAGCGTGGAATGTTTTTTTTTTTTTGATTTATGAATTATAGTAAATATTGAAGAAACAATCGAACTTAAGTTCTACTATAAAGTCTAACATTCGGACATCTATAACTTCTCGGCACGAACATATAAAAATTCATATTTACCAGCCATGTTATTTGGGTTGAGTATCCTGTGTCTGTTGTGTTTGTTGTTGCTGTTGTTGTTGCTGCTGCTGCTGCTGCTGCTGCTGTTGCTGCTGCTGCTGCTGCTGCTGTTGTTGTTGTTGTTGTTGCTGTTGTTGTTGTACTTGTTGCGGATGAACAGGATGTGCAATAGTTTGAAGTCTAACTTGACTGGAACCTGGACTTCCCCTTGCTGTCGTAACAACCGGTTTTCCTTGAACCGGTGCTGCTTGCCTTAACTGTGCGTTGCTGGCAGTTACCACTTGAATTGTTTGCTTCAAGGCAGCCGGAGCTACTGGTATAACTCGAGTTTGCAAAGGAGACTTGGCTAAAACTACTTGACCTGGCTGTGAAACAGTTTGTCCCGTCGAGACCTATAATTCAACGGTAAAACTCAAATATTTGGATATTGCGAATCAATGATATTTTTTTGAATGAAGAGTTATCGAACGTACATGTGTAAATTGTTGCATGGCTGACGGCTGAACGTGCTTCATCACTTGTTGAATTTGTTGCATCGTCATGGTAGTAGGTAAAGACTTTTGTTGAACGATCAGTTGCGTTTGTACTCCACCTTTAGCAGTGACTTGAGCCAATTGCGCAACTTTTTGAGCTGGCAATTTTCTCTGAGCGATGATTTGAGGATGAAGAGCCAACTGTCGAATTTGCTGCGGCGTAGCAGCTCTTACACCGGCCACATTAGCTGCTTTCACCAATGTAGCCACCGGTGTACCGCTAGCCGATGTACCTGTTTGCTGAACTTGCAATCCAGTTTGTGCAAATATTTGCGCCGGTGTAAGCCCCGACTGAGTGGGTACTTGAACTTGAGCTACCGCCTTAGCCTGTTGCTGTAAGGCCTGTCTCTTTATTAAAGCTGCCATTTCAGTTTCCGACACTGCTCTTGCTACAGTTTGCTTTCCAACGTTGCTTTGAGCAACAGTCGGGGCAGCAATACCTTGTTTCATTAACGTTGCTCTTTGCTGTGCTGCAGCTGCAGAAACGGCGACTGAAACTTTCTGACCACCGACTGCTTGTGCTTGCAACACCTTTAGCTGTTGCTGTCTCAAGAGAACTTGTTGTTGACGATAATATTGAAGCTGAGCAGCTGTCAGTGTCTTGCTACCAGATGCCGTGGCAACGGTAACACCGACTATTCCTTTTTGTGCCACGCCTGTGGAACTTTGAGCGGCCGATACTAAACCAGCAGTAGCTATCCTCTGAGCTGCTTGAAGATTAGATACGCTAACGACAGTTGGAGTTGCTCTTACGTCCTGCATAGTTAACGTTCCACCTTGTCGCGTTTTAACCGTTGTGGTGACAACCGTCGTGGCACAAGTTGTAACATTGCTTATTGTCGTTACCGTCTTCATAGACGTTAAAGCATTCGTTGTTACCGTAGTCACAACTTGTGCCAACTGATGCATTTGAGGTGGTGTGGCATTCGATATTGCCTGTTGCGATTGTTGTTGCTGTTGTTGCTGCAATTTAATTTGCTGTTGTTGCTGTTGCGCCTGTTGTTGTTGAACTTGTTGCTGCTGTTGCGCTTGCTGTTGTTGCTGTTGTTGTTGCTGCTGCTGTTGTTGTTGTTGCTGTTGTTGCTGCTGTTGCTGCTGCTGTTGCTGCAACAAGCGTGCTGCCACTTGCTGTTGTTGTTCCGCGGTTAAAACCTAAGTAACGTGTTAATGACAATTTGTTATATTAAATAAAATATGAAAATAAATAAATTCATCGAAGGTACTAACAGCGTGCTTTAGTTTTTCCTTTGCTATCCTATCAGCTCTTCGCGTAGCGACTTCTATCGGTGCTAGTGGATTGTCATATTGAATATGACATTCAGCTAGAACTGCTGCGTTCGTAGGATTCTTCATCAAAGGATTTACTAATAGAGGTTTAACGGTAGGTGTTCTTTTATTGGAAACAGATTTAATAGTTTCGAATCTCTGGCAACACATCATTGTAAACGAATGATTTTTATCTTGATTGTATAACTGAGACGTTCGCATTGGTCTATTCGTTTTACTTTGTTGCTGTAAAGCAAAATATATAGAATATAATAAAATAATAAAATAATCGTTTTATCATATCACCGAGATAACCGAAATTTACCTCCGAAACTTGAGGTATTTTATAAACGCCTTTTTGTTTCTTTTGTTTCTTCGGTGTTGTATCATAAAGAAGCTTTCCCTCCTCTCTAGGAACAATCACAGATTCGTATCGATTTTTACACTGCTTAGGCGATCTGTATATCCGTGAAGTGTTATTAACGATATCAGCCACCAAATCCCAATTTGGTGTATGTCCAGGAGACAATATCATTAAATTAAGAGGCAATCCTTGATAAACTTGAATTGCTTGGAGCAATGCCCAATCTTCGTGTATCATCCAATCCAATATGTGCTGTTCTTGTTCCGCAGAATTTTTCGCCATATGGGACGGTTTTATACCAGGGATTGGTATAGTAGGTCTTACGATTTCACGATATTTGTGTAACTTCATATCTCGTCGAATCTTCATCATGGCTGGAGAAGGTCTATCAAAGAGAGATCGAGGTGCGTAGACCGACTCCTCTTTGTGTCGCATCTTAACTGGACGTCGTCCTAAATGAATGATTTATTAGTCTTAACAATAATTATCTTCGACGTTACGCTTCACACGACCAACATTTTCAAGAATAGGAATATATTGATATTCTTACCATCTCGTTCATTTATTCCAGTGTCGGTTCTACTTCGTTTTTGTTCTTTCTTAACATAGATAGGAGGTAATTGTGCCTCTGACATTGGCGTATTTTCATACAAAAATCCCAATGAATAATCGATGTAGACGTCATTGTCTGTAGTAGGAGGAGTCGGTGGACACCACATCTGTTGTAAGTAGAAATCGAAAACAATTATGACGGTAGTTTCGATTCTTAAAATAATTATGAGAACCAAAAAATGTTATAACTGTTATGGATATATATAACGATTCTTAGCCCACATCGATTTTGATCTCGGTTTCGATTCTGTATCGGTATACTCGATACGTAATACACGTTCTGTTCCATCGGTTTTTATTTTTCTTCTAAAATATAACATTTTTTTCAGTCCGCATAACTGTTTCAGTCAGAACCGATATATAATTTAAAACAGTTACTTTCAGAACTGTTTCAAGCCCTCATTATAAGTATTACTACTTACGTATTATAAACAAAGGTATTATCGTAACGTGACATGACACAGAAATTAATACCAATATATTTGTTTACTAACCGGCATTGGCTCCATCGTGTCGTCTGACAACCATATCTGTAAGACAGGAAAGCATAATCATCAAATCAACTGTGACACATAATTCTTCGTTGAATAAAATGTTAAATAAATCTGTAGATATGACGAATATACATATGTATATATATATATATATCTCTCTCTCTGCGCACTTACCTTACCTTACAAACTTCCCGATTATATACATTTTGCTTTTTGTTACATACATCTTTTTGTTCTAACTATCACGAATATTTTTTAATAAGTAAAAGCGTACGCAAAACTAAACTTTCTCTTCTCTTCTATTATATAAAAGTAAAAACAAAAAATGAATTTCAATAATATCTAGGAAGAAGAAAAAGGAAGCGTGGACATGTAATTCGCTCAAAGGCTTGTTCCTCTTCTATATCAAAGGAAAAATATAATCTCTTTAAAGAAATTTTTTAACGTGAGAATCTAATTCAACCCGTACGCTTGTCAATGTGCCTGCTTATATCTTGGGTGACTCCAAGTTTGGAATGGCAAAGGCAGTGTTTTGGTGCCATTTTTCTAAACTATCATATTGGAGCTCTTTCTATGCATGCTACCATCCAAAAATAATAACAAGTATCTTTTCTTTGCCTTTAAATGTGCGGTCATGACAGCCTTGCCACACCAAACCGACATTAACGAGAATGCAAGAGAAGAAGACGTTTTCGTAGAGAGCTGGAGAGAAAGAGATAAAGAGAGAAAGTGATGAAGAGTAAAAAATAGAGAGAAAGATAAAGATAGAGAGAAAGCGCGCGCGCGATATATATATATATAGAGAGAGAGAGAAAAAGAGAAAAGTGCGACAATTTACTTTAAAATATATTATATAAACAAGCACACTGAGAGCAAGTTTGACACCAAAACGGAACTGAACCTTTGATCGAACAGACTTGGAAACGCACCAAGAAATAAGAAAACACATTTTGTTAGCTTTTTATTTCGTAGTAAGGAATACTTTGTTTATTTTCCTTTCTCGGACTCACTCGATCATACAAAAAACAGGCACGCAACTTAAGTATTACACTGGAGGAGAAAAGGGCATATTGATGAACGAATAGTCTTACAGCTAAGATATAATCAGGTCATCACACCTTGCCGATCTATGTGTGGCGCAAGGTATATTTCTTTTTTTTTTTGTTTACGAGAGCAGAAGTACGGCGCGTTTTTCCTTAATATTCATGACCTCTAAACTCTTTCTCATTGCGTTTAGATTCGACACACCTTGGTTTTTTTTTCTTTTCTTTTTTACGGGCTTTTGTGTTCCGACGCCGTTCAATCTAAAAGCTATGCGGACACAACAGCTTTTACTGTGTCTAATATATATATATAACTAATATAATACAATCGTGTGTGTGTGTGTATGTGTGTGTGTTTTTGTTTCCTGAATATTTCACTTAACATTATCAATGTATAAATTACAATGCCACCGTACGAACGTTTTTTCGAATCTTTACAATGTAGGGCACAATTTACAATACTAGAAAATATTACATGTGTGCCCTCAAGTAGATATAAAAGAAGAAAGAAAAAAAAAGAACATCTTATATACTTTCAATATACATATATATATATACAAGAACTATATTCGAAACAAAGAAAGACTGGAGAAGTGATAGATAGTAGTAGTGGTAGTAGTGGTAGTAGTGACAGTAGTAGTAGTGGTAGTAGTGGTAGTAGTGGTAGTAGTGGTAGTAGTGGTAGTAGTGGTAGTAGTAGAGTAGTAGTAGTAGTAGTAGTAGTAGAGTAGTAGTAGTAGTAGTAGTAGTAGTAGTAGTAGTAGAGTAGTAGTAGTAGTAGAGTAGTAGTAGTAGTAGTAGTAGTAGTAGTAGAGTAGTAGTAGTAGTAGTAGTAGTAGTAGAGTAGTAGTAGTAGTAGAGTAGTAGTAGTAGTAGTAGTAGTAGTAGTAGAGTAGTAGTAGTAGTAGTAGTAGTAGTAGAGTAGTAGTAGTAGTAGAGTGGTAGTAGTAGTAGAGTAGTAGTAGTAGTAGTAGTAGAGTAGTAGTAGTAGTAGTAGTAGTAGTAGTAGTAGTAGTAGTAGTAGTAGTAGTAGAGTAGTAGTAGAGTAGTAGCAGTAGTAGTAGCAGTAGTAGTAGTAGTAGTAGTAGTAGTAGTAGTAGTAGTAATGATGATGGTGGTGGTAGTAGCAGTAGTAGGAGAAGAAGAAGAAGAGAAGAAGAACAGAGCTTGACCTTTCTCGTACTTGTAACGCCACCATTTTTTCTGTGCCATTCGAAAGGCATTTTTAATGCGTACGGCAAATCTTACGTGGACTAACATATATACAAAAAAATGCACTGCTAAATGTTACAGCAATAATAAAATTCCAGCGAGACTCAAGACGATATCGTACTATCGCTGAATTTATCCATTGTCACCTCTTGTTTAGAGGTAAGAGGGGGAGGATTAGAAGGAGACTGCAATCGAACGGATTTCTTCGATGGCTGAATCAGTAGCTCCTCGTTGTCGAAAGTCTCTACTATTTGAGTTTCTCCAATTTTACCTTCTGCGGGGATCGACTTGGTCGAGGAGGTCAAGCGCGCACGTTTCATCTTTTTCCTTGACCTTCTCGAGGATTCCATCGATGTATCGTAATCGGACTCGTTGTTGTCTATATCGACTAAGGCGATCACAGCCGATTTCAACGCGTTAGTCTTTAATGCATTTGCGTTAACAGTTTTGTTAGAATTCAAATAAGTACTGCCCACGTTAGACGTCCCGTCTTTTTGCGACAGCGACGTCGACCCACCAACATGTTTCATGTCGTTCTTCAAATTCACAGGAACATCCGACAATCGTGTCACGCAGTGCTTGCTCGACAAATCAGGAACGTTGTCGGAATGTTTCTTCGACAATTTCGATTCGCTCGTCGCAGAATTCGCGTTCTTGCTATTATTCGTTTTCGAATTATGATTGTTTCTCGTATCGAGCGTAAGAATGGCTACGACTTTGGCGGTTCGTTGAGGTTTTTCCTTGACTTCGGAAGAGAAGGTCAACTTGATCGGTTCGTTCTGCTGCGAAAATGCTTCTTCGGCGACCGCATTACCATTCGTATCCGTGCTTAGATTGTGCTCACACGTTTTCTGCTCCTCCGAGGTTACTCCTCTCATCGACAACGATGCATCCGTTTTTCGAATGTGTCTGCTACCCCTTAGCACCGGCGCTGACGTGGAAGGTGTCTTCAAGCAATTTAACATGCCGACTTGTCCAGAACGAGTCACCCTGGATACTTTTTCGATAGTAGACACAGGTGTGCCTGGTCGATGCTTCTGATTACCACTGGCACTCTCACTACTACCAACTACTTTCTTTTGAACAGTTTTACTTTGTGCAGTAGACGACAATTCGTTGCTCTCCGTGGTCGATTTCATCGGTGGTATGGATCTACTCCTTCGGAACACTACAGGATTCAAAAAGCCATTATTATCCAGAGATGATTTCGAGCTACGCGTCGTTGGTTTCTCATAAGCTTTGCTACTAGCTTGCTCCTCGTTTCTACTCGGTGAATTTATCGCGGTAGACCTAGTGATCGGCCTAAACGGCTTTAAATCCGACGATGGCGTACCTGGTCGACGTTTATGAGACTTTTGCACATTCGAATTTTCTACCGTCGTCGACGTCACTGATTGATTCACAGAAGATCTCGTGATTCTGTAACTCGTGAAAGACTGTGGATTATTACTATCATAGATTCGAGACAGAGTTATCTTTGCAATTGGAGCTTGGGAAACGGGGACAGTACGATTACTTTCTTGTTTCGTGTTCTTTTTATCATACGATGAAATTTCCTCGTATTTCGTACTCGTATTGGATTCCGAGTCAACACTGTTGATAGAATTTTCTAACAACATTACAGCTTTCGCGCTACGCGTCGTTACTCCTGGAGCACTAGATATATCAGATTTCCATGATTTAGATTTAAATTCGATATTTGAGCTCTCTTTATAAGACTCCAAACTTATTTTCTTAGTTATCCCCGACTTTTCAAAGTTATTGGACAATTCATTGCTTGCGTCTGGGTTTGTTTCATTCGTCGGAAGGGAATCGTCTAACGTACTAACGGTAGAAGACAGTTCTAGATTATCGTCGTCTTCAGTTTCCTGATTCTTGACGATCTCATCATTAAATTTCTGACTAGAATCAATTGATATCACAGAATTCTCTGTAACGGATTCATTCACCAAATCTTCGGTCTCCATCGAAGAGGGATTATCGATACTTTGAAACGTTGCGTCCGAGTCGACACTTCTGTGTTCATCCAGTAAAGACGAATTGGATTCCTTTAAATAGATATGAGAATCGTTTTTAGCTTCGTTATCTACGGTCACAGGGTCGGTACTGTTTTCATTTTGTACATTCTCATCGTACGAGGAAAACGAATATGGATATATGGTAGATTTTGAAATAGAGTTAGGCGTTGGACACGTCGATTTATCATCGTTGCTCGAATACGGAGAATTTGATTCCGATAATACAGAACAATTTGATTTATCGATCATTTCTTCCGCTAAAACTTTAGAAATTACTGGCTCATTGGATTCCGTATCTTGTTCTATATTATTTACAATCACGTTCTCCTCTAGGTTTCCGATAGATTGAGTACTCTCGTTAGCGCGATCTTTAATCTCTAATTTATCTTGCCTATGTTCCATGATATAATCGGAAGACTTATCGGTTTCGATCAACAAAGATGTAGAATCTATTTCGGAAGCCTCCGCCGCACTTTTTTTATCATCCATACTAACCGAATTATCACACGAATCTAATTTAATTTCAGAAACTTCTTCGCCTATAGTTTCGTTATTAGCAAGTATCTTCGACGTTGAATTAAAACATTTTTCGACAATCACACTACATTTATACATCTGCAAACTCGTTTCTTCGTTATTCGATATAGACCCTGATTTAGAATGTTCAGATCGAACGCATATTTCGGTTTCCGACAATTCGGAATACTTCACGTCTGCGTTATTCTCTTTATCTTGAAATTTCAATGGATTTTCATCCAGTTGCAATTGACATGAAAAATTCGAAGAATTATCTTGACAATTCAACGAAGTCTTTTTATAACTCTCCTCGACAGACTTGGCTGTTTTTACTCTATCCTGATCTTCCTCGAAATCATTTGATTTTCTAGCCGTATTCAAATCACTTTTAATCTGTGACAAAGAGGAAGCAGAGGTGGTCTCGTTCTTTTTAAGATTAAGCTTATTTCTTTTGCTAAATCTACCTCGGCATTTTGCTTTAATCCCAGGAAGAATCGGACTTACGTCGAGAGTCCATAAATTAATCTTTACGTTCCCCCTAGATCTAGTTCGCGGACTGTTCAAATCAAAATGATTCTGATCGCACGGTTTGTTCGAACGATTATTACGTTTAGGATAAGTCCCTCGTTCCGAATCGTTTCGATTATCAGTCTCCTCCTCTTCGTCCTCTTCGTCACCTTGACTTTGACTTTCCGTATGACTGGATTCCTCATCGAGACTATCCTCTACAACATCTTCCTCCTGAGAATCCGAATCAGATTCTGTCGTAGTTTCTGTTTCGCTCTCAGAAGATTCTCGAGTACTTCTACTATTTCTTTTACGCGAGCCTCTCCTCCTCCTCCTACCTTGCGGAACTTTCTTATTAACTAATTTCTTTGAATTATTAGCACTATTAACCTGATTCTGCGCGTCCTCACGTCCAAACGTCAGGGGTTTCTCGTCGTCGTCAGCCAGTCGCATCCGTCTTTCCTCTTCTTCACGAAGCGCACGTAAACGATCCATTTCCCATTCTTTCTTCTGTTCTTCGAGTTCACGTTCGGCGGCCGCCAACTGTGCGGCTGAGAACGTGCCTTCGGATTCTTCCACAAACTTCATCGCGTATCGTTCAATTGGTGTTAACTGAACACAGAAATACTCGGTAAATTTCATTTAAGAACAACTTTGAGTACACGCATTTTCTCCTTCTTTCTTTCTTTTTTATTTATTTATTTTATCCTTTATCTTTTCTTTATTTATTCTTTTTTTCTTTTTTTTTTTTTTTGTCGACACACGCTGTAATTGCAAGATTATTTACGAATTTATTTACCTGAGACACTAAATTCTGTACTTCTTGTTCCGCTTTGCTAAATTGAGTATCTTCTTTGTCAGCGTCATCCAATGGTATATTCTCGTCAAACTCTGCTAAATCTGCAACTGCTTCAGCCTTCGCTGTTTTAGCTGCTTGAACGTCAAGATCCTCTTCCGCAGCGGCAAGAGCACTTTCAAGAGCACCCATTGCCATTTTATCTTCGACATGCTGAGACAAGCAAGGTACCTGTACGACCGAGGAATCCTTAGTCATGGATTTCTCTCGATCTTTCTGTTCGAGTACTTCTGCCATTCTGGTAGACGCATCGTTTTCAGAATGATCGATGTTAAAGAGATCTTGAATAGTAGACTGTAAAGTATAAAAAAATGTATTAGTAACCGCTCTGAGATGACATACAAAAGATGTTTTTTTTTGGCGTTCATAATAACAGATTTCTTACACTCTTAAAGTAAGCTGTTGTAAAGTTTCCACCTTCGATAGCAAGGTCCCCAAGTAATCTTTTTTGATTCGCTTTTTTCAAAATATTTTCCTCTACAGTTTTTTCACTTACCAATCTGATAACAATCAACGCAACATCGTCATTTTTTATTACTTTAATATTTATTTTTATTGCTTTCTTTATAACGACAACATTAACACTAATTATCGATATTTACCTGTAGATATGTACGTCGCGCGTTTGACCTATTCTATGGCATCTATCTTGTGCCTGAGCATCCATCGTCGGATTCCAGTCACTATCATAAAATATAACTGTATCTGCTCCTGTTAAATTTACACCGACACCACCGGATCTCGTTGATAGTATAAAACAAAATATTCGTTTGTCGCCGTTAAACCTTTCCATTAGAACCTGTGCGAAAGAACTTTACAATTGGAACGACATTGAAAAATCAACCGAACGATCATACGAATAATCGAACGTACCTGCCGTTGATCTACTCTAGTAGTGCCGTCTAAGCGCAAGTAAATATGACCATGGAAATTAAGAAAAGCTTCTAGTACATCCAACATCCTCGTCATTTGAGTGAAAATGAGAACTCTATGATTTTCAGACTTCAATTTTCTAAGAAGAAGATCCAACGACTGTAATTTCCCACAATCATATTGTATTAATCTAGGCTCGGGGAATTGGGTTATCATCGAACTGGTCACCGGATGAAATAATTGCATTTTTGGTGACAATTCGTGTTGTAGTTCTATCTGCATACGACGCTGACTCCAAAGTTTATGTGGCGGTGGATGAGAGACGTGGAAGCGCGGTACTGGCGCGCGTACAGCAGGAACGTAAACCACGAACCTTTAATTAAAAAACAATAACTCGATGGATGAATATCGTGGATACGGAAGAATTTATTTACACATGCCTGTAATTTTTTATTCAAATATCGATAAACGCATACCTTTCGAAAATTTCTTTAAGCTCTTCGACAATTTGTTCCGTACTTCGTATTGCTTCTGCTAACGCTTCCGTACAGGAGAAAAATTGCTTCCGTGTACGAATAGGTATCTTTGCTGTTTCGCAATGTACGAGACCGTTGTGCCAACGACAGGCTGTGGATGGTTTCCCAATTCTTAAAGCAGTAAATAAATCTTCGCCGTATAAAGGACAAGCTGCGCATCGCCTCTCGTTAATGTTTGCCAATAAACGAAGTTTCGCTTGTCTTCTTTGCTTTCGATCTTCCTCCAATTGTGGCTGTTGGATGAAATGAAATGATTCATAAAAACATAACGATCGATTACGCTTGGACGGATGTAAAATAATATCGCGCGATGATTTACCAAATGAAATTCTGATTTAGGCTGTTCCTTTGCTTGTGCCTTTTCAGATTCTTTTTGCGCGTGCCTCGTGATGATACCACAGCGCAATGTTTGTTGATGCGTGGTTTGTCCGTTACCAGCAGTCGACTGTCCTTGAGACGCAGCGACATTCAGAGGTGGAACCCTCATTACCGGTCTCCCACTAGTACCGCTCGTAGTCGTAACGACTCCTCCAACGACCTTGTTTACCGTGGTCGCAGAAGTAGATAGGCCCATTAGAGATTTAGATAGAACTGTTAATCGTTGTCCACTCGGCGTCATTACGGGGAATGAAACTGAAATAAAATAACACTTTTTATTGATACGTCGATAAGGTCGATATCGCTGGCTGACGGTATAAAAATGTACGTTTATAAGTCATGAATGTTGCAACAAAATAAAACGTGAATTTTTAATAAAATCAACGAAAACACATATCGTGCAGAGTTATTCCACGTTATCATGCTCGTTTCCGAAATTATGCGATTGTCAGTGGGAAATGATCACTCTTCTGACAAACCTGTGTTAGTATTTTGTTGATTTGAAGTCAAAATGATATGTCTACCAGTAGAGGTTTGAACCAGCTGTGCAAAACCGGGTACTGGTATTCTCTGGACGGAATCACCTTGTTTGACTGTAACTGTCTGTGTAGCCAACCTTTGCAGTCCATCTCGAATATTTGCATTCCCAACTGTAATCCTTTGTGCATTCATAGATGCTGTTGTTGATGTGATCGTTGTACTTTGTGAGTTATGTGCCAATGTTCCAACAGGGATAGCTGTTAGATACATGGGACTCATGTAGAAAATTTAAACAAAGCTGATAATACCGATATTATTGTATTCTGGGTTCTAGAATGCTTATAAATAGGGAGATTATAAACAAGCTGGCCCGAGAAATTGTTCTAGCACCGTTGCAAACATGATTGACAATGTAACATACAATCATCGATCGACGATGCACAAAAATATTTAAAATGTTCGAATCGATACCTTTCACACTGCCTTGATGTTGAACCAACTGTACGGAATACCCTTGCAGTTGTTGACCACCTGCGACTCGCAATGTTACGCCTTGAATAAAGAAATAACATTTTTATTTTAAACTTTTTTTTTTTTTTTACAAATACAATATTTATACTAGCTGTGTAAGTACTACAACAATTCACCTTGAGCTGGAGTACTTTGATTGTTCAAAGATTTTATCAATGGTGACGTGCCTACTCTAGGAGTTGGAAGTATACCAGCTAGATTTTTAACTTTAGTTTGGGCTGGTTGTGGAGTCGACGACTGTTTAACTTGATTCGACAATCTGACATTGATTTTAATTTTTCCAGAAGGACACCTAGGAGGTGGGTCCGACTGACTGTCTATTTCTTCTATCAGTTTTACGGGAGTTTGTAAGCGCTTTATTCTATGTGCTCCAAATGCTGCCAACGTAAATTCCAAGTCGATCAATAAAAGATTCAATGTGGACAGATCAACATGCTGTAAAATATAACATAACAAAATTGTGGAGTTCTTTCTTTAACATTTCTATATGTTACGATGATATCAATATAAAATTAAAGTATTTACTTTAAATGGATCGTAATCAAGGGCATTCCATACTAACGAAGCTGTAATAAATTCTATTGCTTCCATTTGAAACGGTGAGACGGTAGGTCGGACTTCGAACAAGTTAGGATGATTGCAGACTTTGCGTAATTGCATCAATACGTTAATAACGCTTAACAGATTTCCACTAGCTAAGGTTTCCTTCGTCCTTTCGACATAAATTTAAATTGATCAGCGTTAGTTAATTATGTAAAATATTTATTATGTTTGGAGAATGAAAATATCGTTATCAAGTGATTAAAATGAGCTACCTACTTGGCCCTAGACATGAAGTCGTCGTACAAGTATCTCTGCCTTTTTGACAATCGACACATGACGACATGCTCGTACTTCTTTGGCAATTGTTTCTCTACCTCAGTTTTTAATCTTCTTAGAAGAAAAGGTCTCAGTACCTAAAAAAATCGTACATACATGAGCAATAAATTCGTACGAACAACTAATAAAAATATAAGACTGATAAAAAAAAAAAAAAAAAAAAAAAACGCATAAAATGTATAAGTTATAAATGTTAAAGTATTGTTTCTCCAGACAGGATACGTATGCCATATAAATAAACCACTTTTGACACGCGAGTTTTAATGGAGAACTTGTTTAATATTTCGCTATTTTTAAGAAAAAAAAACACACAACGTTATAAAATATCACGTGTCTGTTGTCGGTAGCGAAATTTTTGTATAAACAGACAAGTGCAAAAATAGTACGTACAGACCTTGTGTAGACGACGAATAATATTCTCGTTGTACTCGCTATTTCCTTCGATCATTCCCGTAACTGGATTACTGAACCATTCCTTAAATTCTCTGTGAGATTGAAACACATTTGGCATTAAAAAATGCATCAAGGACCATAACTCCATTAAATTATTTTGAAGAGGCGTTCCTGTTAGTAATAATCGCCTAGAATCAAATACGAAGATATATCCCAATGTACTTGAATTAACTGGTCACATATTTATTCTCTACTTTAATATTCACCGTTGCGTTTGAAAATTTAATAATAATTGCCATCTTTGTGACTTGAAATTCTTTATATTTTGAGCTTCATCTAAAATAAGATACTTCCATTTTTTTCTTCTAAAACTTTGATGGTCTTGTATGACGAGTTTATAAGATGTAATACATATATGAAAAGCGTTTGGTTTTGTCCACCCTGGAATATAAAAAAAAATAAATAAAATCTGTTTTTATTTGTGCGATGCAATATCATTACTGTGTATATATTTTTTATCATTACCTGTTCTCTTTTGTTTTCTTTCCTTTTGCGTACCATAGTATGTTAATATTTTAAATCCTGGACACCATTTTTTACATTCCATTTCCCAATTAAGCATTACAGAGGTTGGTACTATTATAAGATGAGGACCCCAGTTACCCTTTTCACAAGCCAAATGTGCCAATAATGCAATCGTTTGTATAGTTTTTCCCAGACCCATTTCGTCAGCTAAAATTCCATTCAACTTCCTATCGTACATAGTAACAAGCCAATCCAATCCGATGTGTTGATATTCCCGAAGTGAATGTTTCAGAAGAAACGGGATTTTTGTAACGACCTATAAACATGATATATTTGTTAAGTGCCTATGTTTTAAAAAGATAAGGATAAAAAAAAAGAAGAAATAGTAAATAAAAAATAGAAAAAAAAATATGGAAAAAAATAAAAAAATTAACAATGTCGTGACTATCCTTCAGAGTAAATCAATACATGAAATTACTGAATGAGAACAAAGTCACCTACATACTTTACCCTTCCTGAAATGGTCTATGTGCAACAAAGATGCCACATCACCTTGGATTGAAAGGGTAGTAATGATACTTTATTTATTGATACTATATTGACTCATCAGTAGCATGTTAAATGTATAACAAATTACTTACACAAGTAGTGAGCAATGTATTTCCCTTAGGTTGTATGCTTTCTGCTAAAGCTGCAACATTATCCATTTCATTATGAGCGTCTACATGATCCGTTTCTGAAATCTAAAGTTAAATATGATGTATAAAAATAATCTAATTATTAAATAGACAAGATTAAAATATTTGAATAATAACCTTGTTATCACACGATTTCTCAGTAGATGGATCTTCAAGCAGAGATTTTAGGCCTACATCTGTTTCTGTATCGCTATGAATTTGCGAATCTTCTCCAGCTTCATCACTTTCTTCACTTTCACTCTCGCTACTACTCGCTTGCTCTTCGTTCTCCTGTGTTTTTTCTTGGTCCGTTTCTTTATCAGAATCTAGAAAAGTATCCACATAATTCGTTAAAAATATTATACTTCATTCATATTGAATATTAACACTCTCTTTTCAATTTGTAATTAATCTCAGACAAATGCCTCGAACTACATCAAAAAAATAGGATTGAGTATGAATACCATAGCTCTCACCATCAGGATTGGTATAATTATCATCATCGATTATTAAAAAAAAATTCAAGAGATATAACGCTGAACGAGAAAATTAAAATCATAGAGATTTACCTTGAGCATCATCTTCATCCACGTCCATTGGTACATTCGACATGTTACCATATTTAGCCATAAGCTCGTCAATAGACATTTCATTCTCTGCCTACAAACACATATACGTAGTTTAATAAAAATAAAATCTCCGAAATGTTTTTTATCTAAATCGTGCGATATGAACCTTAAGATCGTCCAACTCCTGTTTGTGATCTGTATTTTCTTCCAATTTTTCCTGTTCCAATATAGTATCTTCTTCATCTGTAGACTCATCCGATGCAGCAACAAAATCAGTGTCTCCATCAGAAGTTTTTTCATTTTCCTATAATAGAAATTAAAACATTGCAATTTATTAAAAATTGATCTTAAAAAAACAAAAAAGACACACCGTTTCCTCAACTTCTTTTCCACTGGGCGATAAACTTTTATTTCGTTCTTCCAAATAATTCGGCGGTAGATCTTTCAAAAGATCTTCTAAAGGCATTTCCGATTCTTTTTTTAATAATTCAACCTCCTCTTTTTGATCTACAGTTGATTTCATTTCTTCTTCAGCTTTAGCAATAGTCTCTTCATCATCATCTGAACTTTGATTTGGCTGAAACTCTTCTGCAATAGAAAAAGAATTTTTTGTGATGTAATTACACAATTATGACATCAAACGGATGTAACAATATGCCTTAGCAATAAATTAATTTGATTTACCATCAGAGTGAGATTTTCCAATTGGTACTGGCGAGGAAATGCGTGAACTATTTATTGAAGCTGGAATACTTTGCGAACCATCTGTCTTATTAAGACCTTCAGTTAACCATGTTGAATATTTTTCTGTTTGTCCTACAATGAAATTTAAATGCTGGTCTAATGCTTTTTTTCTTTTTTCTTCTAACCTTGTTTGTTGTTTGTACTCCACCAGCTATAAAGAAAAATATCATGGACGAAAGTTTCCTTAACGAAGTTGACTAATCAAATAGCCCAATATACGTATGTAAAAAATAATTGTCCAGCATCGATATTCTTTGACAGTATAAAACTAATACAATCATACACAATATGCCGACTTTGCTGTTCCCACAACGAGCACACAATCTCAACAAATGTGTATCGAAATTGTCGGCTTATTAGTGTGGGGTAACAGTATACGCATTTGTCATCATAAACATTTAAGAAAAATTTATGATAAAATTGTTGATTTTATTATTACCTTCTCTACATTTGCCCAAAAAGTCTTAATTTCTTTTGCAACAAAACTAGCAATTTTCTTGAGCCTAAGTTCTTGAGACTTTTCAGCCTTTTGAGCTTGTATAGCTTTTTCTTGAAAATGTTTTTGAACCATACGAGCACATTTTTTCGCGGCAGCTTTCTTCCATTTTCGTTCTTGCGCAAAATCGGCAGCTAGCCAAACCATTTCTTCCAATAAGTAATCCCAATGAGCCTTTGTTCTTGCAGGCTCCTGTACCTTTGGCAATCTTCTTTCGGACCATAATCCTTCGCGTTGTAACTCTGCAATCCTTTGCATTACGTATGCTTCCTATAAGTTAAGTGAAATATATATATATATATATATATGTAAATATATACATATACATACATACATACACATATATATATATATATCAAAACGTTTTCCAATTGTTATTGAATTTATAAACAATCATTCAAATAAAATAACTTACTTGTTTTGCCTTCTCTACAATTTGTTCTTGATTATTTGTAATATCATTTGAAACTACAGAACTAGTAGGTAATTTCATAAGCTTAACAACAGGTTGTGAAGTACTTCTAGAAGGACTAGGAGCTTTTGTTACAACTGGAGTGATAGGTGTTTTCTCGGTAACTGGACTTGCAGGAGTTGTATGTTTTGGTATTTCTGGAACTATTGGAGTTCCTCCTGAAATAACAGAAACGAATATTTCTCGTGAATAAGTTACAAGAAAATGATAAGTTGATATAATTTGTTGTTGTTGTAACAAAGCGCCCTTTGGTTGAATAAATTATCTAAACAACCTTACATATGCTTTGTATTAATTTACCACACCGAGTAACCATTTCAACGTATAATTTATTAAAACGGTCGTCGGGCGTGGAATTACCATAATATATTGTTAATAAAGATAAAATAATCATTATACATAATTTAGAATATAAAAAATAGAGTTCTCTATAACAGCAACGTAAATGATACAGGAGAAAAAAAAAGATAAAGAGACTTGGTTTTTTGTACGTACAATTTTAAATTTCAATATTCAAATTGTACAAAATGACAAGAATCAATGGAAATCAAATTATATATTTGACAATATTGACAGTACCCTTTCCCATTGTGTAACTTAAACAAAATATAATTGTAATAATCATGCAGCAAATAAGGATTTTGTCAGGGGTAATATAATATAATTGTAATTATTTATATTCCTGAATAGCTATGAACTAAAATAAAGTGACAAGTAATGTTTTGTACTTTAGTAAATTTCATAGTGATACATATATTACCTCAAATATATGCAATAATTGTATCCACCACCCGCAACATAACTAGCACCTTGGAAATAATTAACAGAATAAAAAGCACATACAAACAAAAAGACATTTAATTATTATTTTAACATAATAGAAATCAAGGTTTTTTTGATGATTTATTAAATTAAAACACAATTGTCCTCCTCAAAGTAAATGTTATGAAATACTCTAAACATCAAATGACAGGCCTACAAGTAATCACCTATAATGAGCGTGGGTGCTAGAGTAGAAGTAGGTGGAGGGTGAACGGTGACTGGTGAAGATTGTATTGCTGCTCGGAAGGCAAACACCATGCCATGGCGGCCCCCTTGAGGCCTACCTGGTACTTGTCCTATTGCGCAAATGATTTTTTATTGCATCATGATACATGTACTAAATGCTATCTGCTTTGACTACATTATTTTCCATAATACATCTACTATATTAAGAAATGTTATAAAAATTGACCAATGACTTTAATTTATTTTCTTTCCATTATTTTTTTTCCCTTTTTTTTTTCATTATTTATTTTGGTTTGAAAATTTTTTGTGTTTCAACGAATGTTAAATAAATATGTAAAATATTTATTATAGTATTGCAGGCTATAAGTGAGATAACACTTTGTGACATGCGAAATAAACATTATATAAAAGAGTTGATACTGAAATAAAGGATGTATACAAATGTTTATAATTTTATGTGCACTTAAATAGGAAAAGTCAACTAATTATCATTTCATAACTATGGTTAATAATAGGAATTGTATAATTAAACACATGAAATATTCACTACCTTGTTGACTAAGTTGAGCTACAGCAGCAGGTAAAGTTGTAGATACTGCAACTGGAGTTACACCAACTCCAGAAATCTTCACTTCTGCACTCTGGTTCGTAGGAACTGTAGTTGAGGCAGATGTAACCGGAGGTAGTGAAATTTCTGGTATTGATGGTAATGGAACCGATAAATCTTCATTATTGTCTTCCGTATCTAATCTATGTTGCCTTAAAAAATGTAAATACTGTGATGTAGGTGGCCGTTTTCTCCAAGCTTGAAAATCCATCATATTGCCACCAGCATGAAGAAAGAATAACTCTGAAGCATTCTCAGCATATTTTTCTCTTATCGCTCTCATCCTTTTCATTTTATGTTCCATAATACGTCTTCTATAACCCATTGCATCATCTGCAGTGGCAGTTATTTTTTCTGTATTTTCTGTAAGTTTCAATCTTTTTCTTGCTGGTGGTGATTGCATTGAAACTTGAGAAGTAGGCGCAATAAACATGTTTCCCATAGAAGTCCGTACGAGTTTAGGGGAGGTTGCCAATACAACTTTAGTTGGAGTTTGACGAGAAGGTGATGTAAGAGGTGAACCACTTGCACCTGGAACTCCCACAGTACTAACACGCGGTGGTGTGTTACTAATATTAACAATCCTTGTAACACCAACTTGCTGAACATTTGTACTGGTTGTGGCACTGCTTGTAACAACCTATAGAATGATATAATGTTCCGATTATTAATAAAACGAATATTGTGAAATATATAAATTAAATGAAATTTTAAGAGAAATTACAAAATAAAAAATTGTCACATATCGTTTTACAAGATAGAAGAAAGTTAATCTTCTATCGCTATTTCTATTATTTTTTATTCGCAATTACCTGTGTAAGGCCGGGAACTTGTGAAGTAATAACAAACTGCTGCCCACCACCCGTGGTGAGTACATTGAGTCCTTGGGCGGTAGCCAGAACCTGCTGGAGACTGACAGTTTGTTGAGTTGCACCGCCATTGTTTCCTCCATTATTTCCTCCACCCCCGGAAAGGGGCGGCAAAATAGGTGCACTTTGCTTATCACTCATTACATGTGACACTATAAGAATTGTTAAATTATATTGTAAAAAACTTGTCCAATTATATTTAAATTACATATGAAATTATGTCATTTATATATATAAAAAAAAAATAATTTTTTTTTAAATAAAAAAAAATAAAAACTTTTTTAATTAAAAAAAATACCACTATAAAAAAATTGATATATTTAAAATTTTTAAATAAAAAATTATAAAAAATATAGTGTTAATGTTCGTATAAAATTAAAAATAAAATAAACTAATTAAAATAAAAAATACAGAATGAAAACTACAGAATACATGTGATTTGTGTAAACATAATATAATGTTATTTATTACATGAATTAAAACAAAAAGCATCAACTTTACTAAAATATAAGAGATCTATTTAATATAAGTTTTACATATATATAAGACCATAAAAAAGACATAAACAAAACATTTACGAATGTTATTTGAACCAATCTAAACCACTTCTATCAAAACATTCAACACAAATAAAATCACGGACGGAATGTCAACGTATTTAATTATCTCGTGAGTATTTGATGAGTACAAAAAGTATTGCATGGCATAATGTAGCTTTTCTTTTTTTTTTCTTTTTTTTTTTTTTTAATAAACGTATATTTAGATACGATCTTTGTTCTGAAAATAGGATACGAGTATGGTCAAGTAAGAATGTTAATTGATTTGCGAAAAAAGCGCCGAAATCAAAATTTCGCTATGTATTCATTCATAGAGGCTCAATGGAATTTATAAAACGTTAGTACTGCGCAGAAGTGCGCGTACATTGAAAATTACGGTATCACGAAGACGGTGAATGTCTCACCGACCAACCGGTCGTCGAAAATAGCGTTGTCATTTCGAATATCGAAAGAAAGTTAAGAATACGCGAGACTCGCACGACAAACGTTTGGGGCGTACGAGTGTTCTTCCGACGAATAAATTACGATTTTCATTATAAAAAATTTCCAAATATCTATTTTCTAGTTACTAAGGAACAATTAAGATAAGAAATACATTATTTTTTATTCCTTTAACCGTACCGTTCACCGAGATATATTTTTTCTTACAATTGCGTCAGTGGAGCCTCGCGGCGATACAAAAGAAATTTTTCGTCCGCCATGTTGGCGTTGCTCCGATACGAGGGCGGACTTACCATAATGTAATCACAAAATTCTGCAACGTAGGTGAGCCATCCACGAAAATAATTGTCACACCCGTGATCGGCGAGCGTTAAATTGTAATTAGGTACTTCACGTAATATACGCTACATGAGCTATATCTAATATTTTACAGAACATTTTCGCTCGACTCGCTCAAGGACGCAGACACTTCTAAACATGGCGACGGCTCCCGACAAAATTTCGGTCGGGGCCGGATCAGCAGCAGCTTGCTCATGATCGCTTATAGAAGCCACAGTTGGATGGCGCTACCGTGCAGCTCGAACTCGCTGATTGGTTGAAACGAAAGAAACGCTTGGCAACGTGGCATCAACGGAAGCACGCGATTGGCTACGCATTAAAATGTTAAAACTACCAATATTTCAAGCTTTAATCAAATCAGCAACCATTATTCGTCGCATGTATTAATATTTCCTACATATTCATACTAATTATTTTTATGAAACTATTACTTTTGCATGCGATTTTATGAAAAATTTTCAAGATCACATTTTATTTATACGATCTTTGTTTCACAATACAGCTTCGACCTAAACAAACGTATGTGTATGCATGTGTGCGCGTACGTGCGCGCATACGTGTATATATATCTTCTATAATTGATCTAAAAAGGCTTTCTGTTCTTTAATAATCCTAATATAGCATTATATAGATCCATGACCATACATGCTAACATTTAAAAACCGTAAAGATAATTGACTGTAATATCGCATATGTGTTACCTCCTTAAGATTGTCAGCATGATAATAAAAATTATGATCAATTATATGAATTATACCAGTATGATTATAAAACTTCTATCGAAATATGAATCGTTTGTTGCATCACCATAAGTAAATCTATACTTCCATAAAAGATAAAGTAGATGCAATAAGATGAAGTTTGTACTTACTTATCATCTCATCCAGTATTTCGGCGATACATGTAGCTCATCCCACCTTCGAAATCTTTTCTGTTCGAAAGCACGTGCACACGATTGCCTATCTTCGACCATGTGCATGCGTGGCGTACATAGCTTTGGCGTAAAGGAAAAAGACGTAGTAGCACGCGTATCTTCGACGAACGGCATTGAAAGATTCGATCGGGAATACGTCGGAAGAAACCGTTAAAATGAGACTTCATCTTCAAAGTGACCTAAGATTGTTACGCGGAAAAAAATGTGTGAAAAACAAAGAGAGCACAAATATACGTGTGAATGTGAGCAGTGTTAATCCTGACGAGATAGTCTTACCACGATGTATCCTCTTCTCTCTTCAAACGATCCCATTGTCTCCACTCTTTCTTCATGAGGGCAACCGCGTGCTTCACGCGCGACTACCAGAATGACGCCTGAGGTCATTTCGAGTACTTAGTACGGCGCATCATCTACTTTGGATAGTTACCTTATATTTACGTTGATCTACGTAGTACGTGCGATAACGATTTAAAATTTTCCAAGACAAAAAGTGGAGTAAACACTCCCCCGTTTTATTCACACATGTATTTATTTCTTCGTTTGATTCATTTGTCTTCGATTATAAAATGGAGAAGTTAAATTCTAGTATGCATTCTAAATTATCGGAATGTATGATCGAACGATTACGTCACAAAAAAGTATTCACCGTTATCGATTTTATACGCGAAGATCAAGACAAATTGAGAACCGCAACAGATCTTTCGTTTAAGGTCTCTTTAAAGTTTTATACGTTATTATAAAAGTCTCTTGTTTTACAATAGATTTTCATAATCTGAATTTTATATAGGAAGTGATGGATATTAAGAAAATTCTTACAGAGAAATTTGGTGGAGTTGTGAAGAAACCTTCGAATTTGTGGAAATTAGAACAATTAAATACAATCTGCACCAAAATAAAGAGGTATTTGTTTGCATTATTATGATATCTGTGAGAGATCAAAAATATTTTTCCATTAATTTTACTATGTAGTTTGGATGATTTACTGGGAGGTGGTTTAAATCCTGGTCAAATATATGAAATATGTGGTATATCTTCCTCTGGAAAAACACAATTGTGTTTAACAATTGCAAGTAATATTGCATTATTGCCTAATAATGTTGTGAGATACATCGATACCAAAGGAGATTTTTTTGCCTCCAGAGTAGAAACAATTTTGAATCATAAAACCAATAATGAAGAGGTAATGTTTACTATTTCAGTGAAGTCATAATTATCTATGAAATTAAAACATATTTTTAGGAAATTAACAGAGCAATGGAGCAGATAAGAGTTACTTTGGTACGAGATCCTAATAAATTACTTGATATTCTACGACGTATGATAAATATTCTAAAACAAGAGGATGATATACGCACTAAAGCTTTAATTATTGACTCTTTACCTGGAATAATTTTTAAATTTTCTAAGGAACCAGAAATCAATATTACTTTAAATCACTTATCAAACTTATGTCGATTACTAGCAAATGAATTTTATATACCTATTATTATAGTAAATTTAACAACTCAGTGGACACCGTTAAGCGATAAAAGCAGTGGATCTGCAACAAAAGAAACACAAACATTAGTAAATCCTACATTAGGAAAATATTGGTTACATATACCCAGTACAAGATTATTGATAGAAAAATTAAATAATGATTACAGAAAAATTACTGTTTGGAAAAGTTTCCAAATTAAAATGGATTCTCTATGTAGTGTTAAGTTAAGCGAAGCCGGTGTTACATGAGCGACTTGTAATTTATAAAAAATACATTGGTAATTGCATATAAAACAAATGTTTAAGGCGAATAATGTTAAGTTACCAATTTTTAATTTTCCCGCTATAAATAATTATAATAATGGCGGCACCACCAACATCCGTTATTTGGTCTTACCATTGTTGCCACACCTTCTTGATATTCGAGAAGAATACAACAATTCACAATGGTCACATTTAGATTAGTGTTTGTAGAGTGCACTGTTAATTAATTGGTTAGAACGATGGCTTCCTTAGTTGCGGATTACGGAACTTCGTCGGGTTCAGACAGTGATGGTGATGACGTATCGGATGATGCTGATAACACGTAAGTTCAAATTAAAATGATATATTTATGCTGAACTGTTTATTTCCTTTTTCAGCTAACCTCTAATCATTCATATATATCAATATGGAATTTGTTGACAAAAATCGGTATATTCATGATATTAAAAACTTGTTGCTATTGTTCGAAGTACATATATATACACAACTTCGAAGTATGGTCCGATATTAAACGTCATCCGATTTTATCTTATTTGAGAATCAGCTTGCATGAAAACATAATGATGAATTTTTATGTTTATTTTCAGATCTTTTTATTTTATTATTTATAACTCTTAATACATGTATCTTTTCATTAAATTTATTTTCTATCTGTATAAAGATTTTTTTCTTAATTTTCATTTTTTGTATTTTTCATTTTCATGCATGTTTACCCTTTAATTATATTTCAATATGTTTTTTTTTTTTTATTTGCTCTTTCTATTGTAGTTTTATTGTAGTAATGAAAATCTTTAAAATATAAAGTATATGTAACAAATTATTATATAAACTATAATTAATAAATGAAAACTATTATTTGTATCCTGGTAGGATGAAATATAAAGATATGTTTTAATGCATATTTTTGTAATCAGTCTGTGCATACTCTTCAATTGAGCTGGTTCTTTGTAATCTGATATTGCTGAACTCTTAGTTTCAAGGGGGAAGAGGAAGAAGATGAGGAAGATGATGAACCTGGTGAAAATAATGACGACACACAAACTGAAACTGCTTCCAAAGAAAAACTTCCATTACCTACACCTGATTTTAATGGCACACCCACCTTGAAAACTTCCGTCTTCTCTAATCCATTTGTTGAAGCTGAAAAAGCTAAAAGTGCTATACTTGAGAAACATGTAAAAATGACTCCAACACTAGATGATACTAAAATGATAAATGGTAGAAAGATTTGTTGGAACTATAGAAAAGGTAGATGCCGATTTGGTCATAATTGTACTTTTGCTCATGACTCAGACTTGCATAGAACAGCAGCTGAGTTGGAAGCCATCCGAGCTCCACAAGAAACTATTATTTGTCAAACTCAATACAATGGTCAGCTTTCCATAAATGATGAAAATGACGTCGATCAAGAGAACAATCATACGAATAAACGTAAAAAAAGACCAGGATTAAGTCAGTCCTTAATTCCTAGTAAAAAGGTTTTAAAAATGTACAAAGCCCAACAGACTAAAGCTATTAGTAGATAAATAAAAAGCAGTAATTATAGCACTTCAAAGTATATACAGTAGTTTAAAAGCAATTAAGACTATTATTGTCGTTTGCTTTTAAAAAAGAAAAAAATATTAGTCCTTCCAATACTTAGTTATAAATACAATTTTATAATTCTACTAAACTCGGTTCACAATTGTATGGAGGAAGCTGCTTTAAACATGATATTTGGGAGAACTATTGATATTTTAATATTTTCTTCCATATATGGCAATTTTTATAAATTTTAATGACTTTTACATAAAAAAAAAATATTTATGGAATTAAATGTAAATTTAAGATAACTTGCAAACAATGCTTCCAGCAGAGTGCTAATTATTAATTCATATTATATATACTTTTCAAATAATGAAAAGCTTTAGTATTCTTAGATAGTACCTGGTATATATCTCTATGGAACAGGTTGCAATGTACAAAGTTTAGATATTATTTATAGATTTAATACTTTTTATGTGCTTAAAAAAAGAATGATTAGTAAGAATCATGTATGCAACAAGTCGTTTTTGCAGAAATGTTATCCAATTGTAGTTGAGAAATATTCAGAGACATATTATTATGGATATGATATATCTTCTTCTTGTCTTCTGATAAAACATTTTATAACTTCTCTCGTCTCCTGCTCGTATATAATAATTACTCGCTTATACACGTATGAAAAAGTGAAATATATTAATTACGAAAAAAATTTCAATATATATGATATAAAACAATATACATTTATCATTAAAGAAAAAAAAAACTCCGTTAAAATATATCCATACGTGTAATCTTTGATAAACATATAAAATTAATTAGACTTTTCCAGTATATAAAACTTTTGATATAATATAATACTAAATAAAGAATGCTCACATATATCAGTATTTAAGCATTCTCTATAAATTTTTCTCAATGCACTACTTCTTCCTCGTCTATTAATATATTTATAATTATATTATAGAACTAATATGACTTGTTAAAAAGATATACAAAATTTATATTTTTTTTTTTTTTTTTTTTTTGTTATATACAGGTATCTTTATGCAATCAAATATATATTGTCACAGCCAGTCAAAAGTTTTTCCCTTATATATATAATACAGTTGTTTAATATTAAAAACAGTAAAGTCAGATATGATCTGTCAATATGAAGTGTACAAATAGATAAAATAACAAACATGAAATTAACATTTGTGTATATTTAAAATTAGAATGTGTTGTTATAATATTTACTCATATTTTGTACAACTGTTTGTACGATTATGAGATTTTTTTTGAAAATTTGGAATAAATTACATACTGGTAATCAAATGTTGATTTATCGGTTCCTATCCTCTCCCCCGCTTATGAAAATATGTGTAAGATTTAATCTGAAAAAAGAAAAACAATAACATTGATTATTATACTTACAGAAAAAATTGTTATTAATTAATATTTAAAAGAATGAAAAAAAAAATAAAAGAAAATAAAAAATTCCACTATAAGAATAGTTCCCAAAATTGATAGGCACATGATATTTTATTAGACAATAATGGGTACAATATGAGCTCAGATCCATTATACATGAGATAAGTGATAATAACTTATTGCATTTTTCATTGAAAATATATATATTTATATATCATTCTTTTTTATTTTCGCGACTGAATATCTCACAGGCACTTTATCTTTAAAGAATGGCAAAATGTGGTAAACGTGTCTGTCTTATGTAAATAAGCACAAAGAGTGTAACCACCATAGGTCATCTAGTCTCATTTTAATATCTGAAGAAAACAGATTTGTACACCATGCCATTGTTATTCGATCTTAATCTGTTCGATATACACCTGTAATAAATTATGATCTTTCGTAGAAACTATAACTCAGTCATACTCTTGCAATTAATCACAGAAATTTTTTTATAATTAAATCATAGTATGTATATTTAACTTATTGGAACGGGTATGTGCCCGCTAACTATTTATAAGTTTTATATTTTTTTATGTTATAAATACGTAATTCTCGTATGTTACAGAACATTACAATCGTTGAAACATACTTTTTCCATCACTTTTTACTTTTTTCTTTCTTTCTTTCTTTCTTTCTTTTTTTTTTTTTTTTTTAATCTACAAGATAATCAATAGACAAGCAATGTGCATCTTACAGTCGACTGAAGATAGTCACATATATATTTATAATAATTAATACCACCACATCCGTAAATTAAGCTACCATTTAATATTCTCACGCTATTATTTAAAGTTCAAAAGTTACGATAGAAGTGTCTTGGTAATTGTTCTTTTTTTATTTTGTTTAATATAATTTATTTTTTTTTTATTTTCTTCGTAAGTTTTAAGATATTTAATGGGAAAGATGTAAATTACTATGGAGAAAATGACAATAGATTTTATTGAGAAAATTTGTTGATTGTACGTTCTATTTCAAAAAATCATACAATCACGTGCTTCCTTTTTTTTTTATACCGTAGAGATTATAGATATATATTTTTTTTATCACAATCATTCATAGTAATTTCCTTAATTAAAAATCAAGACAATACTTTTGGTAGTAAAATACATAGTAAATAAGGAGGTGAAATATTATTCAAGTGTAAAAATACTTGGTACTTCAATGGACATCACTTGTTGATGGATCAACGAAGAACAAGTCACGATTGAATCCTTAAGTGCATTCTATTAATGGAAGATATCCAAATGTGTAACACGCAGGATCGATTAAAAAATAATCTTTTTATGTAAATTTTCTTTATATAATGTGTAATTTTGCCAGTGCCGATAAAATATATGACATCTTTTTCTTCTGGAAATTATTCAACTTTTTCTCTCTCTTTCTCTCTCCATTTTTTCACTCATTCACACACATTCTCTCTCTCTCTCTCTCTCTCTCTCTCTCTGTCTTTCTCTATTGTCACTGCTATGCTTTGACGCTATCGTGAAAGCCATTCTTATTATGTTCTTCGACTTGCTTCTCCTGTGGCAAATCATTCAATTTTTTCATTGGACTATTACATACACGCATTTGGCTCTCTTGATTGCTCTTTACATTATTTCGATCGGAATATTTACTATCTCCGTTTTCTACACCATTAATACCATTTGGTACTACATTGATAACATTATTTACATTGCGTTCTATGCCACCGATCCTAAAATCTACTCCATTAACTTGTTTCCTAGTCGTAGAAGAATCTTTCACATCTGAAAGATTAAGACGTTTATTCTCCAGCAGTCCAGAATCTGGCGGCAATCCTGCAAGAGCGTAATCTGTACAATTTAAAATTGGCAGATGAAAAAAATTCTCACTTTCCTATGACGTAAGGAAACAGAGGATTACATTCTCTAAGAGATTTTTTATTTATACATCATACGTGCCGATTCAATAGTTACCTATTTTTTTTTATATCTATACATACCATGTAAATTGTGGCAATATTTATTCGTGCTATTCCACTCTTCTCGCAAACTAAGATTGAACATGCTATAATCAGGATTCCCGGTAACTTCTTTCTCGATAATAAGGAACTGTGGTAGGATATTTTTCAAATCGTCTCCCGTCAACGCCGTATAAGTTTCGAGTAACATGAGGCCTCGACATCTAAAGTTAAATCGAATTTTTTACATCTACGCCCTCGGAGACAAATTTATCAGGGTACTCACCTTGGATGTGCCGGCTCTTTATATATATCCAACTGAAAATACTGATTATTGATAAGGAAACAACGTCGTCTTTTGAAGATAGTGAAGTGGGAATCATCGCGTTGCGCTAACATATTTAGATAGTCTCTGTGTGTTAATTGAGTTTTTACCTCGATAACTTGACCACACATTTTTGGTCGTCGGATGGTATGAATGTAAGACCAGTGACCTTGAAAGAAGAAATAACATCGAAACGAAAGGATTCGTTTCTTTCATCTTTTATTTTTTATTTTCCTTTTATTTTTTTTTTTTTTTTTAATCACCTCTCATGTTCTTTTTTATTTCTTTATTTGTTTATTTCTTTTTTAATCTGAACGGACGCTAAAAAAAATTACCTTTTTGACCACGTTTTCGCAGACGAGCCTGCATTTTTGGATTATTACTTTGGAGGTAGTTATGTACGACATCGAAGTCCTGGAATGGCGGGAATTCGTTGTCCGACGGTAGAGGACCTTTCACGAGGAACTTGACCTTGCAACTGCTAGAACGTAATCGATCACCTGTATCGATGCCTAGCTTCTGACAAACGCATTCGATCATACGACAGAGTTTCGTTTCGAAATCTTGCGAATTGTCAATCACGTCGAAGTAAGGATGCCCGACCCACGCTGCTGCAGCTTTGTAATCTAATTCTCTTGCAAGCTCGACTCCTTCCGACCGACAAGCATGATCCTCAGTGGAATAAAAATCTTCTGCTCCATTCGCTGCGGATACCATATGGATGATCTGATTGTACCGATTATCCCTCAACTCCACGTTGTTCCAACCGTTAGAAGCCATCATCAATTCCCATTTATCTTTCGAGATAACTATTGAATGTAATTTTATATTTAGAAAAAAGAAAAACTCTGTCGATGTCTTATTAGGAAAAATAAATGTCGTTTCATAAACGTAAACTTACATGCCGACGCATCCATGGCACCACGATCACAGATTATAAGGCAATTTCGCGAACAGCTTTCGCCTAATTGAAAAAAAGTGTTTTCAATCTGTATCATCGTACGTAAGAGATTCTCTTGAAATTTGAATCCTGAAACAAAAGTCGTAGAAGAAACGTCAATGAAAAAATCGAATTAAAAGCTACACGTGTATGTGGTGTGTATGTGTGCGTGGGTGTGTACACGTGTACGTGTACGTCTACAAGAGTTCGACAGTTTAAAGAATTTTGTACGAATATCGATTGCATGAAGATTGTCGAAGACGAAGAATCGAATTGTATTCCTTCGAGATGATCTATAAGTTAAATGAATCAAGAAATAAGATGTGAGATACGCATGACTACTAATGTGTGATGGTAATCGTGCCAAATGCAAGAAGCATCAAACTGGCAAAAGCATCTGTTCTACCCACTGCAGCTGGCTATAAAATATACTTTTTATTGCGATCCGATTATTTCTCTCATATGGGATATGAACATGTGAACGATGACTATGTCATACGCTCATAATAATTATCACTTTTCTATGGATAATTTTTCTACGAAAGATAATGCTATCGACTTTTAAGAAAGAGTAATAAACGTGATGGAACACATCGCATCCTCTTCGTATAATTTCCTTCTAATCTTGTACGGCGCATTTGTTTTCAAATTGTAATTGACGTAACGTTAAACACTATCAGTTTTCGTTTGCTGAAACATGAGATCTAAGAGAGAGATTTAGGAAAAGGAGGATGAAAGATGAAGCTGTAGGTACATATATACATATACTTTTCTGCTTTTACGTAAATTACGTTCGAGTCGATATCGTTCGATCATTCACAGGATCAAGACAGCCTTCTCTAGCAGCGAAGATGAGGTGGAGCCGTTCTAGCAAAAGATCGAACTTCGAACGTGTTTTCTCTCGTAATATATATATATACACATATACTTTCGATTGGTCCGAGTCGCCTGATAAGCGCGAGTATATCTAAAGAAAACAGAAAAAAAATAGAACTAATTTATATATTGTTATCTCTTTAGAATACTGTCTTTTTTACTCTCTCTCCCTCTCTCTCTCTCTCTCTCTTCCTCTCTCGTTACACAATTTAAAAGATGGCAGATATGTAAGTCGATCTTGCAGAGTCGAAGCTTATCAGGATACTCATGATAAGACAGCATTGAGAACATCCTCTTTTTGCGTTTATCTGACATTATAAAAAGCAACATAGTACCCATTTTCTTTTTCCGGCGACTCGGTTACCGTTCGAGTTTTTTTTATTTTTTTTACAACGAGAGATAATCTCGTCGTCGTCATCGTCATCGTCATCGTCGTATCGAGAACTCACCCTTACTCGAATCGACTTCCAAAATCTCTGGCCACTTCGCGTTATCTTCCAATTTCTTTTTGTTCGGTACTTCAGACGAGCACGATTTACATCGTTCTGCTAAAACCGTATTAGATATTACGAGGATAAATCATTTATAATTCTCAGTTCTCTAATACACCGGAATATTCTAATCGACTCTAATTATATAACCATGAGAAATATATTCGCAATGCCGTGAAAGATGTATTAACAGGTTTCGAACATGTACGTTCAAAAGAAAATGATTGTTATGCCGTACATAAATCGACGAATAATTAATGATTGAAATGTATTCGTATAGATAACAGGTGTGCCACGACCTTAAGATTGCTAACTATCATCTTTTTCTTTCCTTTTTAATGCATATGAAACAAATTTTCTTGGCTCGATCGTTGCAACCATTTTACGATATCTAATGACTTACAACGATATAAATCTAATTAAAATATAAAGAGGACATTTTTTATATTTCGTTGTGCGTCATCGATCTCTCCAAGTAAATCATTACCATTTATATCTTTTTACGTAATTAACACTTTTCATGAAGAAAAAAAGAAGAAAAGCTACAAAAAAAAAGAAAAGAAGAGAACATTTTTCTCGAAAAGAACATCTCTCTTCCCTTTGAAAACTATTTTAGTGTTGATGTTATGCAGGCGGTAAACATGGTTGCGCACAAGTTCGAAAGAAGTTGCTTGCGTTTATAAGGGCGAAAGTACGGGGGTGAGATAGCACAAGGAGAGAGGCAGTAGGGTATCGATTTGCTCCAAACAGCAGCCGCGTATCACACTTTCGCCCTTTGACCTTCACCTTGCTACAAAAACATTCTTCCTATTTTTCTCTGTTACCCCTTTTAAACGAGAGATGGACACGTGGACTTAAATATTTCTTCTTCTTCTTCTTTTTTTCAGAGAGAAGGTCGAAGTTTAAATAGCGTTATAGTGTGTGTGTGTGTTTATGTATGTATATATATATATATATATATATATATATATATATATACACATGCATATATAAACCACGAAAACGGTTCGGCGCGATAAAGATACGTTATCGATGTGGCAGTGTAAGCGGAATTGTAAAAGTCGTTCAAAGTTTATTAAAGAAAGAGAATAAAAAAAGAAAAACAAAAAAAAGAGAAGAAAATAAAAACGAGCAGAGTTGTATGTTTACTTTACTTCTAAATGGCATATACGAACACATGTTCGGCACGTAAAATCTCTGGCAAGAATTGTTCGCTTTCTAACCAACCTCCCCTCCCACTCCACCCTTGTCTTTTTTTAAATCGAAAATTAATTTCACTGTAGCGCGAAGCCACAGAAAGATCGTGAATTGGTTTATTGCCAAAGAATGAACGAGCTAGTTAGTCCGTTGTAAGTGATGGGACGATAATATAATATGATGAGACCAAAGATAGATTTATTTATATCTTAAATTGGTCACTTATACGCGATTGAAACGATCGTCAACCCATAAGATTCGATCTTATCGATTAAGAAATCATTGGAGTCTAATGTCCACTCCAAAGGTTTCGTTTATGTTAGTAGTACATACGTACTTGATAAACTTCGCGATCATTAAATATTCATCAATAATAAAACAATAAATACGCGTCCAAAAGTAAGATTATTTTTAAACATATTTACGAGCCGTGTTTACCACTTGAAAATTTTCGCGGCTCATTGGTGTCCAACCAATAAATACAGTACAAATAAAGATTGGTTTACAATGTTGATTAGAGAGATCGAATTTATCTTTAAGGCATGAATTTTGTGATTCGAATGTTGTAAATTCTCGAAGAGAAAAGAAAATAAGATTTCCGAAGCCAAAGGGATGGTACGTGTATATCTCTTTTCCGGAAGCCGGATTAATGTATTTCATGGAATTCAAGGACAAGAAATTAGAGACTAATGCGCATGTTTCTTACCCTTATATAACAAAGTCGATAATATTGGAAAGGAACAAGATATCCAATGAAAGGGAAAACGTCATACTTGGTTTCTCTCTATGCTCGTAGATCATGATCACTCAGAAAACTTATGTAGGTAAACTCGTGCAACTTTCGATAACGTAACCTAATGGATTCTAATCTATCGATTACGATTTATCGTCGTTATTTTCTTTTCCGTTTTATTATCAAATCGTATTAGATATTATTGATTTCTTTGTACGATTAGAATTGACGCAGAAAGTTCGTAAACAAAAAAGGTCTACAGAAATCATTCTTAATTAATTTTCCTAATATATAGATCCTTTTTTATAATATTATATATTTCTTTCAACGAACACATTCGATTACTAATTTCAAAGTAATATTTCAATCGATCGAAAATATTAACATATCAATTAACTTCTTTAGCAAACTGTTTCAATGAAATATTTATAGTTTTAAACTATTTGCATAGAATCGATACGATCTCGTTCTAACTATCAATACAAATCTAACGATAATATCCTAACGATCTCGATGGAATGGAAATGAGAGAGGAAAAAACAAGTAGAAAATTTACCTGACCCTGATCGATAAAGCAATCTTTGATATGAGAATGCAATAGCTTTTAAAAAAAGCAAGGAAAAAAAGGTAAATAAAGAAAAAATAAATAAATGAATAAATAAAAACAAAAAATAGAGACGAAATTTACTAGATGAACGGACGGCAATGATAGGACGTTCGAGAGATCGCACGTCGCGTGATTTTCAAATCGAATCGAGCAAGAATTTTGGCAGGTCGCCGTATTTTCTTTTACGCAATCACCAGATGGTGTGCGTTCGTGTCGACATAGTTTTCTTCTCGTTTGAAACACCCGCAAGAGAACACGCGCCAAAATACATATACATACATATATGTATATATACATATTAACTTCGTTTTATAAACGATCTATAATAATTTCTACGTGAAAACAATAGTGATATTTTTTTGAGAATCGAATATCCGATGACTCTTAATCCCTTTGGAGACGTTATTTACATAAAAAATTTCAACGAAAAGATTTACTACGTGAAATCTAACGTGCAACAGGTAATATTTCGATATTATCTTTCCGTTTGGTAGCTTTGTTAGCTCCCTTTTTTTTTATACGACACAAAACTCTCTCTCTTTCTCTTTTTATCATTATATCAGAAAAAGAGAGAGAATTTCTTATAGACTACTATGTGGAAATTTTCAATGATAAAAAAAGAAAACATATCAGACGTGTCATTGATCTGCCTAGAAATAGCATCGATGGCCTCTTTGCCCCGATCGACTGACTATATCTAAGTCTTAGAGCTGTCTTTGAAAAACCTATAGCTAGTATAGTATATATCGAAGGAATTATTTGCTTTGTTTTAACTTAAAAAAGAAAGAAAAGAAAAGAAGAATAGATAAATAAATTAAAAAAAAAAAAAAAAGAAAGAAGAAGAAGAAGAAGAAGAAAAATTATTATTAAACGGGTCGAATAAATTTACGTCGCAGGTTCTAAGAATGATCTCGAGAAAATTTCTTGGCAATGTTACTAAACGAAACGCGTTTGTATTTCGCTAGAGAAGAATCTTCGAATGAAAGATGATCGATTACTCATGATTTTAATAAATTTTCATCGTGATCCTTGCGAATTGTTCGGTTCGATCCAAGGCTAAAAAAGGAAATAAAAAAGGAAAAAAAAGAAGAAAAAAAAAAGGAAAAAAAATCCTCAAAGAAACGAAAGCAATAAAAATCTATTGGCAATTGAAGGCTGCAAATGCAAGAAAGGTAATAATTTCTTGAACGAAGGACGATAGAATACTGGAGAAGCGGAAATCACGAAAGGTATTCGTGCGTAAAGTCGTCGATCGATAACAAGACAGAGCTTTTACCATCTCGTGTTTCGATTCCACGACCTGTACACGTTTTGCAGCATCAGCATCAACGAGAGGGTAGAGTGTAATTCTTGGATCAACACAGATAATACAGAGTACAACGTCCTACCGACTGTATACTGCTGTATACCGTGCAAATAATCGCCGACATTTTAATTAGATCTTTTCAAGGATTAAAATAATGTCTATAATAAATATCGTATCGGATCGTGATCTGCTGATTCAAAAATAACGCCTCGCTTCAGTGGGGACACATTAAACGTCGATTATAAACGACTCATTATATATATAGATAGATATATATATATATATGTATATATGTATATATATATATATATCGCTATTCGTACAACGATAAGTATATGCGAAGAATATTTTTCTCTTTTCGACGAGAAAAAAAAAAGAAATAAAAGCAGAACTCACCTTCTTCAGCGTTCAGGTCTGAAAACTTGACGCCGCCACTGAAATGGAAAAGAGCAGAGGAAAGATGAGACCTCTTGTAAAATACATCTGTGAATGTGGATATAACGTGTGCATATGGTTAAAAAATAAAAAAAATAAAAAAAAAAATAAAAAAAAAATTATATTGGAATTCGGCATAAAGCGAATCACAATTCTTTCATCTACATTATCAGCGAAATTCGAGACGACCTTCTTTTATATTATTATATTACTATTACTAATTATTATTATTATTATTATTATTATTATTATTATTATTATTATTATTATTATTATTATTATTATTATTATTATACATCGGCGGAACGTTCTACCGCGGATTTCTTTTTCCTCTTCCTTTTCCTTTATTCGTATTACATAAAGAGGCGTCTCGATTTTCGACGAAATTAAAATTTAGGTATTTGATAAATCGATCTTCCAATAAAAAACGAATTTTCATTGGAATATATCGATATTCGTATTAAACGATTTAAAGGAGATTGTGTAATTCGCGACGTGATTAAATAAAAAATATTCTAACTTCATTTGTACGAGACGAAAAATCGAGGATCTTTATGAGGAAATCAATCTATCGTCAGATACATATGTAAATATACATATGTAACTACGTATGTTTCGTTTTAAAAAATTTCATTGTCGTAACTACGACGAATCTTTTCGCTGATGTGCCGAATTCCTTTTTTATCTTTTTTTTTTTTTTTTTTAATATATATAGAGGTCTCCTCAGAATTTGCTCATCCTCCACTTATCGTCATCGTCATCTTCTCAATATATACACGATTCTCTTTCTCTCGATTCCGTTTGTAAATTTGGTATCGTGACAATTGCATACCTGAGCAGCACAGTCGCTGTCTCGGGAACACGGAACACCTGAAAAAGAAGACAACCACCGCTCTATCGAATCCACAACGAAGGGTAATTCAAACCCCAAAACCATTTACTCCTTTTATTTTTTCTTTGTCTCTGTCTTTCCCTTCCCCTACACTCCCACACCACCCACCAAATTCTTCCCCTTTTCTAATCGATATAAGAGATGACGTAGAAAGGAAATAAAGATCGGTTTTTTCTTCTCTCTCTATCGTTTTTTTTTTTTTTATTATTATTATTAAATAAAATAAGAAATCGGAAACGAGCTTCGAGAGGAAGAAAATATTGTTTCCAAAGGTTATTCACTGATCGTTAAAATCGATTTGAACGAGAAAGCCCGTAGCGGTAAATGGCCAAGAACGACGCGTCAAGGCCAAGAAAATTGTAAAGAGGGAAAAAAAGCTCCCCTCGTTGTCTGTCTGGCTCAAGTCTCTAGCAGCTTCAAAGAAGAACGTCCAAAGTGTATATGCATTATATATCCGATTGGTACGAGCAAAGCGAAGCGTCAGAATGCTTCCTTTTTTTTATTTTTCTTATCTCTTGTCTCGGATAAGAGGAGATCACGACGAGACGAATCTTTTTCAAGGCGCGCTTCTTTATTATTATTATTATTATTATTATTATTATTATTATTGTCGTTGTTGTTATTATTATTATTATTACTAGTGAATGGAGTGTCTTTGAAATGCTTCTTATTAATTAAACATTTACTTTCTTGTTATTAAACAAGTTACTTTCGTCTTCGTTCGTACCATTCAATCTTTCCTTTCTTTTTATCGAACTGCGTTTTCGGGGGTAAAATTATAATTTGAGCAATTGAAACCGAGTCGACGGACAAAACAGAGATCATTACGAGAAAGAAACTCATTATAGAAGTCATCCGATTACCACGGCGACATGGTTCTGTGTTTTTTATTCCCTTCAAAACCCAAACTCAAAAGAAATGTATATTGCGTGCTTACCTTCCATCCCATATTTTCGAAGAAAGTACAAAGCCGTGTCTGTCCTGTCGTCTTTCCACCGCATGGTCCTACAAAAACAAAAATTTTAATCGATTAGTTTAACGAACGATACTTTCAATCGGCAATGAAATCATCGAATCGCGTTATAAAGCGATGACGAAGAACCTTGATTTTCGCGAACACCACGTGGCTATTGAACTCTCTTGGCATAAATAGAAACGACGTAGGACGAAGAATACATCGTAGCCAAATGCAATTAAATGCGAGCACGTTCATTATATGCCATCGATAGAAAACTTCCTTACGATACGTTCGAACCCATGAAAATAATGGCATGTGTTTTGTCGATCGATTTACTATATAAAAATTCAATGGAAAATTACGAGTAATAGATATATATAAAAATACAACGTAATATATATAGTATGCTAATACGTTTGCAATGCGCTTTCAAAATCGCTCGAAATCCAACAAACTATAACCACTGATCCGAGTATTGGTCATCGTTTGTTTAGAAATTCCAGAAGGAATCTTTTCTATTCTATTACCGTCGTTGTTGGTACTGTAATGTACATAACATTTGGTGAAATGAAAAATTTTCCATCGTGTTTCACGAGTCTGCTCTATAAGTACGATCCCTCCTGCCTCCTCCCTCCCTCCCTCTCACCCTTTCTCCCTCTCTCTCCGTTGTCATTGTTACTACTCGCAAGCTTGTTACTACTCGCAAGCTACAATAGATCGATATGTAACACAATAGCTTAAGACAATAATTACCGTTCCTCGTGCTATGTATATATTTACATACGCAGAAAGAAGGAAACGTTTATGAAATATTAAACGCGAAATATTGTTTTAATGATTATTCATTATTTGAAAACGTTGATATTGTAAATGTATATTTTCTCAAAGGTCGTATGCATTTACGCTTCAACAATATAATAGCCTAAGGACAAATACATAATGTTCATTGCAGTTGAAAATTTATCGAGTTGAAATCGTAACTATTGAAAGGTGACGCAAGTTCGTGAGAAGTGGTTCTTCTCGTCGAATTAACAATCTCAACTTTTATTCGTTCGTAACTGGTTTGAATTGTCGTAGACTAGTATTAATACGACAATGCACGTGAACTAATCTATCGTTAACATGACTTCAAACTGTTCGTTGCATTTATTTTTTTGTTTTCTTTTTTAAACTCGCAAATGATTCTTTTAAAAGGAATGACGACGTTCGAATCGCTGGATACTTCTTTCGCGTCACTTTTAAAATTAGCTATATATACGGCTTATATATGTATGCATATATATATATATATATATATATATATATATATATATATAAACTTGGACAAAGTCATGATCCTTAAAAAGGTTATTACTTATTTCTGTCTTTTAAAAGTTTGACCGTAAATCATTTTTCTTGTAAGTAGATCATGATATCGTACCATGTCGTGAGCATAATAAAAAAATTCGAAGGAATTAAATAATCAAAGTGATTTGCGTGTGGAATAAGACGATCACGTTATTTAATGTTCGTTACGGTAAGTACCTACCTCTGCATAATCGATTATTCGCTAAAGTAAACTAGTTTCGTGATTGTTTCGTGTTCCATTTGTATGACTACAAATATATTTACACATTTCAATACGTTCGAATTACAATGAACGATTAATACCAATTTCATTTTTAAATCTTCGATCCAATTTCTATGAAATTTTACATATCACGTTGATAACTCAAAGCCATTCTACAAATTACTAATGAAATTTACTTCGAAATCTTATCTAATTACAATACTATGTGTAAGTATTACCATAATTGAAGATGCACGTCACGCGTCCTTGCACGTGCTATAGAGTATAGTTTATTAAATTATGAAATCCGCTTGTCTCTCTGTTAAGCCGATTTTTTTCTCTCTCTCTTTTTTTTTGCGTTGTTAAACCATATTTCAAGAAATAAAAAAGACATTAATACGCATCGAAGTCTGAAAAAAATGACTATTAACTCTCATAGTACCTCGTAAGTTTTCCAAAAATATCTTTAAAAAATGCGATTTTTGAGTAAAGTTTTTTTCTTTAATTTTATTTTATCGTAACATTTATACCATTTTACGCGAAAGAAAGAAAGAAAGAAAGAAAGAATAAACAAATTATTTTCCTTAAATAAAATCAAATATTACGCGTATTTATAAAAATGGAAAGCATATCGGCTCGAAGTATTTTCCGGAAAAGCTATAAAACTGATATATTGGCACTAAGCATTAAAAAGGTTAAAAAAAAAAATATTGTAAAAGTTTTACTCCGTTTTATTACAGAGACACAAGTAAGGGGAAAAATAAAAGAGAAAAGATGGCTTTTCATTTAACTACTGACAAAGTATCCCTTTCACCTTTCTTAGGTCAACCTTTCTACCTGTATGTCGTCGATGAAAAGAAATTTCTCTTTCTCCCTCTTTCAAGCGTCCTTTTCTCTCTCTCATCCTTCTTGTTTATTTTTCTGTTGAAAAAGACTTTCGAATAATTTAAAGGTACGCGGGATTTTATGATGGAAGTACCATTGTCGTATTGCGCGGTATCGTTGTTGCTGTCATCTTTCTACCTGTATCGTCCGCTACAAATTCGATCGATATTACCTTCCTCTCTTTCTCTATAGAAAGAGGAACCTAGTCCGACACAATGAATAACGTACGATAAATGTTGCGTCGGACAACGGTAAAAGGAAAAGAAAAAAGAACAAAAATAAAAGAAAAAAAGAGAAAATACATCGACGACAAAGTTTATTCGTTGTGTATTCGCTACGTACTAAAAAGGGGCCAATTAAAAATGCGTTCACGTACGAGAGGATGACGGAAAAAAAAAAAGATAAGCACGTTTGATTATTTGTAATCGTGTTTTGGAAGGGAGAAAGAGAAAATCAAAAAAATAAATAAATAAATAAATAAATAAATAAAAATTGTAATGAAAATAGTTGTGACGCGAAAAGAATGTAAGTAATGAAGAAGAAAGAAGAGAAGGGAAGTATTATGCAAGAGCGGTACAACGTCGGTCGTAGGTGGAAAGACGAGCACGTGGTCCCTCGAGAACGAGAGAGAAAGAGAGAATGTTATGCGCTTTGAGATTCTCGTCGGATATCTATCTGTCTAATAACGGTGATTTTCAAAGAAAGAAATCTTACAACTCTTTCATCTCCTTGAAAATTTGTTGAGACGTAGAAAAATATAAGTAGAGATCGGTAAAGAGAGAAATGGTTGATAAAAGGGAGGATGGATAACGTAAAGCTATTTACCTCCTGTGAGCACCACCTTGTACAGCCTCTTCTGTTCCATATCGGAAGGAAAAAAATTCCTATTCGAATTATTCTTGCAAGTATCTCGAGCCACGCGAGCTGCAGCACTTCCTATGTCCGATGTCGGTTTCGCGACGTCCAGCACGTGAATGGCGTCTCCGTCGTTTCACGACTTGCAATAAATACTACATTAACACTTCGTCGTACATTTCGAGATGTACTGCGCTTGGATACACTAAACGCATGAGAGTGAATTTCTCGAGAGACGGAGATGTTAAAGGTACGACCAACGATACCGTTGTCCTTCAACGGAGTTGAAAGAACGGACACTCGGCTGGAAATGAAGTAAGTCACGAAACACTAACCTTCCCACTCTAAGCTCGTGCATCTCTGACTCGACCGACTCGAGCCGAGTAAGCACGAATCCGGCCGAACACGGTACAGATGCGCAAGGTCGATGCGCACGAGCGACGTCGAAATATATCCGTCGTTATTGCGTTCTTTTCCTTTTATTCCGATTTAGTTCCAACGCTTTCGCACGCGTTGGTAAATCTTGATTTGTCTTTCTGCCGTTATTTTCTCGTCAAACCAAATCAATAAACGAACGTAGTACGACAAGCATAATTTTATTTACTAAATATAGTTGCATAACTGCAATAATGAACGTAGATATTTATACGTTTTCATTACTTTCGATTGTAAAATTTTCACAATAGATTAACTTCTTATACTGCAACTTACTTGCAGATAATAATGATTTAAATTCGAACATTGTCAATGAAAGAATTCTATTATATTATTCAAATAACTATTTAACTCATTTGCTATTTTATTATTTAACCTCTAACTAACAAAGTGAATACAACAAATCTTTTAATTACAGTTTCTTATATCTTTCTCCTATAGTATCCGATCTTAATTTTTAAAATATATAATTCTATGTTCAAGTATTTTCGAAATATTTCATAACTTAGCATATAAGAGAATATCATTTGCTAGGAATAACATCATTCGCTTTTAAAATAGAGTTTGGAACAAATACAATCATAGATGTAAATATTTTATAAATTTTCAATTGTTATCCATCTTTTTATATATACAATTACTTTATGGTATTATAGAAATTTTTATAATGTAAAAATCCATGAACATGATACTTCTAATAATTTTTAATACTCTTTCTCTAGCAAGATAAAATTTCTTTTTTGTATATTAAATAATTACATGATAAAATAATGTTAATAAAACTTATAACTTGATTACTTCTGCTAGATATAAAAATTAATTACTGCTTTCTTACGTTATCGTACTAATTAAAAGCTTTTAAGAAATATTATGAATAAATTCTAGCAATATTAAAAGACAATTATAATGTTCGTGCAATAAATAACCAATAATAATGACCAATGTTCCAAAATATATAACAAATATTTCAAATGTTAGTGTACAGTACATTATATGCAAGGATCAAGTCTTCGAACGAATTTTAATGGTATACCAATGTGAAGCAATTTATCAGGTGATCTTTTTCTCAAATCCGAAATGTAATAATTTAATGCTAGCCAACATATTTCAGATAATTTAGGTATTGTTAACCAAACAGCATAAATAGCATCTGTTCTTGCTGCCTGCAATAAACATTTTACAAAATGATAAGATGACAAAATATTAAATGTAGTTTTGTTTGTGCAAGAACGATAGAACGATACTTACTTTATCGCGTTGCATGCTTACACCGCCGAAAGTATACATACGACCTTGAGGAGTTAAAGCAGCAGAATGAAAGAATAACGGACGTGGGAGTTTACATTTTCTTAGGCAAGTCCATTGCATTTCATTCAAATCTAGTCTCCAAACATCGGAAAAGACAAAAGTACCATTTGTACCTCCGGAAATAACAACATAAGTTACATCCGTCTTTTCATCGGTATATTGGACCACTCCGTGACAGCGTCTAGGAGCAGGAATTGTATTATCTTCGCTGTCACCTTGAGTACTCGAAATTGTCCATTTTCTTTTTTCCAGATTAAAGGTTGGAATTTCCTTAAAATGTGTATACGCACGTTTAGTACTCGTAAGAAATCTTATCGTATCCGCACAAAGAATACTTACTGCTAAACTAAATGCCTCAGAACCAGTTCCTCCACCTATAACATAAATATTCTTTCCATCAAATCCAAGCTCGTGCCTATATCGTCCCATTGGTTCTGACAAATCCTTTCCAGTACAAATGTATACCTTTTCCCACAGTCCAGTTTTAAAATTAAATCTATGAATATCGCAAGTGTACTCTCGCCCAGTTGTACCACCAACGGTATAAAGATAAGGCTCGTGGAACAGCAGAGCTTGTCCATATTGTGGCTTTGGCATGTCACCTTTTGCAGGCACTATTGTTGTTTTGCCATCATCGACATTACACACATAAAGCTGATTGTTACAGCTGTCACCAAAGGGTACACCTGTTCCACCATAAACTATCAGTGCATTACCCTTCAAAATCACTGCATTAGATGCTAATTCATCTGGCAAATTTTCTCGACCGGGTAAACGTTTCCATTGATTCGTGGCCAAATTAAATTTCCAAATTTCTTTGAAAAGTGGCTTGCTGGCAAGCCATATGCGATCATTTCTCATATCACGGTCATAATCGGCAATACAGGGGTTAAATCCACCATAGGAATAAAGATTTTTATGGTCGCACACTATTCTGTGTCCGCTTCTTGCTTTTGGCCGTTCCAGACATCGCGAACGATGCCTCACAATGACAAAAGGTTTAAACATATACATTTTACCGTTGCTTCATAACTTTCCTAAAGAACGAACGGTTAGGTTTACGAAGTTTGTTGTTAAATTCTTGAAGAGCAAACACTTAAAGATAGATCGGCACAGCAAATTTATGATAAACGCTTTCTATGGGTCTCTCAGCATGCAGGCTAATCAAACAATATTTCTTTAATTTCATTTAATGGTAATAAAGTTTATACACAATCACGTAAGTACGTGGCTATACGTTTTGCGCTGATTACGATAGTACACAGAGGGAAGCAATAATGGCGTCTAGTGGAGAAATTTTTTCTATTTTCTTGCCACGGATCTTTTGTTACTCTTTCACTGCTTTCGCTCGTCCTACTCATAATACTCCCTATCGGACGCAACTATTGCTTTCGATTGTACGAAGTTAATAATACAAATATTTTTCGCCGAAAATCTAACCATACATGATGGAACGTTGCAAATCTTATCTACGAAATATTTTTCAATCCCTTTCAAACAGATTTTCTAATTGTTGAATTCTATTCCTTTCTCGAAGTAAAACCAATATAAAAGTGGAAAACAGAAAAACGTATGAGAAACGATTGATCACCTGAAAAAGTTGATTTTTTTTATTTTTCTTTTCTCTTTTTCTTTTATTTTTTTTTTTTTTTATTTCACTTGCATATCTTGAACCACGTTTGCGACTGCGCGTCATTGATCAGCTGAGTGATTTACAGCTGCTTATATAGAATGCAGCTGTGCTTAGCTTGATATATTCGTTTCGTACTTCGTAACTTCCTTCTAGAATGAATCTAATTAATCGCTAATTGCGCCTTTACATTTTCCAATTTATTCTTGTAAATATGTCGATCCTGTTCGACAAGTTATTCGACAGAATAGTATTTAAATAAGCAATACTTTTGATACGTAATATTGACGAATACTACTACGTAAAGAAAATATTATTTTTTTATTTATCGCTACATAAAAACTCTTTTTCGTGCTGACAAAGATAACTTTAATGTAAGATAATTAGCACGATAAAAAACTGCGCAGTAATTGCAAGAGATAAAAAATAAATATTTATAATTTCTCATGAAATGATAAGATCGCATTATAAAGATAAAGATTTAAACAAGATGACATTTCCGAATTTTTAAAAAGCTTTCTTCTTTAGAAAAAAAATCGATCAAAAAACGATGTTTCTTTTCGAGAATAATTTATGCAGAAAAATAGTTTTTTAAACAATTCGTAAAAGTCATTTGGAGGTTCGAAATCTTCGTCATTGAGATTTTCGTCAAAGTCGGTCACACTTGGATATGTTGTTGACGTAAACATTATTTTTTTCGATGTTTTTAATGAACAATAATTTTCGTACGCCAGCGTTGTTTGAAATTTGCGATGAAAGAAGCTCTTATCCCCACTACTGATTTTTTTGATATACGTTTGAGCAGTGTGTTTTATTTCTGCGAAGAAATAGACGATTGTCTGCCAGCTTGCAACTATATTCGTGCAATGATACCTCAGATTTTCTGATCCATTCGAAATGCAAGAAAACGTGTTTCGTAATCCTCATACGGTAAAAACTACGATAATTCGTACAAGAATTTTAACAAGAGATTAGGACAAATGATTTTACGGTAAAAATAAGAAAATATTTCGACCGTTCGTGTTTATTGGATTTAGTTTTTAAGATGTTGTTAAATATTGCCTTCGTTCATTGATGTTAACGAGAAGGAATATATTAGATCGACCGTGCAAATTACCACGTTAGTTTCGTTTTGTATTCCGAGGACTAAAGATCGAGATACTCTCTTTCGTTATCTTATATGTAAATCCAATAATTTGATAATTATTTAATCAATGTACAATGTATGTTATTTTTATGAAAATCGAATCATTAGTTCGTTTTCACGCTATCTATGAAATAAAATTGTCAGTATTACATTTATTCACAGTTTCTCCTATAAAAGAAAAATTTTTGTTTATATTTGATCATTGTGTAGTAATAATATATAACGTAGTATACAAGGTCGTTCCCTGCTTGCGTTTGTAGTTCGTATATTGTCCGTATACGTCGTTGACGTCGCACACATTTCGTAATATCTTTTAAGAATGACACCATCTATATAAAATGGAGTTTTGTTGAAGTTTATTTCTAACCTAATTAAAACGCATGATCGAACGTTGAGATATAAAAGTGTAAAATTATAAGGAATAAAGTAGTTGGAAAAAGGAAATGAGTGATGTCGAACTACAAGAGGAAGAAAGAGAAGTGCTACATTCTATTTATGAAGGGGATCCAGCATTTAATCAGCTAACACCTACTACTTTTCAATACAAGGTTTGATATATTGTAAAAGTTTCGATTTGATAAAACAAATTTTTCTGACGTGGTATCATCGTTATTTTTGCTTTTGTGAATATTAATGAAAAATTCGAGGATTAATTTACGTTAAATTAGACTCCAACAACTTTTGACATTTCGCCAAATTTTTATTTTAATTTGTTTTCGTTTGAAGAAAATAACGTCGTTTTTAATGCAAGTGTTAGCGTCTAAATATATTTTTATATACAGTATGGAGAAGATAATGACATAAAGTCATTCCTATTGGAAATTTCATGGAGTGCGACATATCCATCTGAAAGGCCAAACATCAATATGAATACATTTTACAATAAGCACATGTAAGTAAGTCTACAAGGTCATCTGATTTTTTTTTTGTATTCTATGGTTTTGATTAAAGGTAAATAATTGGAATATATAGTGTACAAGAGGTAAAGGATGAAGTAGTGAAACAGTTAGAAGCGGAAGCAGATCAATGGTTAGGTAGTGCCATGACATATACATTGTTCCAATATGTTCAAGAGCATCTTACAGAATTGTTATCTATGCAACCAGATTCTGTTGCCGAAATAAATTCACAAACCAGTAAACTTAAAATATCGAATGAGAATCAACAGGTAGATAAAATATATATATAATATTCTGTTACATTGTAACAAAAAAATATACAAGAACTTAAAATTTCTTTATCACAAAGGCGGAAGAAACTGTAAAAAGGCCAAAGAAAGAACAACTAAGCAAAGCTCAAAAACGTAGGCAATGGAATAAAGCGGATGGAAAAGGAGAAAGACCACGAGGATGGGATTGGGTTGATATAGTGAAACATTTATCACAAACTGGTCCAAAACAAGAACAAGAGTCTTAGTTCAAATTTTGCAAGACTTTACTGTACAGATTTAAAAAAGGTGTGTCATATTTTTATAAAATGCTAGGAATAAAGTTTTCTCTTTCTCTCTCTCTCTCTCTCTCTCTCTTTCTGTCTCTCTCTCTCTCTCTCTCTCTCTCTCTGTCTCTTTTTCTCTCTCTCTCTTTCTTTCTTGACTGATCTTATAATTATTCTTGGGTTTTTTTAATATTCCATACACATCTCCATGAATTCATGGGTAAAAGATTAATCTTCAAATTCCATCCTAAAAATTTTCGATGTATTTTATATAAAAATTATAAAGATTCTACTATTTATTACCATTACTTACCTTTGTCATCTAAATGTTTTACAAAAGTTTGATATTCTTTCTCAATAATACTATTTGTATCATAAAAGGCAGTTTCTATAGATGGAAAAGAGTTATGATACTGAAGTGAATCGTGTTTCTTATAAAGAAGGTATATACGTATTAAAGGAAATGAAGGTTTACATGTCTCAGTTGTTAGTAACAATTCCTAAAAATAATATGTAAATAAGCAATAAATTAATAATAAAAATGAAAGGACAATTGTGAACAATCAAATAAACTTACAATTGGAAGTTGTTGTGACATACTTGTTAATATGCCACAGAGACAAGCATGAAAGTATGCTTTTAATATTTCATGCTGTTCTATGTTTTTTTTTAATACCACAAAAATAATCTTTTTCTTAATATCTACAAATATTAAATATTCTTTATGTTGAAAATCTTTTAGAAAATCTTCTGTGCACTTTGATATATTATTGGCATTTCTTTTAAAAATATATGAAAGTGATACTCCTAATTTTATATGAAATCCACATATATCTTTTGCTAGAAAAAGAATAAAATCAATAACAAAATTTTCTTAGATATCATTAGAATAAAACTAAGAATTATTCTTACTAGGTTTCCCCAAAAGAAAAACAGATTCTTTTTTATTAATTTCTGCTGCATCAAGAACAGTTTCATGAATAAGATAATGTTTAACTAACAAAGCAAGGCGATCTTCATTTAATGTGTTTAACCGTAAAGCTTTAACTGCTGAATAATTGGCATATAAATGCACTGTTACCAAGAAGACATATAGTTCTAGTAAATATCTGTAAACAAAAAATTTATACACAATACTAATAAATAACGTGTACACAAGTACATCAATAAAATTACCGTTCGTTATAAATGTATGACAGTATGAAAATTCCAAGAAAAGATGCAACCAGATTAACACAAGTTTCTTGACTTCCATCTTTAGCTGATACATCTGCTAAATTGTTTTGTAATGCCTAATGTAAAAAATAACATGTTAATTACAAATAATTTCTTCCAGTGACATCTATATGGGAAATGAATTAATTGTTTTCAGAAAACCTGATGTTGCGTTAATGCAGCTCTGGTTGCACCACCAGCCACACCAACAATAGATTTCATTGCGGTTGAAGCACACAATACGGCCATTGAATGAGCTGAGAAATAAGGTATTAGTAATTCCATGCCCATTGCCACATCATTAAGAATATCCGCAAACAATCTCCATTTTTTACATTGTCCATCTAGGTCAGTCCTAATAGATCAGAATGTTTATATATAAACGTGAAGTTACACCGTAGATTGATAATATTTAAAATTTGTCATCGATTACAAGATAAAGCTTATTAACAGTTTCTATAAGCAGTTCACATAGCAAAATTTTTATGTAGCTTACCCATTCCACCATGCAAAAATTATGCGCCCGACCATACCAGTTCCGTCTTTTAAAATCCAAGTTATTGCTGCAGCTAAAGGTGTCGCAGTAGATTCTCCAACACCTACTCCTTGCATAATTGAATGAGTTGTGAGAGTACCCATTATGGTACTTGCAAAAGCCTATTGCATTTAAAAATTTTTTCTTAAATTCACTCTATTTTTTTAAACATAAAACGACGAATGAAATGTTCGCTTGTATTCTTGCATATACGAATTCTAACCTGCACTGTATCCCATATTTGATAAGGAATGTAATCAGGATGAACACTATCAGGAAATCCTTGAGGTAAAAAAACGTCTTTGATAATCGACAGGATCCCAGATAATAAGGACTTTGTATTTTTCAATCCAGTTTGTAAATTAATTATCGACGAGTGATCTAACCTCGTAACGACAATTATATATTAGAGTTATGATAAATGTTATTTATTAAAAATATTTTTCATAAAAAAGTAATTCACCTTTGGATCTAACATATATATTTTCTTCCTCATTGCCATATATTTCACTAAATAAGACTTGGTTCTGCATCGCAAATAAAAAATAATATTAATCGGTATTCGCTAGCTTACGTTCGAACTCTTGCAAGCACGTTTTTATAAGATAGTAGATAATTATTCATTATTAAATTATTTATTATCATATTGATTATTACACTCATTATTACTTAATACCCACATAAATTAATTGATCCGATATATTTCTAAATTTGTATTATCGTTTACTTTATTTCTTATCGGTACATATCACATCATTAATTAAAAATTGAACATTTAATTTGATTCGACTGAAATTAGCCGATAATGATACGTGCTATTGTATAAGAGAAAAAAAAAACTAAAATATTAAAAAAGTAAATATGGATTTTTGTGCGATCGCAAAATTTGCAGGTTAGCTTTTTGACAAAGTTTTCTAATCGCTTAAATAATGATATAATTTGGAAATATATTACGTATAAACTATAATGAACGAAAATGAGATACGCAACATATTGGTACGTATTCAGGAAATTGAAAAATTGCAGACAGAACTTCGAAACTTATTACCCCGTATGACCAATCGCATACATGTTGAAAAACCTGTAGAAAGTTCAAATTTAGAAAGGGAATCATCATCAACGATTCGTTTTCCATCTCTCTTAACATTTTCTGGAGTAACTGAGAATTCGAATGTTAAAAAAACCGATCGCGGTTTCAGAGAAAATCATTCATCGATGATGAATATGAAAAAACAATCTGTAAAAAATGTTACAGCTTTTAAAAGAGCATCTCTGAATACTATTCATAATTCTTCCGCAAAATTGTATTATACCAGTAATAAGGAACTTCCGAATATATTAGAAAATTCCGTCAAAACACGACCAGGAAATTTTCAATCTTCTCATTCGAAATCTATTTTGAAGGATAAGAAAATATCTAACGTTTCAACGATATCCGAAAAGATCGTTAATAATACTCCAAAAGTTCAAGATCCTACGAAATCCGAGAAGCAGAAGATAAATCAAAGTTCCAAACAAGGGAATATAAATAAGAACAAAAAGGGTGAAAATGTGGGGAAATTATCTGAACATAGAAAGAAATCAAATTTATCCTCAGGTAATTGCAGTGAGTTACGATATTTACTCTATGTAATTTTGAACATTTTCATAATAGCCGTGGAATTCACTGTACAATCCTATCCGCAGACATCGGAAGTGCGGAAACACGTGGAAAAATCCGAAAACAATCAACGAATGTTCGTGTGTCAGGGAACTCAGACCGAACAAAAAAGAAGTAACAATCTTCTAACGAAAGAAGGAAAATTTAAACACGACATTTTCGAGAAAGTATTGAAACGTTTAGGTTATTGCATTTTGGACGATAAAACTATAAAATTTATTGGTCGTTACTCGAATGATAAAACGAGATATAGTACTGTACGTAAAGTGAAGAGGTCGCCTTTTATCACTGACAAAGGACCGAAGACCGACGAAATTTTTTCTTCTATTAATAAAGTGATTATCTGTAAAGATTTTTCAACGAACGAAGATGACAATTCAAATTCGGGTAGTAGTATGGCTACCATTTACAAGATTATCAAGAAATTCAATGGGATTGATAAAGTATCAAAGATCTTTAAGATGTCCTTGAAGGAAAAAGGTTTCTCCGATACCTTACGACGTAACAATCGATCTACAAAGGCAGAAGATAATTTAAATAATCCACTGTACTTAACTCTCGATAAGAATTTACGATCGAAATCGCTCGAAGCGATTAAAACGAAATCGTCTCCTAGGAAGAAACATCCTCTTAAATTTCTTCGTAAAATTTGTATCTGTATAAATCTCTAAAGAATATGATCGAAGAGATATATCGAAGTGTGCGATTGATTTATTGATCGACGAAAAAGAAAAAAGAAATCAAAATTTCTCGGGTCGATCGATAAATTCGAGAGCGCCATCTAGAAAAGCGATGGTCGTACGAACTACAAAAGTGTATCCCTGACGATAGGCTATATCCATACATGCCTGTACGTATGGAAAACTTGTGCACGAGTGCATTTACACGCAGGTATATACGATACTTTTAATACTTGAAATACGTATTTACTCGTCCTAAGAAAAATAATAAAAATTCTTGTATAAGATAAGATTAAAGCAAAACGTGTGGTCGATAAATTGTTTTTAAATAATTAATAATTTTGCCTATAAAAAAAAAAGAAAGAAAAAATGGTCTAAGAAAAAGAACGAAACATGAATGAAAAATATAAATTCATTGATTAATTCAATTTCAATCTCTTTTACATAGGTATTAGGTTAGAGTTGGATATAGGAGTTGAAACGAAGAGGATGTAGTTGAACGCACTGGAATAGCGCGAATAAACGATCGAGACGAGAAGTTAGAGGTTCGAATCCAGCGTCGTTATCCCCTCCGTTCGTTCCGACCCTCTCGTTTTGCAGTCAACGACTCCACGGATGGTGCTGCACTTGCGTGCACACTCGTGGATCGAGGACTACGACGGCGTTGTGCATACAGAGACGCAATAGAAAGGTGCAAGCTATTTCTCAGAGTTCGTAGATCGACGTAAAGGCGAGCTGGTGTACGACGATCGATCGATATAAGTCGAATTTAGAAGAGATTACGTAACAACGTTAGAATTTACAGAACCAATCCAATCAACTTTTAACTATCGAATACGTTTAATCGAACATTCCGCATAAAGTTCCACGATTTAACTGATTTACCTGATTATAATAAGTTAGTAGTCGTAAATGGTATTCGACAATTCGCATGCCGTTTGCGTGTATTACCTGGACGGATTCCAAACTTAGAATTCCTCGAATGTTCACGCATCGTAGAATTAACTTGATTTCTTTTTATTACAGACACTAGTTGCTACTCCAGAACACTGGGGAGTTATTGCTAACGTAACAGGATCACACACACGCACGTACTTACTAAGAGGATCGTGTACAACAAGATGAGGAAAAATAAGAGGAAATAAAAATAATGGAGACTGGCTAGGGACCACTAAAGACCCCGTAGTAGCTATCCGTATACTTAGCAAGATCGTTTTCTTTCAACACTCAGCCTCGATTCTTTATATCCTGTCCTCCTTCATCCGGTCGATCTTCATTTTAGGAACAAGAAGCCTTGGAAGTATTCAAGTTCCTCTTTTACCCTTTTTGAAAAATATCGATAGAAATAGCGCGATGGTCGTTTAAAATGGAAAAAAAGCGAAACAAAAAAAGAGCATAAAAACAAAAAAAAAGAAGCAAAGGAAAAAAAAACAATACAGAAAGATTGGAAAGGAATTTCAATCCCCTTTTACCTACGACTTACATACTTACTTTACTTTTCTCTCGTCATCCTGTTTTCCTCTTTCCTCTCGTTACCTTTTGTCTCCTTGTCGGTCTTCTTCCTACGTATATCCCCCCCACCCTGATATATCCCACGATCCCTCTCTGTCTCTGGCACTTCCTGTGTTCCGCCACGTTCACCTGTCCGCCGGCACACCGCCACCACATCGCTACCACACCACCTGCCTTCGTAAAAGCACCTAGGCGCGAGGCACGAGGCGAACGTGGCTAAGCCATGTCCTAGGGAGTAGAGACTTTAGTTTCGTGGTATATCAGTTCTCGTATCGCCTACCAACAACAAGTGTGTGACTCCCCTTGTGTGCCACAGAGGCTTAACTTACTCTACACCTCTCTCTCTCTGGAAACTCAACGCAGTCAATGTTAAGCTACCGTTGACTTCGGTCACTCATCGTGAGTTTTCCCTTTCGTCGAAGATAACTCGTGCTATTCAAAGAGCGATCATATATATTTAGGTATATCTTGTCTCTCTTTCTCTTTCTCTCTCTCTGTGTCTCTCTCTTTCTCTCTCTCTCTCTCTCTCTCTCTGTCTCTGTCTCTGTCTATCTCTATCTACTTCTAAATATATTCGGACACGTGCAATCGTCGATTCCGAGCGTGCTTTTATTGGCTTAAACCACTTGTTGCGCCTCTCGACAGCCTCGGTACATATACATACTTTGTGTTGCCTTCCTGACGTTCGATAACAGTAAGGTTGTGATCCAACGATTTTCCTCGACGAGTGGTAAGTTTATTCGTGAATACTTGAGCTAATATCTAAACAATCACGTTGCATTGTTAAGGTATGTTGGATCGACGGATTTTTATTGTTGTTGTTGTTGTTGTTGTTGTGTTCGTAGGAATTCGAGAACGTTGGATTTATTATCGAACGAGATATTTATCATTCAACTTTTCTGCGTTTTCTCGCAACGAAAATCATAGAGTTGCTTTAGGATGACATCCGATTACCTTGTTCGGTAAGTCCACTTTTTCGTATTCGTTACTCGCTCTTGAAGTTTCATCATCGCGTAAGAATTTATTCGTTAAATATTTTCACCAAGAGAACTTTCGATTATATTATAAACAATATAGCAGAGAGATAGTGAGAGAGAGAGAGAGAGGGATACTGAGACTGATCAGAAAATCTTCGAGGAGTCGAACGATTCGATTTGAAACACAAATTCGATGGATTGATATTCGTGTCAGGTAGAAAAGCTATCGGATCAATGGACACCTTGTAAATGTGTAAGCGAACACCGGATCAGTCTTCGCATACACGCACGTTAAAGTTTTCTTCTTTTGGATTTGGATACCGATACTGGATACTAATCGATACGAACGCGTAGTCCGTAGACAAAATTATAAACAAAATTCTCAAGTTTACTAACGAGAAAAAGAGAGAGTGTTCGAGAGAGAAAGAGAGAGACAGGGAGATGTTAGACTGATGTAAGATGAACCAGAATAGATAAGAACTTTATATTTACTTGTACTTCTGCCTTATTTGAAACATCTTTTGGGTTTGGAAATAGTTCTGCATATGTGACTTTAGATTGTAATGCGATAACCTTAAGATCATTGCGGAATAATTCTTTGATAATATCGTTCGTTACCTTCATTTCGTTGCAAGTAGCAAACATAATTAAAAATGATAACGAGAAAGAGGGCAAACATTGAATGCAATTAACGATCGCTTGTGTTATCTCAAGTTTGTTGTATTGTACATATGATACGTAAGAATCGTATGAGACGACTTTTGAACTTCGTTCTTTACGATGAAGATAATGCTGATGATTATTAGCGTTGTTATTATTATTATTATTATATTATTATTATTATTTATTTATTTTTTTTATTAATTCAAGACTAGTAAGATTCTATAAAAGGAAAGCCTAAGGAGGTCACACGTACCTATTTACACACGCCCACGAAACTGTTTACCTATCTAGCGAAGCAGCCTCGCGGCGGCTACCATAAACGCGACCGGCACGTTATTGCCGTTTATCTATTTCTGTCTCTTAATGCGTTGCTTACGTACCTTTGGAATTTGCTGGTAAATACGTAAAGGAGCAGAAGGATTTTGTGGTCGAGCAAAGACACATTACTTTTCGATTGTCGTGTCTGACTTTCGCAGAAAAAAGTCTGACGTTTTTTATCCTTCCTTCCGGTATCGTGCTTTCATGCATCGTAATAAAATTCGAACGAAATTTTTAGGATAAGGAGCGTGAATTTTTTTCAGCCGAATTTTAACTCGAAAATACGCGGCCGTCCAATTCTAAAAAACTCTTTAGTCAATATGTTGACGATATTTATTACTATCGAGATCTTTTTTTCTTTTTTTCATCGACACTACTTGATTTTTTTTTATCTTCAGGAATACATGATGCAGTTTCTTTCGTTAATCAAAAATTTCGTAAGACGAAATGAATTTATCCAACTGTTTCTATCGAGTAGGAATATAAAAGAAAAAAAAAAAAAGAAGGACAAAACAAAATGAAACCTCAAACAAAAATGATAAACAATTCCTGAGAAAAGTTGAGAAACAATAAGATGGTAAAGAAGAAGAGACTTCCTCAGCGTCTGACATTTGCTTGCCATTTGTTTCCTGCACGCTCGGACGTTTCTACCTCGCATACGAATTATAAAGGAATTATTGCGAAAGGAGAATATACATACATACACACAAAACACACACAGAGAAATCCAATACTAGAATCGATAAAATTCTCTCGAGAAAAAAAAAGGGAGAAAATTTCATCGTCATGGAACGGAATGTCGAATCTCGATTTAATGCGAACGTACTATACATACAACTCTAAGATTTCCAAAGAAAAATGTTGCTAGATCTAAAGAAGAAGAAAATGAAGAAGGGGAAGAAGAAGAAGAAGAAGAAGAAGAAGAAGAAGAAAGAGTAAGAGAAAAAGAAGAAAAAAAAGTGATATCGATCGGAAAAAGGCGAATTCTCTAGCGAATTCACTTGAAACGAGGCCAACTAACTCAGCTAAACGATCCTTCAAGCTTAATTGTCGGCTGTGGTAGTTATATAGAAATCGAAATAGTTTATATACTCTACGAACGACAGGAATGTAGAGAAAAGTATCTTCCTGAATTGACATTTTCCTGTTGCTCGCCTCCGCGGCCGTTCACACGTGCCTCGCGTTAAACTCTCGTAGTATTCATCTACCCCGTGTCCGCTTGCGGATCGGTCTGGATACTCGCATAGCTAGATTTAAATAACGAACGTTATCAAGACGTCGTTTTATAATTCTCGACGATTAATTGATCATGAATAAAAAAAAAAAAAGAAAAAATAAGAAACTTGATCGAGATAAATAGATAAATGTATCTCTTACATCGATATGATTAGTCGTTCAATCGGGACACTCGGTATCAACGAGCAAGCCAATCTTTTCTCGAACTCGACTTCCAGCAAACTTTCTCTCATCTCCCCGCATGGGGATTCTAACGAGTAAATGTTTCGTTTTGGTAAAAGTTTGCGAGATTTTTTTCTTCCTTCGACGTTTGTTACGTACATAATAGTTATTGTTTGAATATCATTATAAGATATTTCAAAGATTTTAGAAAAGAAGGATTAGAATTTTTTTCCTTGGCAAAGGCGATCCTATCGATTACGATATGGTCGTGTAAAAAGACTGAATTTAAAGGATCTCGATCGATTATTGTCGATCGTACGTGTTAAGCACGTTTGCTTGCAGTTATCCTTGCAGCTGCCTGCAAGCCCGTAGAGAGCCAGGCACAGGCAGCCTCTTGACAGCTGCAGCTTTTTCCATCTACACTGGTTACTCTGGTTTTAATGCCGTAACTCCTTCGCTGCAGGCCAATACCACTCGATATATAGTGTGCTATCTGTTAAAAAAGAAAAAGAAAAGAAAAAAAAAAAACACAGAAGAGAAAGAAAGAGACAAGCTTCGGATGGAAATATAAGTTCATCCTTCAGCTTTTTCTTTTGTTATAACTGTGCATAAGTAGAAGAACTCACGAGATATGTCGTGAGATTATTTATAAGATCATCTTGTTTTGTTTTACAAACGAATCTAAGTTTAATCTTTCTTTTCCGTTCCTTTATTACTTCTATCTTGATTAGGTACTCCTACTTATATTACGTATATCTCTTGAGAGGAAAAAGAACGTTCAGTTTTTTCGATGTTTGCTGAGTCTTCGTGCAGGCAGGTGCAGTCAGTATTCGGGTATACATATCTCGTGGAAGGAAAAAAAAAAGAAAGAACAAAAGAAAAAAGAGAAAAGGGAAGAAAAAAAAATAAGAAAAAAAGAAAAATTCGAGTCGACTCGTGCCTTCTTCGCGTTCGTGGGCAAGCTATTTAAAACGTAGCAGCCTCTGGCACACAGCCTCGCCTTATGTTTGATTTTGCTTGCTCGCTCGCGAAAGCATATCGAGCAAACTCTCTTGGCGCGAACGCACAACGTAGAGACAGATGTTTCACGACCTACTCTTCTTTCTTCCCATCATCGTTTCTTTCTGCCAGTTTCGTCGACTCGTCGAAAGCTGCTCTTCTCATTTTCTTTTTTATTTTTTGTCCTTTTCTCTCTTTCTTTCTCTTTCTCTCTAACGCGACACTCACTCGAAACCTTATAGGAACGTGTGGAGAATGTAGTTAATCGATAATGCGATTACGTGTTGTAAAAAAAGAAAAGAAAGAAATGAAAAGAAAAGAACAAAAAATCAATTTCGTTCGCGCGCATTCCAATCGTTTAAATGACTCTTCGATGGCACGTCTGAATGCTCGAGAAGATTGGTTTGTTGAGACTCGAGATGAACTCGCGGCTTATCCTTTCACTCGGCCGTTTTATGATAGGAGTCTCCCAGTGCCCGAGACGTACCCACGTAAATATGTATGTATATATGTGCGTGTGTCTACCGTGCGGTTACTCAACCGTACGTAAGAAATAATACAAGGTGTTCACCTCGTATTTGGAATGGTTTCAAACGGGAGTTTGCATAATCGAATAGTTTCTTTTTTTTTATAAGTAATCCTTTTTATTCGAGCATTTTCGTCATTCATTGATATTTTCGATAGAGACCGAAGATCGAAGGCAAAGCGAAATGTAGTTTCACGCGTGTCTTTGCAGATGTTTTATATGTTTTCGTCATTAGGGTTATAACTAACATAAGCATATACTGGATAATCGACTGGCTCGAAAACCGGTCGTAATAGTTTCAGTTTCCGGTCCCCTTCCATCGCTCGCAATTAGTCCCTTGTTTTCGCTTTTGTCAGCTCGACGATGACGACGATGTAGTTAATTGAAATCTTCTACAAATGATACTCGCGCACGCATGATTAGTACGTATATTAATGTGTATATATATATACATATATATATATATATGCATAGATACATATATTCTCTAATATCTTAGCTAAAAATAGTCGTTTCAATGCTGAGCACATGTGGATCCAATTTAGTTTGGACTAGGGACATACTAATCTGAATAAATAATTATAAATACACTTTTCTCTTAAGTGGATTATTTTTTTTTCTTTTTTAATGAACACATACGGTAAAATGAAGAATTAAAGATATAAAGTAGCCTTGTTAATTGCTCAGGCAAGTTTCGCAAACTTGCATCCGGTCGTTGCATTTGCTTCTGAAAGCGTTCTTATCGTCGCATTGTCTTCCAAGTGCAACTGCGTAACCATCCTTTCGCCTGCCATAACTTGAACGAGAAGAATAAGAAGAAGACATGCGTGAAACTTAAATACATACATACTTACATACGTACATACATACATACATACATCGCAGCATAATTCTTTTCTCTTTCCTTTTTTTCTTTCCTCCTTCGCTTTGCTCAAAATACATACACATATAGACAGACACATACACAAGTCGTAAACTCGCTCATATGTATATGTAAGAGGAGCAGATGTACACGTGGCACAGGAAGTTTAGTTTTACACAAGGAGCAGCTGACCGATGCGAGCATTCCGGCTCGGAGGATGGTCTCAGTGGTTGGTTGCTTTCGAAAGGGGGATGACGATGATGATGTCTGCGTCCCAACCTAGTGCAACGTAGATACTACACCCACATGTTCCTCGATGTCACGGAAATGATCGAGTAGAGGAGAGAGAGAGAGAGAGAGAAAACAGGCTGAAAGGGACAAGAGCTTCTCGAAGCGGTCCATTAACTCGCACAACCACCAGTTTTTTCTATAAGCCGCCCGATAACTTCTAAATCACGCGTTCTACTTAATTAGAAGAAGAAACGTGACTTTCAATGAAAATATATATATGTATGTATGTATCCATACATAGTATATAAATGATAAATGATAAATGATATGGATCATATTTTTTCTCGAGGCAAGATTTTATTATCGATCGTTCTACGTTTTATGATAAATAAAATAAAAAAGTATAATTGGTGCAAGGTGCAAAGACGAAAATGCTCTGCTTTTTTTCTTTCTTCTTCTTCTTTTTTTTTCCTTTCGTTCGGCCAACCTCAAATTTGCCTGAAGATTTTGTAACTCGTCGGTGTTTAAGGAAGATGAAGAGCAAGAGGAGGAAAGGAGGAGGAGGAGGAGGAGGAGGAGGAGGAGGAGGAGGATCAGGAGGAGGATGCAGAAAAGCTGCCGGTCAGATTGTGAGCAAGGGAAGAGAGCTGCAGCTGCTGTGACAGCTGCAAACTTCCCAATATTATTCTCTGAGCGTGTTCCTATCCTCCGAATGCTTGGTCCCTTCGGTTCTTCTCTCTTTCCAGGTGCTTCTCGTATCGGCACCTTGAAAACATTTTCTTTGTTACTCCTCTCTGAAAAAGAGTTCCTCTCGTTGCCAAGAAGAAAAAGACGAGAAAAGGAGAGACGAGAGACGAACGCGAACACGTGTGATCGACCACGTGCGTTTCACCTCGATCCTAAAACTAATTGCGAGGCCTATTACAAAGAATTACCAAAAGAACTATATCTTTACGCGCGTAGAATCTCTACTCGAGCGCGAAAGAAAATCAACTGACGATTTACTAGTATTTGATAATTATTTGTAAAATCAAACGTCCTCGTTCCAATTGCAGACGTTACACACTTGACTATATTTCGCAAAACAATATCTCGTAATTATGTCAAAAATCGTTGTAATAATAGAATCGCGATTAATTCGTGATCGTTGTATAGCGATTCGTGAGATCACGGTCTTGTTATGCCGAGATATAAGACGACGGGTTAAGGATTGTTACGAAACTGAACATATGCATGCGAAATGAATTGAAATGTTCGATCTTTGCTCGATGACTGTACGTGTTGCGAGGCTAGATTTCAACGAGAGGATAGTGTGTTATCGAGTCGTCGTTGTTATTGAGAAAGATGAAGAAAAAGAAACGAGTAGGAAAAAGAAAAAGAAGGAAAACGAAACGTCCGACCGATGTTAAAACTTGACGGTAAATCTTTCAATAATGAAAATCTCTTTTTCCGAAGGCGATGAAATATGCCATAAAAGAAAATCAGAACGATCGTAATAACCTGATTGTTAACAGTTTCATCGAGTAGTCCCTTGATATGAACAAGAAACGTCACGCACCAATTATATAGATACCCACAGAGAATTTACTTACATCCTACTGTAAGACTAACCTCGATCGAATTGCGAATAAAAGCGAGAGATCGAGTGTAATGCCGATCGTAGGATATATGTGGATACATATGTATGTATCTCGAATAACATCTTCGATTCCAATTTTAATTCGCAGGACGTATTCTCATTTTAATATCGATCGTAGTCTTCCATGCAGAAACGAGCATCGTCGATTTTACTCGATCAACAAGAAGAAAATTTGATTGGGGAGTTATATACGCGTGGTTGGACCGAGGGACACCTGCTGCCTCTTCTTGCCTTTTTAAAAAGGGACCTCGAATGGTACTCCCTTGGATCTGGGATTTCTTTCTTCCGCGAGAACACACAATGGTTTCCTGGACACCTGATTTTATTCTCGTACAAAGAGAAAATCTCGTCTCTCTCTCTCTCTCTCTCTCTCTCTCTCTCTCTTTCTCTCTATTTTTTTACGTTCACTTCGTTGAACACTATCTAGAGAATAATTCGAGCAATATGCTTTTGATCGTAATCTTTTTAGAAGGGTTGCCTCGAACATATGTCATCGTAATTAAGGATTTCAGAGGGATGTCCTCCTCGAGCTTTTTCTTTCGAACGTCAATTATACATAAATAGACGATACTCGGTAGCAGGACAGTACCGTACAATAAAAACTTTTATCTTATGCCATCGATCGTAGAAAGAATTTGGGCCTTACGGTCCGTGACACGAAATCGGAGAATGGGAACAGATGGTATTTGAATAGTACACCATGTGGTGGCCCAGGAAGAATAGAACATTTCAAATTCCATATTTTTCATGCGTTTCTTTTTCATCGTTACAAGAAAGCTCAATTACGAGTCTGGATTCTAACAAAATCATAGATGAAAAAAAAAAAAGAAAAAAAAGAAAGAATTAAAAAAATGTTTTTCAAAAAAAGAAAAAAAAAGGGGAAAAAAAAGAGATAGAAAAGCGATTTAATTCGAGAGCTAATCGATATTCACTCGGATTCGCTTTCAAACGCGATCGATAGCGTTCGAATATCGACTTCGAATGGGAGGAAATCTCGAGTAAATGTGCTCGATACTGGACACACCGGCTGCTGCCGATGCTGGCTGTTTGCTACATCAGGATCGAGAAGAGGGGTCCGTCTGGGTCCGATTGGTGGGGGGAAGGTCGAAGAAGGCCGCAACTGGCTAGATCCTGTCCGTATACACTTTAACTCGCCGTGAATGTGCAAAGTCGTCTCACACAACTCCCTACAATGTCGTTTTCTCTCCCCACTTATATTCGAATCTGCAGTTGGCAACACGAGATCATATAGGGTATAACATATAGGGTATAACATACATACGTATCAACGTATATACGTGCGCGCGTGTCTTTCTCTCTCTCTCTCTCTCTCTCTTTTTTCTCGCCAGTGGTATGTGTATGTGAGATGGAGAGAGAAAGAGAAAGAGAGACAGAAAGAGACGAATTCTTTTTCTACTTGAAAGGGTAAAAGGCTAGAAGAAGTATCGACTCTCGATTGAAAATCAACGACTGTCTAGAAATTTCGATATCTTACACGTATAAATTAGAAAACACCGAGATTGAAAAGATATATTTTCGATTATATTCACAGACATTCCCTATCAAGTAATAGTCATTTTCTATAGATTATTCCGAAATAGAGATAGAAAAGTAACGGAAAAAGATCGAGTCAGTCAGCGATGTCAAAGGAACGATCAGTGGATCTGTGGTAGCAAAGGAAAATCACGGTTACATCGACTTGTGCCACATTGGAAGATTCTCTTCTCCATGTGTGTATATACATACGTGCTCGCGCACTTCTCGTCCATTCACCATCTTCCACCTTGTCTTTTGCTCTCTCTCTCTTTCTACCTCGATGGAGAATCGTGGAAAGAGGAAGAGAGGAGAAAGAGGATGACGTTAGATAGCTGAAGAGTCGCACGCGAGGGATGTAAAAGAGGAAAGAAGGAAAGAAAAAGAAAGAGAGAGAGAAACAGAGAGAGAGAGAGAGTATGAGAAGAGGATATCATGAAAATTACACCGGTATCGTGCATATTTTGTAGCATGCAAGACAAGAAAGAGAGAGAGAGAGAGAGAGAGAGAGAGAGAGAGAAATAGGGGAGAGAAAGAGAGAGAACCGTTCCGCAGATTATTCTCTTTCTCTCCTTCTTTCTCTGTCCTCGTTCGTTCAAAGCCGTTGGCCGGGCCCCAAATCGTCTATCCTTGTTTCTCGTACGGGGCAAACTACTCGGCCCGTCGCTCTCACCTAAGTGAACCAATCACAGCGCTCGGTCCAGCGGGCCCGGCGCAGCTGTTCCTCGACGACGACTACTCGCTGCAGCTTGCGTTCAGTCTGTCAGAGAGAGCCGTGACGCGCAGACCATCGAGTTAGCAACGACCTAACCGAGATTTTCACTAACGCGTGGACTCATTCTCTCTCTCTCTCTTTCTCTCTTGTATGCGTTCTTTCTCTCGTTGAAACGCTCGAAGAAGAGACAGTGCGTGGCGGGAATTCGAATTCGTAGGATCGTAAATTTGTTGATTTTGTGATCGAGCGTCTCGATTGACTGCTCGATAAAAAAAAATACGGGAAAAATCGGTGGGATCCAAGTGAAAGCGTCCTGTTGGAGAAGGGACGGTGGTGAGGAAGGAGAAGAAGGTGCTGGAGGAGTAAGCGAGAAAATGGTGCGCGGTTTGTCCCAGTGGACGAAGACCCTGAGCTTCCCAGCCAGAGTGTCACCACAGAGACCTGCCAAGGAGTCAAAGGGCTTTCAGGTCAGCCCTAGTGCCAGTCCTACTTCACCACCGAGTCCTATAAACGATACGATGGACAAGACACCGATCATTACCGACGAGGTTAGCTTCCAAATCTATTCAACTCGAAACACGTGTTCTCTGCCACGTTCATATTCCAATATTTTGAAATATCAATTTTAATTTACCTTATGACTAATGACGATCAATTACTCCTACCTGAAATATCTCGTTTTTTTCGTGAAAGTCGATAATTATGCGATAAATAGGCGAATATCGTAATCGTGACGTTAGAAAAGAATGATACGTTTGGCATTAACCCCCTTTCGATTCTTGATCTTGCTGAGATAAGTAAGTACTTACGTACGTAAACGTTCGCTCCCATTGCCGCTGAACCAGGACAGAGACTACTTTTTAATCGTTCCTGCTATTGTGTAACTAACGAACGCAGAAAATATCTTTCGAGTCTTTCATATTCAATCGGATAAGATCTCTTTGATGGAAACGCATTAAAAAAAGTACTTCTTGCACGAAATTGATCGATCAAAGATAAACGATAGCTTCGATTATCGACTTTTTTTTATCAATACGCAATTGGTTGGTTCTAATAAAGAAAAAAAAAAAAAAAGAAAAAGAAAAGAGAAAGAAAGAAAAAAAGAGTGATCCGTTTTTTATTGTGTCGTTAAATATCTTTTGTTTGCTGCACTTTATCACTTCAAACACACATATACACGTATGCACGTGGTTACCTCAGCCGATCGATTGATAAAACGATCACGGTGTTCCCCTCCCCCCTGTGTCAACAAATCGTAAAGTAGCTTAACTCTTCGAAATTATTATAGTTTACAAAGAACCTGGATAGTTTTACAAGTTCTATTATACCTTCTAGTGCGAAGCATTCCTTAGATATGTGCTGTAGGACTTCGGTTTCAAGTTTATCAATGTACATGTTCGAGATAACGGTCTGTTGCCATTCGCTTATAATCGTCTTCAGACATCACTGGTTATGTATTTTGATGTTTCGTAGCAGACTATATATCATCTTTACCGTAACGTTCACTATCTCATAGACGATGCTTGTTTACCAACGCGGTCACAAATTATAAATTATTTTTCGCTTCTTTCACTTGAAAAGTAAAAAAAAAAAAAAAGAAAAAAGAAAACTGAGAAGAGATAAAGAGTCAGAGAGATCTCGAACGAATCGTTCACCCTGAATTTTTATTCGAACTTTGACGGATAAAAATAAAGCGAATGATCGACGCTAACAAATGTATTCCCATCGATCACGAATATGTATTTCTAAGAACATTGATAATACTATCGATCCAATACTCAAAGGAGTCCTTTATTATTCGTCTAAATATAACCAGCGTTACCCTCGACCCTTGCGACTTGGGACATTATAATCATCGAATAACGACAATGCAAAAAAAGATCTGTAAGTATATAACAAAACAATTTGTGTATACGCATACGTATGCACAAGTAGTAAGTGCGGTGTACGACGAAGCATTGAATGAATCGACAAAAGCCAATTATTTCGTTGACGTAAATAAAAAAAAGGGAATGAAAGGAAGTCTCAAAGAAATTTAACAAATCCAACAACATAATTCGAGTATAACGAGACCATTGAAAAGAAATCGTAAGCCATGCTTACTTTGTGGCTCCAGTTCTATACACATTCACAATCTAGACCTTTTTTTTACATCGATTCTATTCTCGCGAACAATCTCTTATCGAGGTAAATACGCGATTACGGGCTGATAGGACACATTATGGCACAATAATACCTATATACCTACACGGGAGACGTAAATCCGTTTCCAATGTGTACGTTTATGTATTAACCTATGTGTAATGTGTGTGTACATTTCTTTTTTTTTTTATATTATATAAATACTCTTCTGTGGAATGAGTGTGTGTATATATATATATATGCAGAGAATTTTATCATTGTGTATTATCATACAAAACTAGAACGACATGAAAGTTTACTGTATTTGCACGAATCATGATCTGAATTACTATGTTAAGTCAATACGAGACACGAATGGCATCTTTTCAGTCTTCCTTATCGTACACGCTTTACCCGATTATGTAATATATCAGCAGTAATTGATTTTAACTAAACACTTTGATTTTGGCAAGGAAGAAAGAAAGAAAGAAAGAGAAAAAAAGACAGACAGAAAAGGAAAAGAAAAAAAAAAAAAGAGATTAAACGCATACATACACGCTTACCACGAAACTTGGAGCCATTGCCTTCTAGATCATAAAACCGGAATAAATATGAAACCTTACAAGTGTATCGCGATATTACAGAGCACGGAAGGATCTTAGGAAACCTGTTATATAGAAAAGATACACGATCTCGACTAGTTAACAGGGATGAAAAGAAGTCCTTTCCTAGTTGCAACGACTGGTTTCGCCTAACTACCAATAAAACAAGCGTGTCCTTTCGAATGAGAACTATCCTTGACGATGATGAAGTAGAATTTCCTACTTCGTGAAAAAAGTTTTTCCTCGTCTCGTTGTCGTGTCGTGACGTGTCATACTCAATTCAGTTACCGTTAATATATAATAGATATAAACATAGAAACGCTTAAAAAAACATAGAAGATGAGGATGAGGAAGTAAGAAATTTGTGTGAAGAAAAAGAGAGAGAGTTTCGTCGCGTCGCGAGTACAGCTGCCATTAATAGATAACAGATGAAATTGTCGGTTTGTTCGACAGTGAACGAAGAAGAAGAAGGTTTCTTTAATCCGTAGATCTAAAAGCAGCTGCGAGATAGAATTATTCTATAGAATTCCCTTTTCTCTTTTTATCGCGACACTTTAAATATCTAGATAAATGTCGAGATATTTAAGGAACGATAATTTTTTATGATTCATCGTTATCCTTTTGTCGACCTTTTACCGGTCAAGAAAGCTTCCAAAGGTTCATTCTTCTTTTCAGTTATATAAACTTTACATTCCAAAACGATGACTAAAAGTTAGGGAAAGATGAGTAAAACAAACGTATAACGTGTCATTAAAGATCAAACGATTCGTTGACTTTTATCTCTCTCTCTCTCTCTCTTTCTCATTGGCGGAAGTTAAATCGAGTTTCGTAGGAAATATGCGGAGAAACGGAAATGGAATGCGGTTTGCATATATTTAAAACGGCATTATAAGAAAGAGCGATACGGTTGAAATTAACGCTCGGTAGGTATTAATTCGAGCCTCGAGAGAACGTTTGTGCGAGTGGTATTGTTCCGTGAAAAAAAAAAAAAAAATTTTAATATAAAAAAATATAAAAAAAAAGAAAATATCAGCGAACCTTCCTTCGAACATGCGTCTCTTCCACTCGTATCGATTATTCTCGCACCTTTTCTCGATTAGAATTCATAGAATTTTCACCCTATGGTTAAAAGAGGCTCGGTCGAGTCACGTTGACAAGCCGAACGTTTTCTTTTTCTCTCTCGAGCGGAGTTTATATCAAATACGTACAAATACACGTGCATAAGCGTGTCGTATATTTGGATTGGCGCGTTTCTCTCGCTCCTCCCTGCGGTCGATTTATTCTCGCACTGCGGTTCGTTCCACCAACAATGGACGCATGCAGGACTCACTTTCGCAACACGTGCGCCGCATTTGCGTCTCTCTTTGTAAGAGGGTACTTTTCAAAACAGGCAAACATTCAGGGGTGTGTATGCGTGCCGATGATAGTTCGGGTCTGGTTCTACGACGTGTAAGGCGAGAAGAACTGACACTCGGTGGTTTGTTCGCGTAAACATACTTTCGGAAGATAACAATAGAAATGTCCACGGGTGGTATCTCTGGCGCGTGCTACGGCATTACTCCGGAAGACTCATCTTTTTCCTTTTGTTTTTCCAATGGAATTGTGTAAACTGTTTTAAATTATCGTCTCGAATGTTTACGTGAACGAACGCGGCCAGGGTAAAGTTTTACGCAGGCTTTATGTTTCCGAAATCATTTAGATACAAAGATTCGAACATTTTTTTCATGCAATTTCAAATCCGTAATAGTTTGATCGAATACACTATGGAAAAGCTTCTATGATCCGTCCTGTCTACGTACTACGTATAACGATCGTGATAATGATCAAAAAAATAATTAACAAAATTGTTGATTCTTTTCTGTTTATCCTGATTCGATGAGCACGGTCTACAAAATGATCTCTGAGGAGCGAAAAAAGAAGAAGAAAAAGAAGAAGAAAAAAAGCAAATGGGCATAGTTCTGAGTAGCCGCGATAGGTCAAAGAGTTGGACCCACCTTTCTGTCGAGCACGCGCGAGCGAAAAGCAGGCCCTATCCCACGAAGACGCACGAAGGAGTCCGAGCTCGTTCGGAAGCAGTCGAGGCCATCTGTTACGCTTGGTTCCCACGCTTCCGCCGCCGCCACCGCCGCCGCCGCCGCCTTTCCCCCACTTTTCATCTTTGGAGCTCGTTCGCGGTGTTCACTACTCCTACCACCTCGAGTCTGCCGCCTCTTCGTCGGTGTTTTATTTTATACACCCAGGAAAGGCCTTTGCTCGTCTTCAACCGCCTCGCAGACCTAACCAACCAATGGGATTATGAAAAAAAAAAACAAAAAGATGAAAAAAGAAAATAATCAAAAATCAAAAGGAAAAAAGTACTCGAAATTAATAACGTCACTCGTAGGACGATAGGAGGCTGCATCCACTTAACTCTTGAAATCCAGATTACGAACTTATTATTGTTACGATTAGCTTTCCGAACAAAGAATGTATCGATTTAGTAATTTCAACTTATCTATCTACTATAATTAATTTATTGCCGATTAACTGAATCAATTCGAAAGAAATTTCTCTTGAAATATCATGCTAGGTATCTACCTTCTCGGTTTAATACAAGCACAACGATTCGTTATTAAGCTATGCGAGAGAGAGAAGAGTCAGCCGGCTCGTGACCCTCCTGACGCAGGAATGCGAGATAACGCGGATGGTTACGGGCAACCGTAATTACGGCGTGTTAATTTAAAAGCAAAAGACCCGCCTATCTTCCCATGGTGAGTGCCACGACCGGAAGTTCCGCGATATTAGCCGTTCCTCCTTCGCATTGTTAAACGCATTCCATATGTCTCTCTCTCTCTCTCTTTCTCTCTGTCTGTCTTTAAACTTTTCCTGCATTCTCTTGCTAGCTCGGTTGCTAGTTAGTCTGAGAAAAGTGTCTCTTACTATTAGCTCGATTGTCGCATGGAAAATACGAAATGAAACGAACGTTCCTACGTTCATTGTCGTCGATCGTTATCATCGTCATCGTTACGATTATCAATAGATTTTTTCTCATCGTCTGTTGAAAATTCGCTATCGATAATCGATCGATAATCGATCGTTTCAAGTGTCACGTAAAAGTTCCGGACATCCGGGCAGTCTCGTTGCGTTATGTACCTCAAGTACGATCTCATCGATGCACGGATATCCGTGCAACGTTGTATCACGTTCTAACTAACGGTTCTATTCGAAGCACGATCTTCGCGACGATGTTTGCATTGTCACATCAGCTATCTCGATCGTTTCATAAGCTATAGATAGCTTTAGTATTATATATATATATATATATATATCGCGAGTCTCAACAAAATGTCCAGTAGAAAAAACAATTCCTCTAGACAGGAAGTTTTCTTTGGCTATCTTTTGGAATGTAGCTTTCGTTAGAAATCAAAGTTGTCAAAGATAGATAGAGAGAGAGAGAGAGAGAAAGAGAGAGCAAGAGCAAGAGCAAGAGAAAGAGAGAGGTACATTAGCAATGCACGAATGTATCGGTTACGCTTGAATTCAAACGGACAAGTTTTTCGTCGTGGAGGCACGCGACCTTGTCAGATCGGCGAACGGGAGAGGAGGAGGCGGTGTAGCATCCTGATCGTCGTTGTCCTCCTTGATCTCAAGCTATAAGACACACACGCTGTGATGTCGTCTCTTATGGTCGAGCAGCAGGTTTCTTTTTCTACGTTTAAGATCAATGAGAGAAAAAGAGAGAGAGAGAGAGAAAGAAACCGGGTTTGGAATTCATTAAGTTTGAAGAAAATGAATTAGTCGATGACGCTCTCTCGAATTTTTTTTCTTCGACGCGGCTCGATCAAACATTTCTTTATTTATTTCTTTTTTCTTTCTTTTTTTTTTTCTTCTGTTTCCTCGAACAGAAATTTGTAGAATTTTCTTCTACTATTCTATCTTATGAAACGGTAAAGATAATGAACGAAACGAGGACGTCTTTGAGGGAATCCTTTCATCGAAACCGAGGCTGTTTCCGTCGAGAAACGTCATGCCTCGTGATTCTCTTTTGCTAGTGCTTGATCCTTCTTCTGACATCGAGGAAGGCAGCATCGCGTGCGAAAGGAAAACTTCCTGTCGGTTATGTACATGATACATATACAATATATATATATATATGGTATATTTTATATATATATATATATATATATAATCCTAGTAGAGTTTGTATGCGTGTATATACGCTTTCGAGCGGAAAGCCTTCGAACCCCATAAATTATTCTTCGTGGGTCGCCATTCAGGGATTTCAAAGAGCTCGTGACCCGTGAAGGAAAGAGAGAGAGAGAAAAAGAGAGAGGGACGAAGAGAGATCTTGGGGGAGGCAAAGAGGCGGAAGAAGAAAATTAACCCTTGACTGTTGAGTCGCTTGTCGCGCTCGAGAAACTCTCTTTCTCTTTTATTATTATAATACGTACATACTAATGGTTATGAAAGTGGCCTAAGTTTTATATATATATATATATTAAAATTTTCTTTTTTATTATAATATAGCTCGATATAAAAATGTTAAGGATCAAGTTTCTCTATATTTTTTAATGAGGTCAGATTCATAATACATATATATATATATATTTTTTTTTGTTATAAATCGTGATAAGACGAAATCGTGTGTAATTAATAATCGATCGTCTCGATTCAATCCTTGTTACGTCATTACTTTATCATATAAAAAAATTTTTCTCGCAAATATTGATCTCGATCATAACTTATCTCCGATAAGCGTAGAGATCTTCTTCTTCTAAGCACAATATTTGCGCATATCATCGATGCTACTCGCGGTATAAAGAAAGAAGTGGAACGCAAGGATCGTGTCCGTTATTTCGATGTGACGTCACACGGACTTGTAACTTAACGCCCGAGGGCTAACCAAGCGTCGTTGGAACGCGCCTAACGTCGGCAATACTAATTTGTTCTTGATAAGAGCAAGATCAGGACCTTGGAGGACCTTTATTCAAGGATCCTGTATACACATATATACATACATATACATACATACATACATACATATATATATATATATATATATATATATATGTTGATCCAACTTCGCACTTCTTAGTAGGATACATTCGCGTCATGTCTCTCAATGATATAGAACTTGAACTTTGTACTAACTAACAAGTTGTATTTCATCTCGTTGTAATGACAACAATAATGATGACGTTAACGTCGACTGATTATTATTATTATTATTATTGTTATTATCATCATCATCATCATCATCATCGATTGCAATCACTTTTTTATGGGATACATCCTCGAACGAGTTCTGCAAACTTTCTTATCTTACGTAACGTCATTCGGTAGTTAACACGATTTTCGGCGGTCGTTTTTCGCAACAGCAGCAGCAGCAGCAGCAGCAGCAGCTGCTGCTGTTACTACTACTTACAAGATCCACCAAACTGAGGGACATACATCATCGTGTCATATTCAAGGTGTTACACGAGTTATGTAAGCCGACGTGCGAGATCGTTACTCTCCGACGTTTCTTATTCTCTTTTAATCTCCGACAGTTCCTTACTTTCGAACAAGTACGTGAATGTCCATTGATAATTATCATTGATCACCGATAACAAAGATAACGAGATGAACGACGTAAATGGATGTATAAAGGAAACGAATGGGATTACGTAGGAGCAGAAATAAGAAATAAGAAAATGATGGAAATTAACGAGAGTCCGTTTTTAGGATCAGGAATAAAGGAATTATTTGTTCTACCGAGTTAGCCTCGCTTGCGGAGAATACGTGAGCATTTTAAGATCATAAACAGGGCGTCTTCTTCTACGAAGGCTGTCAAAGATCAAAGATCATATACCGCCGAGTTTAAAAGCGCGTGAAGCGAACACGTTAGGGGAGAGGATTCGAAAGAGAATACACGATGTGTCTTTCAAAATCAACTTTCAAACGCGTTCGGTCTGATAAAATTAAATATCATCGACCCTAGATAAAAAAAATATACTTTTCTATTAAGAGAAGAAAGGCAAAAAAAGAAGAGGAAGAAAAATAGTTCATCGTAAAGTCCAATAGGAAAAATATTTGGATGTGTCGTAAAACAAGGGTTTTATTAATTTTACTTACCTAATACACACACACACACACACACATATTTTTGTCGCAATCCTGAAACTCTGCGAGGCAGGTCTGTCTTTTCCATTCCTGGTCAGTGTTTATATCTCGCCGGCAGCGGCTGGTTGCGTTAGGTTCCTCGACCTTGCTGGTCGTGCAGGTTTCAACTTGCAAGCACCTCCAGACATCGCGAGAATATACCGGGTGTGTCCGCACGAGAAATGCAAATTCGACGTGGCTGTTCTATCGATGCCGCCATTGCCATTAGTCGGTTATAAATCTTCTGTGTCGATTCTGCTTACGACGAATTATTTTTATCGTCGGGTCGTTATCCTACGAATAATAGATTACGTACATAACTATCGTATCGTATATCAGAATCAATGTAGATAAATTTTGTTTGCCTATGTGATGGCACCTTTAAACGAGCCCGAACGCTCGTGTTGTTTTCGAAGGAACGAAACAACTCCTCCCACGCGTTCTCTTCCGATCGTGGCATCGATGACAACAGGATCGAACGAATGGATATGTATATACCTTCGTTTCGTTTCTCGGTCTATAAACTAAACTATCGAATCTCGTTTTGGCCGGACCATCTAAATAATTCGCCATTTTAAATTCTAAATTGTTATAGATACGATTGCGATTAGTAATCGAGTTGAAAGAAAAAACTGGGATATATTCTGAGCTTAACAGCCACCACCCGCTTGGTCTTAGCACGGGGCATAGTCTCCTGCATCGAACGAGCTATTATGTATCACTATTTCCAACATATATATATATGTATACTATATATATGTGTGTATGTATATATGTTGGACCTTCGAGTTCCAAGAAATATGCACGTTTACGTTGGAGAATCAGCTGCTTTTTCTTTATAATCATCTGCAAGGTACCTAACGATTGGATTCTTCAAAGATCAGGTCGTTTTCTTTTGGGAATTGTACTTCCTCTTTATCGATTCGCTGTTTGTTTCTTTTCGAATGGCCTATTGTTGTTAACACGTCGAAAGTTTCTTTAACAATTAAAGTGAAAGTTCCGTTAGTTAGGTTTACTGTTATACGAAAACCTTAAAGGAAATCCATCTATAGTGACATAACCCCGCACAAACGTTATCTCTTCCCGCTTATAACATTTATTTATTTTCCGTACGACCTCGGGAAAGATAATTTATTCAATCTCATCTGTCATCTTTTGCATTCCTCTTATGTACATAGGAGTCATGTACAGGTTAACATTCCTGCATAATATCATTTCTTTCGAAGATTATGCTTTCTTTCTTCGTACGTCCTTCTATTCTCATTTTTTAATTCGTTCTATTAATATATATACATAAATTGATATATATATATCTTTTTCTCGATGCTTTTTCTGAAGTTTTATGCAATTAAGCGCGACGAATAAGGTAAAGTGAGCAGCGGGACCGCAAAATAGATTACGCAAATCTAACGGATCTCAAGAGAGCGACGCTATGTACTCTGTTGGACACGCTCGACGACGTTCATTATGTTACCATACTTATCCTAATTACATCATTTGCGAAAAGTTTATCAAAAAATAATTTTTTCTTTTTTCCCCCGATAAAACAGGTGAGAAAATTTGTTTATGGGATCAAGTTAAAAAAAGAAAAAAAAATAAATAAAATTCGATGTCACAGTGACTTCCTTTTTTCTCGTTTGTTTTTTTTCTTGCCTTTTTAAAACTAAGCAAGCGGATATATATCTGTCGCCTAATTAATTCCTACCCACGTTCTAAAAAGTCCGAACGTCGGAATTAAATCGAGGAGGTATCGTTGTTTAGTCGTAGATCTGAGTCAGAGTCCGTAACTAATAAAGGATGATAATCTCGAAAACGAGGCTGATTCGTTCCTCTCTTTGAATCGCGCCACACGACGTACCTTCCTCTTTGTCTTAAAAAAAAGAAAAAAAAAGAGTGAAAGAAAGAGAAAAAAAAATATGTAAGAATCAATTAACCGAGCTTCTCATTTCGAAGCGAAGAGAGACTACAATAGACGTCATATCTTTTTTCTCTTTCTCGTAGAAGAAATACATAGAAGCTAAGAATATACTGATAGAGAATCTTCTCTCGTTTGCTTCTTACAGAATTTCCACGACTTGGAAGCTGAAAAGGCAATAATGGGATCCATTGTTTACTGCATACATCACAAGGATGGTTGCAAATGGTCGGATGAATTAAGAAAATTAAAGGTATCGTAGTAACTTTCCTTCTTTTAAATAAAATACCTTAATAAATATAATATGCATGAAGAAAAAAGAACGAGAAAGAAAAAGGAAAAGAAAAAGAAAAAAACAAACGAACGAACAAAATATAACAAATAAATAATAATAACGATAAATAATAAATAATAGGCTCACTTGAACACCTGCAAACACGATGCAGTTCCATGCAGTAATAAATGTGGTGCAATGATACCGCGTGTATTGATGGAGGACCACTTGAAATATACTTGCGCCCAACGGAGGGCACGCTGCGATTTTTGTGCCAAAGAATTTACCGGCCACACCCTCGAGGTACATTACTAAAAAGCAATTACTAAAATGATTATTAGCCGTGGCTATTGTTAAGCGTCGAGCGTCTGCATTAAATACTTTCTCGTTGTCTCCTTTTAGAAACACACAGGTACATGCGGATACGAGCCGTTGTACTGTGAGAACAAATGTGGAATGAAAGTTCAAAGAAGACACTTAGGCCAGCACAAGTTGGGTGAATGCGCCAAGAGATTGGTTGCTTGTCGTTACTGCAACAAGGAGTTTGTCTATGATACGCTTGGTGCTCATCACGCCAAGTGCGGCCGTTTCCCAGTAGCCTGTCCTCATCGTTGTGAGACCGCAGTTTTACCGAGAGAAGATCTCGAAGTTCACCTTAAAGATCATTGCACGACTCATTTGCTCTCGTGCACGTTTAAGGACGCCGGCTGTCGCTTTAAGGTACTTACATTTATCTTTTTGTTTTTTCCCTTTTACAATGCTCTTAATTAATTAACGACTTAACAGTTTGATACCTGGACAAATAATATCCTAACGCTGATGATTCTTCTCTTTTTCTAGGGTAACAGATTTTCTTTGGATAAACATCTAGAGGAATCAGCGAAAATGCATCTCAGTCTAATGTGCAGCGTGGTGACGAAGCAACAGCATCAGATAACGAGTCTCAAGTCTGCAATCAGTAAACTTTCGTTGAATTTTACTGGCACTCTTATATGGAAAATTACGGATTACACAGCTAAGATGTCCGAGGCAAGGGCCAAGGAAGGAATGGAACTTGTCAGTCCACCCTTTTACACTAGTCAATACGGATACAAGCTGCAGGTTATTATTCATTATCATTTATATATATATATATACATATTTCATAGTTGACTCCTTGAAGTTTATGATCTATCTTCGATTAATATTACAGGCTTCGGTTTTCTTAAATGGAAACGGAACCGGCGAAGGCAGCCACATTTCTATATACATCAAAATTCTACCTGGAGAATACGATGCTCTATTACGATGGCCATTTTCTCATAGCGTGTCCTTCACTATGTTCGATCAAACGGTCGTAGCAGAAAAAGCTTGCAATATCGTTGAAAGTTTTATACCTGATCCTACTTGGAAAAACTTTCAAAGGCCCAGTCGTGAACCAGATTCACTTGGTTTCGGATTTCCACGATTTGTCTCACACGAAATGGTTAAAAAACGACATTTCGTAAAGGACGACACAATGTTTATCAGAGTTAAAGTAGACCCTAGTAAAATTGTCGCTGTTTAAGAATATCGTCGAGGATTACCGAAGAAAACATCTTTGATTACAATGAGATCGTTTTCTTTTTAATACATGATAGTGTGCTCGAATATCGCATATGTGTGCTTTACAAGAGAAATTTTTAAATATCGTTATATTCATTCGTTGACAAATTGTTAAATGATTTAGAAGAAATCGAGCGATATTCGTGAAGAGAGATTTGATGAATATTATTCGTTGATATTCGATCCCTATACTTTGTGATAATGGTACTTCAGAGATAGAAAATATGGTACTTATAGCAGAGACTGCTAAAGAATTTATTAATTTGCCTAAGTATTATTATACTATAGAATATAGTTGCAATTTTTTCTTTTTTCTTCTTCTTTTTTTTTTTTTAGATATATATAAATCTACACATGTGTACTTACAAATTAATATTGTTATTGGTAATTTGAAATTCAGATATAATTTTGATCAAATCTTTTTCTATATATGCAAACTATATTTATAGTATTAATAATTTATTGATATTACGAAGTGCTACTTATGCTGCCGATATTCTTTTGATAAAGCATACACCTTTTTTATACCCGTATTTATATCTACATATAATCGAAAAGAAATTATTTTGTACGATTTATATAAGCAGCTCCAGACACAACGAATTTTAATAACACGTCGCGATTTTGCCACCAAATATTAGTACGTTACAATCTTATATACGATACGTATTAGAAAGAATTACACTTCTGTTACTTCGTTTTTTTCTTTTATATATATATATATATATATATATATATATATATATATATATACATATATATATACATACACATATATGTTACGACGACATTCGAAGTTATTTCTAATTTAATGACTTTTACACGTTTCGTTCGTATATATTAATAGTAAGTCACTGTAATTTATGAATATCAGTTTTCTCGTTTTAAAGTTTACATTTCGATTTTATATTACAAGTGGCCTTAGAGTTATATATATATATATGTGTGTTCATATATATATATATACACACACATAAGTATTTATCTGTAAGACATCAAATCAAAGATGATTAAGGGACTGTATACTATAAGATGTAAATAATGTGAGAAACCATAGAACATGGATGGAAGAGGTGTACCACTGTAAATACGCATTTAATAACGATAGTAATAATGAGAACATGTGATTGAGATGCTAGTGACTGTATGATGTACTGAGATAAAGTAAATTAAGTAATAAAATTATTCTACAACACTCGTATGGAAAAAAAAATATATATATATATATAGATACTATTATCGATGATCCTTATCCTTGCCTTTATAAATGACAAAAATGTAGTATTTTCATTGAGACGCAGTTGTACTTCCTGTACTGTTACTACTCTGTAAAATGAAAAGACAAATTATTACTTTTATAAATTATTAAAACTATACCACATTATTCTTGACATTAGAATTATTACGTACAGATTGAATTCTTAATATCTGATCTAAAGTATGTGGTAATAATGGACGTATACTATTGATTTCCATCATAGTAAGATGATCAAGTCTTGCATGAGAACTATCACTCTTTATGAACGAGTCTACAGACGTTCGTAGTTTAGACATTCTTAAATCCCATATATCCTAAAAATACGTTTAGTAACAATGATTTCACCTAACTAGTTTTTCCTTAAAGAATCTGTACATACTTTTACCGCTGTTCTTATTTTTTCTGAATCATGTATATCGTCACTGGCTACGCTTAGCAAAAGTTGAGCCTCATCCATATAATGACTGCTTGGCATTTGTGTGAATAATCTAACAATAATTACAATGAACGTATTTAGAAACAAGGCAACGTTCATTGTAAAAGAAAAAAAGAAAAAAAAAGGAAAAGAAAGAAAGAAAAAAAAAGAAAAAAATTGAAAAGTTTACTTGGACAATTTCTCTGTCTCTGCAACTTCTTCTAAATTTTCGACTTGCATCCATTCTGGATTAAGAATACGACATCTTTGTTGTTGTTTTAAATTTACAGCCAGCCAAATCGGCACTTTTGCAGGTAAACCAGCACGAAAAGGTCCTATAGTACCGGAGATCAAGTGTATTGCACCGAAACTAAAATTTGGCACTATCGTAACGAGCTTTCTTTCTGCCAAAAACACCACTTCGCTTGGATTCATTGTTATTTTTACTTTTTTAGCGCATTATCAAAGATCGTTCGAGAAGAAAATTAGTTTACTCGTGTTTTGTTACGGCAAAAACGTCGCGTGGTTGACGCATACATGCAACAGGTGCATTCGACTAAAAACGCGCGGGTTTTTATGGGGGTCGCCATCTTTCTTTCAAATAATTAGTTCGAACGTTCTCCACCAGATAGCTCGTTGTCGAAGCGGTTAAATTCAAATCATTTTTATTCGCTAGTAAAACTCTTCGAATACTTAAAATTCATTTCGATTACATTTATTAATACAGCTCAGTGGTGTAATAATATGTAATATTCGTTGTACATAACGGAAGTTATGACGAATATATATAATAAATTTAATTCGATAATTTGTGTGCTAAAATACACGTATCTCGATTAGACACAACATCATTCAAGTATTTATACAACTACTATATGTTTTAGTTCGTAAAACATATGGATTATTATTATATCTTTACATGCACGTTACGAGAAAACAATTCGGGACATTCAATGAGATCTTAAGTTTCGTCATGGATATGTTTTAGTAACTTATCACAAGTAATTTGTCGATATTCATAGAAGAATAGTTTTTGCTTTGATATATACATAGACATGCCATCCATATTTTATGGTCGATGAATGATACGAGTAAATACCGATCTTCATTGCGCTCGAAATTTAGAACTTGAAAGAAGGATTAAACGTAATCTCAGTAGGGTCAGTCGATGTTAATTTTGTACAAACAGTCTTAACGATTATAACCTCGGGATAAAACAGTGTATATATATATAGATATATTTATATGGTTCCTACGAAATAAATATTACGCGCAATGAAGAATTTTCTGAGCACACATAGTACGAACATCGAACATTCGAATATCGCGCATTCCTATTTGACATAGATCATCGACCAATCGGATCAGAGTCAATCAACGAATTACATTCGTATGCATGCAATGCATTATCGTATATATATCGTTGAAACCATAAATTATTCTCTCGAAAGGGATTATCCTCCCTCGTCCTGCCTCTCGTTCGAATTCACCTCACATTTATCTCGATTCGACACAGTTCGATTCACATCCGCCTCTATTATGAAAATCGAGGTGGGTGGGAGTTCCTCGAAACGATCGGAACGATCTACTTCCGACGATGTTGGAACGGTTGCGAGAGCTTTATAAATTTGTAATTCCATTTGCGAATCCTCCCTTGATGGAGTATCAGCAGATTCGGAACGTTCCAAGGAACTTCTTTCATACGCGGAGGAAGGACTATCCTCGTTTAAAGGATACTCGCTGCTGCTACGTAGTTTTTCTTCGCTCGGCGAGGAACTCGATGAAACCATTGGCTCGTTACGTTCCTCTTTGTCACGAATGGAAGATGCCCGACTCAAGGAAGACGTTTCTTTAGCTTGGAAATCCGTCACCTTAACAACAATTACATCAATTTACCAAGCGATTAAAAAGGTTCGATTATATATACGTAGATGAAAACTCTAATAGAACGGATTACCTGTCTCAAAAGACTGGACCTTTCTTTTCTAATCGGCAAAGTACCAACGAAGGATTGTCTTTGAAACTGTCTCTGCGAACCAGCCAGGGATCCTCTTTCGTGAATGACGTTAACGACGCTAGACTTAACTTCGCCGTTCGAAAATAATAGACGCCAGTAATTCTTCAGAGCCTCACGGAAGTCTTTGAGATGATAAGCATAGAGAAGAGGATTTCCGACTGAATTTAAGTGAGACAGAATGATACAGAGATTCATGAAGAACTCGTTGACTTGGCAACGCGGACAGAAAGCCATCACGCAGTTTATCGTGTAAAGAGGGAACCAACAGATGATGAAGAATATTACTATGTGGGATAGATTTTGTGTGGCCTTGACATCGCGCTTGAAACGTTGCATCGTCCCGGTCGTGTGATGGTTACCGCCAATACCAGCACCACCACCACCGCCACCACCAGCACCAGTACCAGCACCGACAGTACCACCAGCACCAGCACCAGCACCAGTAACACCAGTGGCCAAAGTAGTACCACCAGCAAGACCAGAGATGCTACCACTACCGCTACGACGTCCTGGATTCATCGTGACTATCTGCTGCAACTGAAAGCATCCCGTCGATCGTGTTTTCCCATCGAGCAAACGGGACCGGTACTTAGCGTCTTTCGAAGTTCGTCGTTCCGTCTTAACCCCCGAATCCAAAAAGGGACTTTTCTCCTGAATTTAAACAACGTAATTCAATTTAGAATTTACAATATATGTTGAATGATAGAAGATCCATTGAAACAGAAAGAGAGAAAGAAAGAGAGAGAGAGAGAGAGAAAAAAAGAGATTGCCTTGAATGATCCCAAGCATGTATGCATGCATGTATGCATGTATGTATGTAGATACGTATGCTAAAAAGGAAGAAAGAAAGAAAGAGATAGTTAACAGTTTAGTTTCTGGTATTCCTTTTTTTTTGCATTTGAGGGTTAAGCGCTGCTACGGTATATTACCAAAAAAAAAAAGAAGAAAAAAGAGAAAAGAAAAGAAACAACTTTGAAATTTCGATAAGAATACAAGTCGATTATTACGTTCGAATCTATTAAAGATAAGAGAGATATCTAATCTTTCTAACTCGAAAGCGACGTACGAAGGATTAAAACTTTTCGAAGAGAGTGGGCGGGGCGGGGCAGGGTGGGTAAACTCCGATGATTCCTTGTATCGAGTGAGACTGACCTGCTTTACGACTACCCTGTAGATAAGGGCGTAAAATGCGACGATTAATAACGCTGGGAATATGATGGTAGCGAAATAGAGGAAGACCAGATAATCGTAGTCCATCACCTGAGTGAATATACACTTCTCGTCGGATTTTTTTCCAGCGTTCCATCCGAAAAGTGGTAAGAAGCCTACCAATGTCCCGGTGATCCAACATACACAGATTATACCTGAAAAAGAAATATCCATTTAAACGAACGACACATTTGTCTTCTATTTCTCTTATCGTTTCTTCTCTCTTCTTCTTTTTTCGTTTTTTTCTTTTCTTTTCTTTTCTTTTAGAGAAAAGTGAATGTTACTTTCTGAAAAAGAAAAAGAAAAATAGCAGAGATATCGTTTGATTTCACGCGTACTCGAGAAAAGAACATCATCGATCCGTGCCAAAAGCAAACATACACTTTTTCCTTTTTCCCCTATCCAGCTTCATACACGTATGCACGCACAAACACACACGCACACGCATACACGTACAGCGTGTTATCGTTCGAACGAGCTCGTAATTAAAATCAGCCGTGCCATATACAGGCGAAACGCTTCAATTAATTGCTGTTACGTAGTTGGAGAAAGAAGAAAAATAAGATAGAACGGGAGAAAGAGCGAGAAAGAGAAATAGAGAGGAAGAGAGAGAGAGAGAGAGAGAGAGAGAGATGATTTAATTGATTTTCTTTCAGCACGTTTCAAGTTTACACACGACGAACTGCATAATTCGAATACAAACGAGATGAAAGAGAAAAAAAGAAAAAAAGGAAAAAAAAAGAAAAGAAAAGGAAAGAAAAATTAATACTTTCTCCAACTAATCATAGGATCAATCGTCGATGGAAGTAATTCGTGAAACGTGGATGAATCAAGTCTGGGAATTTATCGATTCGAAAGAAAGTGAAAATCGAGAAAGAATCGCTCTCCGTTGGGAAATCGAATGAACGGGCGAAATGGTTGCTCGTACTTTTAGCGAACTCTTTCTCTCTTTCTTTTTTTTTATTCATTTCTTCTCTTTCTCTCAAATCGATTTTCACAGCTAAGTTCTTTTTCTCTTTCTCCCCTATCCAATATCGATTTTCTTAATTAATTTGCCTTTACACGTAGCATAATCCTTATCTAGTTCAACGATATTCTATACTTTTGATTGTTAACACATATATACGTATATAATACATTTCTATATACTTCATTTTATTATATCGGACATATATATATATATATATATATATATATATATATACATATATATATATATATAGTTCAAAGAATCTCTAGCAATGACTCTTTACAGAGTGGTAGGACAATGATTCTTGTACTCAATTGAATCAGAGAAACTTGGAAGGACAATGTTTCTTGTATTCAATTGAATCGGAGGAACTTGGATGTTCCGAGTATAATTGTGCGGATGACATTAGAATTCCATGTGCGTGTTTAGAAACGTCGAGTAACGAAGCAACAATTAGGCTTTCTACACCTGATGAATATAGGCGACGGAGAAAGATAATCTCTTTAGAGAATTAAAATGTAATTTCTAAAAATATTATCTACTGAGAATGTTAATTCGCATGGGTATTCGTGAAAAATTAATCGTCTTTCTACTTCGTTAATTAAATAAGAAGAAAGAAAGAAAAAAAGATAAAGAGAGGGGAAAAAAAAGAAAGATGATGAACGTCAAAACAAAATAAAAGAACTTTCCTCTTATTTCGTGTCTCGTTGCTATATATATAACACGTTGAAATTTCATTTCGAAGTTAGTTTTTTTCATTAGAGTACTTCGAATGTCTTTCAGACAAGTAACAGGTGCTATTCGATACAATATCTTTGCGCATAGGTTGAATTAAATAAAGTTTTACAAGCTCCTTTGAAATATCGAACTATTATGAGTATCGATCTGAATGGTCTTTTTCGCTTTTCTTTTTTCTTTTTTTTTTTTTTTGAATTAAAATACAGGAGGAACGTAGCCATCGGATAAGTAGCAAAAATATTTCGAATTTTTCTATGAGCAACATAGCAGAATTTGATCTCCTTTCTTTCTATTTAAGGAAATAGTTTACGAGCTTGGAATACTTTATAGGCATCTCTGTAGGCATACATAAGTTGGTGAACATTCACACCCCTCCCCCGAATACACATACACGCAAACAGAGAGAACTTTTGAAACTTATGTTACTCCTGAAACTCGTATAATTGCGAGTGTCGTTGTAATATCATTTCGTACTTCTCCTTGATCAAATGAACTTGGTACGAGATAAAGATAGAGAGAGAGAGAGAGAGAGAAAGAGAGAGAGATCATGCAAAATTCCTTTCCAAGAAGCAAACTAGTTGGCTTAATTAGATCCAACACAACGAATGCAATTGAGTCGGTGCAATTAATCAATATCTTTAAAACGTTACTCTCCTTTCGAAAAAAAAAAAGAAAGAAAAGAAAAAGTGTAATTCGTTTTAACGTCCGACAAATTGTCGGTCTTTTCTACTTAACGTGCTCATTTTTTATCATTCAAGCAGAGAAACATTTTTCTTTTTCCTTTTTCTTCTTTTTCCCTATCCTTATTCTCGAATACTTGTCTGATATAATTCTATTTCTATCGAAAACATCGACTTCGAAGAGGTCTCCTACGAAAATAAAAAAATCTCTGCTCTGGTTATTTTCATCCTCACCTATGGCAGTTTTCGTGCGAACAGTACGAGAATATCCCATGGGATGAAGAATAGCCCAATAACGATCTACGGATACTGCCACGAGGCAAAAGATACTGATCGTGCAGAGTACAACGAGCACTGAGACTGTGAAGAGACAGGCGTGTAAATTTGTTGGTAGACCTGTGAAAAAAAGAAGAACAAAAAAAAAGACGGGAGAAAGATGAAATAACTTTTTTTGAATTTTGATGAAAACGTGATTACAACAAGGGGATAAATAAAAATTATATTACGTATCAATTATTCAACCCCTCGTTGATCGATCAAGAATACACGCACATACAATCTCTCTACGTTCTGTACTACTCAAGAAACGTAGACTAATCTGAATAACGTTTTTAACGGTGTAGCTCGTTTATGATGCAAGCATAGAATTAACGTTTCCTTTCGATCAACCATATTACGTTAACTTGTGTTACGTCACAGATCGCACGATCTTTTAAAACGCTAATGTAAATCTCGCTGTTGTATGTGCGCGCGTAGATATATTAAATCAAACATATTGAGATATACGATAAGAAATTAACAATGAAATATAGAATTAAAGGTATAAAGTTATGCCTGAAAAAAAGCTTTGCACGTTACGAACCTATACTGGCGAGTATGGCAAAGGGTATGGCAAATAGACCAACGAGAAGATCGGCCGTTGCCAAAGAGATGATGTAGTAATTCGTACGTCTTCGTAATTTCTTTTCCTTGCCGAAGACTATGATGACCAGACCGTTTCCAAATACGGCACAGATAGCAACGAGTATTTCACAAACGGTGTAGGGTAAATTAAGTTGATCGTAATTCGTATAGGAAGTGTTGAAGGTGCTGACAGTGTAATTTAAATTGTCGGATAGCTCGGTAAAGTTTGATGGAAATTCCATCACGATCTTATCTTTTAAAAATACGGAGTTATCCTTTCTTCTCTTCGACTTTTTTCCTCTCCTCCCTGCGTCTATTTTCTTCCTTATTTTTCTTTCCTGTTTTTTTCGCTCTTCTGCTCTTTCCTTTCCTACGTTTCTTTCTTCGTCCTTCGTCGTCGATTTTTCTTTTCCTTTCTTTCTTTCTTTCTTTCTTTCTGTTTTTATTATTATTATTACTTTTTCTTTTTTTTAATGGCCTTCGCGTGAGACCACAAAACCTTTTCTATCTTTCTCTCGTCAATCGACACGCATTTTTTCTAGTGACCGAAAGAAAAGGTCCGCTCGTTCACGAGGGAACTTCCTCCTTTGCTTTTAATTTATAACGTTTCGTGGCACGCGATCCCTACCTACGCGATCGAACCAGTTACAACACGAGGTCGACGAATTCGAGAATGCCCTCTCGATAATCATCGTCCTCCACGAAATTTTACTCCTCTATCGATAACTCATTCTATTATTATATTTCTTATTTTTAATATTTAATCCTTTTCCAATAATTCGTAATCCTTGAAATATTTTAAAAGCATTCCTTTTCTCCTCTTTTCTCTCGTCATGGTCTTTACGCTAATTTTTATATGAAACACGATCCATGTTATAATTTCAATGGTGAAAAACATCTTGCTATTTATAATATATTGAGAATCGTCATTCCAACGTCGTCCGTGCGTCCACACCTCCTTCCTACTTTCTACAGAAAGAACGATAGAAACAGATGAATTATTTATATAGATCACTTTCGACTAAAATTAATGACGGAATTTAACGATCATCGAATTAATCAATATCGTCGTAAATGGATCCTCGGATCGTAGGTAACCTGAGATATCACTAGACGATTAAACGCTCGACCTCGAACTTCTGTCCTACTATTCGAGTAGATGCAATTTTTAAGTTTCCTACGATGCGACTGAAACTTTTAAAAACTTTGAACAACGAGAATTTGAAATCGTTATCGAATATACGTTACGAATTTTCGAAACTTTGATGAAACATTTTTGACACGTTCCTTTCGACACATATTTTTATATACGTATGTGTATGTATATATAAATAGATATATATAAAAATTGCAAAAAAGAATCTTCAACTTTTTCGATGTAAAAGAAAATATGTCGTCGATTAAATCTATAAAAATTACATGAATTTCGAATGAAAAATTTCAAGTTGTCCAACACAACACTTTGAATGATCGATTGTCAATCTCGTCGAAGCGGGAAAGTCAATTAGAAAAATGAACCAATCGGCTTCGACCGCGCGAACTGGCACGACAAACGCGCGAAATTTAAATCGGTATTGAGCAATCGTTAAGATATCTCTATGATCGAAACTTTCGAGATCGAATCGTTGAATAAATATTTCGAACAGGGATCGAACGACGAATGTTATCGCGTCCGACTTCTCAACCCTGTAGCGTGTAACTGAGTGGCTCCTCGTGACACACGGGGGACACGCTGCTGAAGGTGGGTGGAGATGGTGGTGGTGGAGGTGGTGGTGGTGGTGTCGGTGGTGGTGGTTGTGGTGGTGGTGGCAAATAGAGTTGTGTTCATGCTGTGTATATATATATATATATATGACGCATATACCAGAGAAAAAGAGGATGTAGAAGCTTCCTCGTATTCGCAACTGTAACGAACCTGCTACTATCTTCCTACAACAAAGCTACGTTTTATTCTTTCGTCAATAGGATCTCGCATTGAAACGTTCGCACAAATGAAATAAACAAGTTACGAACTTCGAATTAATTAAGCTTCGTTAATTAATGATTTAATTCCAATCGAAAAGATCGTTGACAAAAGTGAATATCTGAAATGAAGAAAAAAAGAAGATAGAAAAAAAGTGGAGAAGAAGGAAAGAATAAAAAGAAAAGAAACGAGACAAAAGATTTCTTTTTAAAAGTAATCATTCTTAAAGCAATTAAATAAGAAAAGTTCGTCCACTTCATACTTCAAGAAACTCTAACGAACTTCGGAGAAAGTTAATCTCTCGATTGCTTACCGTGGAAGTTCTTAGATCCTAAGAAGCTGAATTTCTGGATCGCTGGATCGACCATAGCCACGATATAAATTACAGTCAAGTCTTGGATAACATTTTCTTTTCATTCTTTCTCGTTCTTTCTTTTTCGAACGGTCACCGTTTGATTCTACTCTATTCTTTAATTTTACCTGGTAAGGTAAAAATCATTTTAATTATAATAAGAAGATATTTATTATATGATGCGACATTAAATCAGGATCGGATTGCTGTCAAGGTTGACCAGACAAATGAATCTGGATATTTTTCGTTCTACTTTTTGCGTTGACGGTGGTTTCGTGATATATATTTAAAGTGGGATATCATGTTCTCAGGTATTACCAAGGATTAACTTCTGTGACATGCGTTTCAATGCTCTTTCAAAGCTGAAAAAAAGAATGTCAAAGGATTAGATTTCTGTTTGACGATAAATAAATCTCTTTTTTTTTTTTAGAAATTGATATGTTGAAAATAACGCGACGTTTATAAACATAACTATACGTATATGTATATGTTGGATATATCAGAAAAAAAAAGATTATTTTATCTATTTACGTATAATTGTATCCTAATAAAATAATCGTGCTTTCGACCTTCGCTATACTTGATTCTAATAACACCTATATACACGATCGAACAAGTGGTTAAACGTTTAACTTAGAGAGAGAGAAAGAGAGATAGGAAGGTGATACTATTCTTTTTTTCTTCCTTTTATCAGAATTTACTCGCAATATAATTGAAACTTTTCTTAGAGATATAAAACGAAAAGGAATCGGAAGAAAAATATCGTTCGACGCGAGGACGCTTTTCTTTTAGTTATTTATAGGTGTAGTTCGAAAAAAAGGAAAAAAAGAAAAAGAAAACGATATCGAGACGTTCGAAAGGTTCGGCATATCAATGAGGAAGCTGCAGAGAAACTTTTTAAAAGCCTTATTAAAATCTTTCGGTCGATTGATCATTCCTCTATTTTTTATACAAACAATTTTGTATATCTTGAATATAACGAGAAGAATAGCGAAACATATACCGGTTGTACTACGTACTATCGTATAACAAACTAATGGCAAATAACAAATAGGAAAAGAGGAAGTTTTGATCTCATTGTATGAACAGATAACCGACGATTAATTTTACACAAGAAGAAAAACGTGTACGTGTCATCGACTTAAAGAGACACGTACACGTACACGTCTGTACGTACACACATACTCACACGGTGCGATGGAAGGCTTAACGAACGGTGAACAAGCCCATTCGAGATAATTCAGATGAACTCATTGTCCTTAACTAGTCCACAAGAGAACGTTTGACATTGTATAAAGACACGTAAAGGCACGTCGAAGAAACTCAATGATTCTTTCCTTTAAACTTTTTCTCTTGGGGCACGATGATCTTCCTCTCGATAAGGAAAGAGATAAAGATATACCTACATATACATGTGTATGCGTGTATATACAGGTATATAGATACATACGTATTAAGTATGTATAAGGTATAGCGTTCGTCGTCCTCATTCTCGAAGGAAGTTTGAATCGAAAACTGTTCGTGTTCGTGTTACACCTGCTGAGACGTGTACATACACCCACGCCACGACGAAGACCAAACTAATGGCTTAATATATCTAATGTGCCACGCCAATCCACCTGGAATATCTCTCTTCTACTATATGTCTAGATATGATCGACTAACTCACTGATTATCATTGAAATATACGTTGAATTATTTCTATCCTCAAAAGGTAAAACTACAGATCTAAATCTGAAAAATATAGATAGACAAATTTGAATACGTTTGATATCCGAAGAAAATATTGATCGGAGGGAGTATTGAAATATCTTTGGAGACTTTGAAATAACGTAGGAAACTTTTCGCTCGTTCGCATTTGTCTCAGGTACAACCGAGAAAACATTTTTCACTTTTACGAAGGATGCAAGTGTCTCGAGATTTTCTTCTCTCTCTCTTCCTGTTTCTTTTTCTAACAAAATTTTAACACGAGTATCGAGTTTATTTATTTCTTTCTTTCGTTCGTTTGGCCGCATCTGAAAAGTATTAAAAATTTCTCTTCATCGTATACTATAACGTGTGGCAAGATCCAATTAAAAGGTCTCGAACACATAGAACCTGTACTCCGGAGGTTTCAAGTTTCTTCCGACCCGATGAGTTCTTTTTTTTTTTTTTTTAACTAGTTATCGAGTAATACGCAGCGAGTTTTATTTTATCAACTCTCACCTATCTCTTCTAATCATTCGAAAAATTGCAAGGGAATCTTTCTTTTGGACAAATCGTATCGAATGGAAAACTTCGTCTCTTTTAATTAAATTCAATTTAAAAGATATCCGAGAAAGAAAGAGAAAAAGATATTACCTCGTGCTCGTGTGTGCTTCCTTTTTTTCTTATTTCTTTTTTTAAATAAAATTTATACGAGATTAGGTGTCTACTTGATAAACTGTTACACCCTTGTTACGTACCGTGCAGTTGCTAATAAAGGACCGAAACTTTATTGCAGACAGGATTAACTGAACCGAGCTCAACTATTTCTTTCTTTCTATTTTTTTTTTTTTTTTTGTAGGAAAACTGGAATCAAGAGAAATTAAGTCATCATACACTTTCACAATCATTCTTTCTTGCATGGTTTTTTTTTCTAAGTAAATAATTTTTATCGGAATTTAATCGAAGTAATCGTCCTATCTATCGTTTCTTTTTTAATCAAATTCTTTCTCTTGTAAAAATGACGGATGAACAGCTGCAGTGGGCTGTGCTCGATGATAATAACATTTCGATGAGGCTTATCTACTCTTCCTAGTATTAAACAGATTAAAAATATACGACGATAAAATGCGACGAAAAAATGAGAACAAAAAATAAAGTAAAAAGAGAAAAAAAAACAAAACCAAAAAAAAAAAGAAAAGACGAATGTTTCGTATCGCAATCTTTTTCATCCGTTCATTTTTTAATATAATAACAGAACATACTCTGAATGACATTATAAATGTGGAGTCGGGTTCAATAGAAAAAGGGTATAATTTTCGCCAGATACTCGGACTACGTCTCTTACACAATGTCGACGTTAACGAACTGTGTGTGTCCTATGTATTCGGAGTACATACATATATACTGTTCTGGATAGAATCTATATATGTAATACGACTAACAGGAGAAATAATAATTGATAGTATGCACGTGGTATTGATTGAATGATGGCAACTTCTACGGCAATAAATTGATATCACCCATTTTCAAAAGAACCCTTTATCGACGTTAATGTTTAACCGAAGATATCTGCCAATCGAGTTATTTACGTGAATCCAATTTCGGGTTTTACGTTAGTATCGTTTTTTATTAATAATACCTTTCAAGACAATAGCTCTATAGAAAATTTCAATTTATTCCATTATTCCATCCGTGTCAATGGTCTGTAAAAAAGTTTATCAAAAATATATCGGCTGTGACATATCTCTAATTTCATATAAATTTCAATAACTCGTGTGATACCATTTACAATTAATTACCATAATTCGTTCGCAATACTTTTGTTTCTTTTTTTTTTTTTTCTTTTATTTTTCTCTCTCTCTTTTTTTTTTCTTTTTTATTGTTTTCTTTTTTAAATAATGCTGCGAATTAATTCTCGTGTATATTAGTCCACATCGAATAAAGCAATTCATTATTTTTTTTTATAATATTCGATTATACGTTTAGTTTATTGAAAAAGCGGTTGTGTTTGGTCTAAAGGTATTCGTGCTTGTTTGGAACCATGGTTCGAAGATTGCTCGTATTAATATGTACACGAACCATATAAAAAACATTAAGCACAATAACCATAGTACTCCGTAACTGTGAAGTAAGAAAATAAAAAAAAAAGAACATTATTGAAACCGATAAGAATTACGATGGATAACAATAAGGATGTAAATGAATAATACGAACTTTGTGATCCATGCCATAAACATACTCGCTAACATAAAAATTAAGAAACCATAACTAGATAATCGTCTTAAGCTCAATCGAGGAGGTATCAATTCTTCGTAACCACTTGAAAAACCATTAATGGTTCGTTTTGGAAGTTTTACAATCGTGGTTGGCGGTATAAGTACTTGTCGGCAAATACTTCCAAGAAAATTTCTCTTGTTGTATAAAGTATTTATCTCGTATTGATACTGCAAATAAATTACGGACGTTTTAATTCAATTTGTAGTCTCTATTGTTAGCTATTATATATATATATATATATATATATATAAAATATTACCTTTTTATTTATATAAGCACAAAAATTATACAAATTTCTGACTAGAAAAGCACATTCGTTGGAACGAACTGGCTGTAACTCCGGATCTCCCATATATTCGATGTATCGAAAATTTTGTCTTCCATCCGGTATCGGTACAAAAACGCCTGGCCTACTTGAATCTAACGAGGAGTCCATCTAATCGTAATAAATAATAAACTATCAGTTAAGAATAAAAATAATTAAGATCGTTGAAAGGTAACAAGGACAAAATGTAAAATTTGAAAAGACCTGAGATTGATGATGGAAAGAAGTCGAGAGAATACTTTCGTGATATTCCTGATCAGGTGTAATACTAATTTGTGGAATATCTTCTAGTAAAATCTAAAAGCGATAAACTTCTCTATATATCATTAATTTACAATGCGAAGTCACGAGATATTTTATAATTGAATTATATTTACTTGGAACATATCGATCAATTGCTGTTGAGCGTTTGCTAAAAATATAGGAACTCTACGACGTTCCTCTATAGAAATATCATCGGACGAATTCTCTTCCCCGTAAAAGAATTCCCATAGAGCAACTAAAAATTGTTGACTCCGTTTCCTCTTTTCTAACGCTTCGATCAAACTCGTTGCTGTTAAATGTGCTTGTTTGATTATACTTAAGAAAAAAGTTACCTGAAACGAACGATCTTTATTAATAAATGGAAGTAAGTAGGATTTTGTAAAAAATAACAAATACTTGTGTAATAGTGGCTGTTGAAAACATAGGAATGTATTGATACGTTGGTCCTTCGAGTTCCATGATTTGTTGCCTTACTACAGAAGTCCATTGACTAGATTGCATACGATTTCTGTTAAGATTGGCATCATCCATGCAACTTTCTACTTCGGATAATATCCTTGCCAAATGAGGTTGAGAAAATACCTTTGCAAAGAAAAAAAAAATATGTATATATATATAAGAATTTTGCAAATTACACAAAGCATGTTTATTACCTTTGTAACTCTAAATAACATCAAAGCATTTTTCGGAGCCACGAGGTCAGTTCTCATAAAACGAGGTAATAATTGTTGGAATATTACCGTATAAGCCAGTAGATTATTAGCAACAAAAGTTATCCATCTGCTTGGATCATGTATTTTGCCTCTCTCTTCTTCCTCCGGTTTTCTACAGTTATAAATTATATAAATCTTATTGTAAAATTTTGTTAAAGATATAATTTATTCTCTCATACCCTTCTTTTGTATACGTCACTCCTGGAATATATCTCCATGGTTGAATAAAGCTCAACCATGCCTCCAAAATTAATCTGAACGAACTGTCTAGAGGCCAATGATGTATCGCTTTTCGAAGGAATACATATATTTTTCCTTGCACAGATGGCAAAATAATCCTTCAAAGACAACGGAACATTACTATCTTTCCTACGCAATGTAACAATGTAAATGTGTATAAGAATAAGTGACATAATACCTTTTTAACTCATCCATAGCACTTTTATCTCCGGTTGAACTGTTTGCAAACTCATGTAAAGTTTTTATAAATGCTCTCACTAGACGTATATGTTCGCCAGAATGAATGCTATGCTATAATAACAATGTTATACGTTGTAAAATGATTAAAAGAAAAAAAATATTACAATACAAATTATATTACTTACACGATGTGGAATAGGAGTAGAGTATGACATATTCATTTGAGAAGGCATATGATCGTCTTCCGTATATTCCATCCAAAAATCGAGAAATACTTGTATTACCGTCTCACTTCTCCATACTTGAGGAAGACATTGTTGTTGAGGAACTCCTACCACTAAATTGGTAGATCCTGGCGATAATATCGATGCTCTCAAAAGTCGTGGAGTTTGTAATCTATGACATTCTCTAATTGAAATTTTAAAACTAATAAACACAAAGTGCATTTCTTTTTTGTAAAAAAAATGATATACCACCTTTTATTTTCAGGCGACTGCATCAATTTTCTTTGAGTTGTTTTTTTTATGTACGGTCCAATTATTGGTAAAACTGGTGAATTATCTCTCGGTAAAAAATGATGCAAATAATAATGAGCCGACTGAACATATACCGTTTCCCAATTTACCCAAACATTTTCTTGCTGCTGTATCTGTAGCCAAGGATTCGTCAAATGGTAAGCGAAATGAAAAATGTAATACTCGAAGGGATCTGTAAGAACCATTAAGGAACAATCCATATATTTTCTTTATCGGAGTTTATATTTTTAATTATGTTGAGAGTTTTGAAGGATACTCATAAATAAAGCTGATGGAACTCTTGTTCCTTGGTCTTCTCTAATTTTGTCAAGATAGAAAGGTGGTATTACACCCTCCTCTAACATCGAGCGTATCTTTGACTGAAATTATATGTAGTATGAAGTATAACGAATATTTCCAACTATACAAAATATAAACGACTTACCGGCAAATATGATATTGGAAAGTTATATTTTAAATAACAATCTGGAAGTAATTTATAACAAAGAGAAAATATTGGTCCATGTGGACTAAGAAAATTATACAGCATTTCATATTCCTGTGGATTCTTTTTATAAGTAATATTATGCAAACCCCAACCAATATTATCTGTTATTCCAAACAGAGAATCTATTATTATTGGAAATACATGTTGTAGTTCCGTAGTACTTGATTCATCTATTAATACTGCCAACTCGCTACATCTCTGTACTAATGGCATATTTAGGTATCTCTGTACCCTTATCTGAAATAAAGCCCTTTTGTTACTGTTATTATCTAATGCATTTATTTCCACCTTTCAAATTATACTAATGAAACTAATGCATACTAAAAAGTTACGTTCTGCCACACAGTATAAATTCATATTGTTTAAAAGAGATTGTTCGACATTTTATACAAAGTTATTAATTTTTAATCTCAATATATATTCAAAATAGTTTGAGGTTAAACTTGCGTTTGAATTAAAATTGAAATTTAAGAGATATTAAAAAAAGTAAATACTATAAACACTACCGTAGCAATATCTGTGGAGGTAGCCATTATTACACTTATTTATATTTTTAAATACAATACTATGAATACTTAAATATCATCGAGTAAACGTATATGGATTACGATTCACACTATTTGACTTATTTCGCGCTATTTCTACTATTGTGTTCAGAGAAAAACAAGAATCGTTGACTTCCGTAAGTGTTGACCAATGAAAAAACATCCATCAACTTCCTTTATTGCGCCTACCAATCAGAGAAAATCATCGAACTGCATTATGGCGTCGACCAATAAGAAACAATTAGTCGACTTCCATTATTGTATTCACCAATCAGAAGAATGAAAATTTGTGTTACGGTCGCTATGAAAACCGTGCTTTAAGATCATATCACAAAAAAAAATCTAAAGGGGACACTTTTTATATTCGTAATTTATGTTAATGTAGTTTTTTTTTACAAAATAAACTTAAATAATACGTGTATACAATTACAATGTAATACAAATAACGTGTATACAATTTCATTGTTCTTGTCATGTATTGTCATCGAACGTATTTTCGGTGTGGATTAATTTATTATTAAATCTTACGAATGCACATTTCTTATGCAATATACACAATTAATAAAAATAATATTTCTAATCTTTATTCTAATCTATAATACGATAACAAACATATTCTTACAAATCTTTTTTATAATATATACCTAAATGCATATATTTATTTTTTTGTACTACACCTACACATACCAGATCTTGGCTTATAGGTTGGTGAAAATGGTAAGTAAGACGTCCATTTCCATCTAAGATATAAAATATTCGTTTATACGTTTGATTTTGCTATTATTAAAATTTAAATGTTACCTTCTTAATAATTGCATTCCAATGGGAAAATCAAATGTATTCGGTACGTATTCCTCGCCTTGTTTTTCATCCGACGTTTCGACATTTAATTCCATCTCTTTCGACCAAGCTAGTAAACCTCGTTCCTCGTCAGTACCTTAATTTTGATTGAAACAATATATATATATATATATATATATATATATATATATATACACAAAGTTGATTCCTATGAAATATCATACAATTTCAATTCAATCTACTTTACCTGGTATTATATTATCTAATAAACAACCAATCACACCACCAACTAAAATAGTTGTACTTAATAATACTGTGATAACACCATCAACGATATCATTGCCCGTATTTATTACATTTGCGTGTTTTATCATCCATTTGGATAGTACCTAAATATTAAAGGAGATCACATTTATTCGAAATCGGATTGACATCTTCAAAAAAATAACTGTAATGATTATTAGCACTGACCATAGGAAAAAAGATAGAAAATCCTAGAATATATAAATTCCTCGAAGAGTTCAAATTTACATATTGCAAAGCCGAGAGACCTATGAATGGAAAAAAGAAAAATGAACTGTTTCGAAAGGTTGTTGAACAGAGGCTCAGCTAAAGATAAAACGTTATTAAATCGTACCGAATGCGCATATCATTCCAAACATGACACAAAATATTCCACCAACGATTGGTTCTGGTATGATAATAAATACCGCACCAAATTTGCTAATTAGACCTTGTAAAATCATCAGTCCACAAGCCCATTGTATGACTCTACGGCTTCCTACTTTCGTTACACCTAATCGAAACGAAAGAATACATTATTTTGAATGATAGTTCTGTCAATGCGAACTTTAACAAATGAAGCTGATAAAGCGGACGAGAGTGTACCTATGGTGCCAACATTTTCACCGAACGTATTTGTACCATTGCCACTGCCCCAAAGGCCAGCCAACATCGTTCCAAAGCCTTCTATTCCTATTCCTCGATTAATAGCATGAACTGGTGGAGGTGGAGCACCTATATATTCATTATTTCTTTATTAATTATTTATGTTAATATACATATGCGGATTTGTTGATATAATTAAGTACATAATTCTTACCACACATTCTAGAAGTAGTAGGATAATAACTGATAGATTCAACTGTACATGCTAAAACACCTGCTAACATTCCAAGGACACCTGATAGGCTAACCGTAGGTATTCCCCACTGACCAGGATATGGGATTCTAAACCATGGAGAATCACTGATAATTTTAATTTTACTATCGGATCTAGCAGGATGACCAACAGGCAGAGTATCGGTGACCGTTAAAATCGTACAGATAATCCACATTACTACGATCGTCAGTAGTACCTACGAATAACATCGTTATTAATATGAGAAGATCTATAGATAATTGCCGATGAAAATGATAATTATGGATGGGAATTTATGATCGTTTTAGAAACGATCGATATGCATGAAAGAGCACGGGTAACATCGTAAAATTCATCGTTAAAGCGTACAACGACGTATTTTCTCATTTTCGTCTGAATCATAAAATGTACAACGTTAAAATTGTATGACGTAACTTACAGGAAATAATTTAAATAATTCGAACCAAATGACTTGTAATCCATGGCCCTTGCGATACATTACTATCGGTACAGGTACATTGATCAATACTTGCGAGTACATCGTGAGCATTAGTATCGTTCTGTAAAGAGAAGAAATTTTATTAAAAAACTTCATCATCGAAGATACCCTTTATTATCCACATTATTACTTAAGTAGAAAGAAACATATAGATTTATACCCAGCAGCGATACCCCAATGTTTCGATGCAGCTTCCGCAGCATTCTCGAAGAGAGATAATCCGACCAATGAAACGGTCGGTACGATCGTTAAAGGAGTTATAAATTTTAACATGTATCCGATGATTCCTATCGGACAAACGAAAATTCATATATTCGATTTAAATCTTATACTTACATTTACAATTTGATTAAATTGCGGTTAATTTTCTTTCACAAAAAAAAAAAAAGAAAAAAAAAGATCAAGGATAAGATTCTTAATGTTAATTAATGTTAATTATATTTAATGCGGAATTTCCTACGTTCGTATGGATCTGTTTATTTTGTATCACGAATGCTCGATCGTTACCTCCAAATCCAACGATAACTTGAAACAATGCGGATATCGCGATTGCACCAGATAATTCTCTCATACGAATTTGCCATAACTCTGTACGATTTTCGTGAGACATTGTTTCCAAAATTTCTGGCGCTGGACATTTCCATTGTGGTAGACTCAATATAGCAAGGGTGGGTACTAAAAATGATATAGTACCACCTTGTACCAAAGGTAATCTGCGACAAGATATAATAAAAAACAATAAATAAATTACAAACTTATCAAATATTCAATAATGAAAATGAATGCAATTACAATTCGATTTTCATTTCTTTCCTCTTGGTATGGAATAACTTACAATATTTTTATCGATAGTGATTATAAACGTCAATATAAATTATGAACAAAGATTCTCTACCGTATATTTTAAGTACTTCAATCTATGATTAGAAACTGTTAGAACAATAACTTGTACGCTCAGCTTTTTATTATTCAAATTTTATTGAAGATAATAGTCAAAGCTAATACTCGTTTTTTCTTTTTTACTTAAAGCTTGCTGTATATATAATATCTTCTTTTTTATTTTTTTTTTTTTTTTTACAATAACGATTCATTCAATGCAATAGATTGTAGCTCTCTGCTCGAGAATCGTTAAATGTAAATATCTCTTATACATTTATGATAGATATAGAATTTGTAAGCGTTTTATGCAAACAACTATTTATCGACATGTTTAATGAATAAATCAATTTTCAAGTTAACATTGAAAGAATATATACATGTCTATTTTTAAATACGACTTTTTATATAATCTATATAATTATTATCAGAATAACTATTTCATACAAAAGAACTAAAATCCAATTTTTCTACAAAGTAAATAAATTTTTGAATGATCGACCACGATATGATAAGATTCTTATGAAAGAGCTGATAACGATCATTGATTAATAATAATTTATGAGTATAATTAATCATTAATTTAATCTGTTGCTGATGTGTACACAGCAAGTTGATAATTAACATATGAGAGATAAGGAAAGTTGTGAGATGATCGTTGATAATATCATCACCTGCATCCTATTGTAGTTTGTAAAAGAGTGACAAGACCAGTTACAAAGATCATCGTTGAGATTATGTAACTTCTGGCAGGGTCATCTTCTGCCATGCAAAGTGCTGGCGTTAGGATGAAGGGAATCGAAACGATGGCACCAATCATGGTCAAGTAATGCTAAAAAAATTTTTATGAAACGTTTATACGAAATCTTTTTTTTTTAGTAACGCCTCAAAAATTTTTCAGACGGGTTTGAAACGTTGCTAATATTTGTAAAAAAAAATAGTAATAATAATAATAATAATAATAATAATAATAATAATAATACCTGAAGTGCCATAAAAAAGCACAAATACCACGGTGGTACATCGTCGATGCCATAAGTAATATCAGCTCCTCTGTTCTTGGAAATTGTTATTTCCTCAGTATTAGGTATCGTGGAATTTTCCAAGTCCTAAAACAAAGTCGTAAAGTAAAACGTTATAAAACGAATATTAGACTTATATTAGAGGGAGATAAAAATTTTCTTAAAAAAAAAAGAAAAAAAAAGAGAGAGAGAGGGAGAGAAAGAAAAAAGAAAAAAACAGAAACAAGATGAAAAGAAAAAGAAAATACTAATTTTTTTCCTCGATCTTTTAATATATGATAATTTTTTCTCCTCGTTGCAACCGGATTACTATTCCCTGGTACGCGTGATCGTTCATTTACAGCAATAAAAAATATACCACTTCGAACGAGATTACGTAAGAAAATTATATTACAGACTATATATCCCTTTTTTTTTTTAAACCGTTAAGATATCGCTCTCGGCATAAATTAATTTGATGATGATGATGATGATAACCATAATCAAGGCCGCATTTGTCATATTAAGCGTAAAGTCTCCATGGAAGCAACATTTTAAAGCTTTATTCCTCGCTAAAAAAAAATATATAAAAAATAGCTCGATATATTTGAATATGTTAAAAGCAAGGCCAGAAAAAAAGAAAATAAAACAAACAAAAATTCGTACGAATTTGTTTATCGTTCTTTTGGTATAATAAGAGTATAAATGTGGTCCTGATGATGACGACGACGAAGAATAAATTTTTAATCCCGAGTAACTACGATGTTCCAAGAAGAAAAAAAAATGTTTAAAATCAATAAAAAGTCTGACGAAAAACAAGCAAATATTTTATAGAAAATCGAATTCGTCGTTTCTATTTTCTATTCGTTCTATCAAATCCTTCCTCATGCCGGAAAATTGATTACTATGCTATTATACGATATACATCGCACTATAATTACGATCTAATTGTAATCACTTTGAATAAACACAATTAAGGAAAACGATTATACCGTCACACGTAATGCTTAAATTTTCTGATTTATCTATACAATTACATACAGTTCCAAGAATGTTCCGAGAAAAATTACTTTTATTGGCTCCTCATACTAACAACAATTACTAATATAATTGGAATTAACACTTTGTGTTAGATCGATTTAATGTTAGACTTATCTTTGTTAGATATATCTTATTATAATATAATATATCATAATACTTTTACATTAGATTAGATCGTTATTATGTAGATCGATGCGACGATGAATTATTAAGAAATATATACACACGTATATTAACTTTGAGAACGCTTTTGTAATAGCCAATTAGATCGTAAGAAGAGTATTTTCCGTCAAGCAAGTAATTAATTAAAAAATAAAATATCAAGAGATTTTTTCTCGATAAAAAATTTCAAAAATTCGATTAATATATCAGAAAGTTCGATTGATTCATCGCGCAACGTACAATTTGGGACTCATTGAAAATGTAAATGAACTGGAAGCGTGTAACGTCGAGATATATATTCACGTGATACGTTTAATTGAAAGCATTGCCCTGTGACATTGGGAGAATTTAATTGAACGAAGTGCATGTCTTACCGTCTAAAGATTTTCAAACAGTAAAATTGATTTATCTGAGACGCCACAAACGGATGTTCTGGACGAATATACGGACATAACAAACCTATTAAAAAAATCTAAAAATACATTAAAAATTTTCTATTTGTCTTCAAGATATGAATTTATGTAAGAGCCCAAGAAGAATTTAACTTTAACATTTTGTTTTGTCTTCGATTTTATTCTATATTCATAAGATATAATCTGAATCAAATTTATTATCAAAAAGTAAAGAAGATTAGAAGATAGCATAGGATTATCTCTGGAAAAATTATTTTTCTAAATATTATAAAGCCATTACAGTTGTATTATATACAATCTACAATCATATAAAAAAAATCAGATTAATCATAAACTACCCTATAGAACGTTTATTTTTTAACGTCGTAAACAGTATACTTAAGCGAAAAATTGCACGAGTATATCGTTACATCCTATCACTACACCGTTTAAACATGCACCGGGCAATTTACTGATAAGAATAAAAGGTTCGACGGAAAGAACAATAAAATACAAAAAAATAAATAAGCATTGTTTTTCTTGAAAATGAACGAACGATAAAAAGATATATAAACCTTCGAAGGATCGAGAATGCTGATTTATCTTAATCGTACCAATAATCATAAAAACGATAATTGATTACGTCGGTAATCCAAAAGAATTATACTTATTAATTGCTTCGTCTTACAATTATGTTAAAGTATTCAAAAACAAAAGAAAATATATGTTAGGTTAACTTCACTGTTAGCTTTCACTATTAACTTTCGTTAATTAAATTTACTTACTATTTCGTTCAATGGTATTCCGTTTTGTTTCATATTGACAAGATGATAATAACGAAACAACGAATCAACAACTTTGCCTGATCAATGTCAACAACGGAAATTACACTTTCTTATCGTCGATTGTATTTCCTTCTTTTTTCGAACACTTCAATTAAATGTCTTAAACTATATTATATAACACGGAGAAAGAAAGAGAGAAAGAGAGAAAAAGAGAGAGAGAGAGAGAGAGAGAGGAATACACATACACGTATATGAATATATAGACATATATAAAGTTAATAATATGCGAATATATAATACAAAGTAAAAAAAAAATATATATATAGATCTCGTTCGATCGTTTTGCAATGCGCCGTAAGTAAGTAGTTCCTTCTTAATCTGAAGCTAAAAGCGTACTGTGCCAATAGAAATGATCGCGCCTTGATATATCACTAAATGCCCGTTAAGCACGTCTTCGTCAGAATGAAATATTTCGACATTTTCGAAAAGATCGAATACAAACGTCTCCTATCTTAAATAAAACAAACGTTTTCACTGAATACACTTTTTTTTTCCTCTTTCTTCCCTCTCCTTTTCACTTTGTCTGTCTGTTTGTCTATCTGTCGATCGGTCGGTATTTTTTTCTCTTTCTAATTATTTTTCTAAACAATATAATCGACAAATCGTAAACGTCGAAACATCTTTCTATGATCCGTTGCGTTCTTTCCCTTCTACTTTTCTGTTTCGCACGTTGGCAAGTGGAAGTTAAACGTCTTGATCGTTGCCAAAAGCACACACGTTATATTTATAAAACAATTATCATAATAAAAATGAACATATGTTGATGTGACGTGTAATGTAAATTAATATGTATGAACTAAGTCCTTTTGTATAACTAGTGTCATAAAGATAAGTATCAAGAATGTTATCTAGAATTGCATCAATTTATAATAACCTTGTTAAAACGGTGATCCATTTAGAAAAATTAAAAACAAAAAAAAAAAAGAAGAAAGAAAGAAAGAAATGAAAGAAAAAGTAGAAGTAAAACGAGTAATTAAAAATTATCGAATAGAAAAAACGTATTTGGTCCTTCGAAATATAAATTATATAGTATCATGCAAAAAAATAACCTATTATTCTGTTTACGTTGACTCAAGAAATATTTTCAACAATTACGAATCAGTCTGGCAAATGGAAGGACCGATAAGAAAATAGAATAGAGTATAATTTCTAACAGACTGGATTACGTAAATCTACGTACATTCTATTAATATTTTTAATTGATGTTTTTAAGGAACGAATCCTCATACGAAAAAAAAAAAAGAAACAAACCTCTTTTTATCGTCTCCTTTGCGTATCACGAATTTCTTGAAGAAATCCAGGTTGAATTCGTAAAAACAATTCTTCATTTCCAACAATGTTTTAAATTATCTTTCAATATTAAACATTCGAAAGTTAAGCATCAAACAAACCGGTTTTTCAAGATAAAGTAATTAAACGCGCATGTGTGCGTGGTTTATTTCTCGATGACACTCCTAGTAGACACTCGAACGTACAATTAATTACTACTACAAAAAAAAAAAAAGAGATGCAGTAAATGTTCGCAAATCACTCGGTGTTACAAAATAATAGATGTATATGATATTATAACAATTTTCTACTACGTAAAACGACGATTTTGATTAGTATCTTTCAATTTTTTATACTCTGCCTAATCTTCGTTACACGATCAATTTTTTCCTCCTGTCGTCACTTAATAAATACAATAACGAAAAAGTTCGATGTATACGATCATAACGTCGTAAAAATTTTTGTTGGTAATTCAGTACAATGTAATACGACTTTACCATCGGTGGAAATAGATCGAAACTATGATATAGTAAAAACGCCAAAAATAGAAAAGATCAATATAAAACAATTATGTAGCAATATATAGGATAAAAATAATTACATGCAACCATTAGCTCGATGATACTCGCGTTATAATTTTTCTATCAATTACGTCGCAAAATAACATCCAGTGTGCATCTATCCTAACAAGTGAAAATTTGCCGATGATGATCCTCTATTCTCGATATAAATAAAGTATTAATAAATTTAAACAATGCAACGATTATATTTATATATATATAAGAATATTAATAAAAACTGTTATCTCGATTAAATATCACGATGTAACGCGTGCATACGTATTTTATTTTTTTCAGCAGTATTCTACTTTATCGACCGATAACTGATAATACGTATTATATATATATGTGTGTGTGTGTATGTATGCGTAATCGATATTAATTAATTAAATTAATTACCAGTATTAAAAACTCGATATATTTTATGAAAGTATCTTCGAAAGAACGAGAACGTTTAGAATCATGAGAGACTGATTTTATAAGTCGTCGAGTAGACTAAGGGCTTGCTTGCATCGTTTACATTTCCAATCTTTCTTTTTTATTTCAATCCAAATCGATAATAATCCTTCCCCCGTTCGTTCTATCGTGAGTATTTTTATTATTTTTTTTTTTTCTTCTTTATACATATACATCAGGATAAGTTTATTTGTCTATTTCGTTAATCATTCTCAACTATAAATACACGATTACAATGAGATATAAAGTGCATAGATTATTGAGAAACGATTACTGTTAATGTCTAAAAAAATAAATAAATAAATATACGAATAAATGAACACACATCAATGGACTATTTTCTCCGTCGATAATACAATTTCGTAGAAAGAAATTTTTTCCTAACGGTTGATCTATTCCAACGATTGTCGTTTATGGTTGTCCATTTTAATGGCGAATAATACGCGTCGCTTCGTCATAGTTTGTGGTTCTTCTTATTTGTGTAAATCATAACCTATTTACTTATTTAATTCGCTTGTTTCGCATGTTGCATGGATTATTTATTGTGCATATCGTCTAACGAGATCTTTGTATACTTAACGAGTTGAGTTATATGCTACTAAATATAAAAAAGGTTCACTGTGTATAACATGGAGATGATTGAAGAACCCATTGAGGAAATACTACTGGAACAAGAATCCAGAACGAGTGATTCTTTGGAAACCAACGCGAAACTGAATCATCCGAATAATTCAAATATCTCAGAGGTAAACGAGAACTTTTCTTTATTCGTGGCTTAGAAAAACACACAGATTTGCAAGCCATGATTTACTAAGTTTAATCGATATTATTGTTTCTATTTATATTGTTTATTATTATTGCTACTTATATTGTTTATTACTATTATTGTTTCTATTTATTCTATCTATAAGCGAACGCGTTTACATCCATGCCGTATAAAATTTTAGTTTCTTGAAAGCCGTTATGAAAATCGTGCCGGAACGTTTACGACCGGTATCGACATATTTAGTAAAGAAGAAAAGTTGAAAATGGAGGAGAGAGCTAAGCGTTTTGGATTGCCCAAAAGTTTTTTATCCAATTACGAACAAGATTTATATACGAGGTAAAGTTTAGGTATTTTCTTTGTTAATAGGTAATAACAGATGATAAGTTATATATCGTATTAATAATTTTTTTCTATTACGTATTAGCATGGGCATAGGCGAAGATAATGAGAATACAAGGAATATTAGATTGAATGTGATACACATGAGAGGAACCAAAGAAATGAGCACGAAAGACGTTTTTAAATATTTTGAAGACTATGCTCCGGCATCTATCGAATGGATAAACGATGTGTCATGTATATACTCTTTTCTTTATACGTATTTTGTAGACCTATGGCTTATATTTTAAATATTAATTTTCTCGTAGGTAACGTAGTATGGCTGGACAATGCGTCGGCAGCTAGAGCCATGTTAGGTTTATCAAAACGTATTGTAGGTGTTAATGATAAACTGCAAAGCAATAAAAGTAATGCAGATATGATAGATAGTGTCCCCGATGAAGACTGCATCATAGAAGTTAAACATGACAGCTTATCCGATAAGGAGATCAAAGGAAAAAAAGATACAAATGAAATAAATATAAAAGATATTGATTATCCTTTACCTCCTGGTATATGGAGAAAAGGTATTGATTATCCCAAGTCTAGAGGCATTTTTTTACGATTTGCTACTAGATCTGATAAGAAACAACCAAACGCAGAGAAGATGAGCGAATATTATAAAAAATATGGGAATCCTAATTTTGGAGGTAGTATCGTGTGTATATATATATACACTCGTGTGTATTACGTAATAACTCGGTTGTAATATTGAATCGTAACAATGCTTTTTTTTTAATGACTATAGGAATAAAAGGGATATTGACGGAATCTCGTAAACGTCTGTACAAACAAATTAAACAAAGTAGAAAAAAAGTGTCGGAAGAGAGAGAAGAGGATAGTACATCTAGGAAACGCATGAAAAATCCTTGGGGTGCTTTGTCCGAGTCATGGGGAATTAATGACTCTGTAGAAAATGATTTTATTTTAAAAAATGATTACAAGGATCAAGGACGAAATATAAAGGAAAGACTAGGCATTAAATTTCCTTCTAAAAATATGACGCGTGTCGAAGAAAGTAACAGCAGTGGTAACGACAGCGATAGCGAAGAAGATTGGTGCAAAAGAAGTAAAGTGTTACGTATGCGAATGCATGCGGATGACGAAGAGAAGAAGATTCATAAAAGACGTGCTAAACTCAAAACTCAGGTATGTGTTATCTATACTAATCTAATTTTTATTTTGACAATTCCTTCGTTTTAAAACTGTGCTTTACTATTTATTTATTTATTCATTTATCTATTTCTTTTTAATGAATGTGTAGATGTTATTAAATAGTATGTCAAGCGGAAATGATTTACGGTCGAGACTTGGTAGTAGACCAGTCAAACCGACGCAATATCGTGATGCAATACAAGTAGTTGTTACAAATAGAAACGCTACAAGATTGAATTCTACAAAAGCTAGCGATTCCGAGGTAATTTAAAAGTTACTTTAATTACGCAAGTATTTTTTTAACGATCGATTAGACATGTATTAATCTTTTCAATGATAGGAAGAAGATGGTGAAATCGTAGAGGATACTCAAGTAGAAGAGAAAGAAGAGGGCGAATGGCAAGAAACGGAAGAGGAAAATACAGAGGGCGAAGAAAGGGAAGAGAATGAGATCGATAGCGAAGATAGCGATGTAGAGGCAAAAGAAGTACAAGGTCCTAAAGGCAGCGTGATCAAAGTGGTACAACATAAGCCACGTGTTGCGTCCACTGTGTGGACGAGATTAAATAATGTAAAAAGTGTAATTAACAGCAGTAGTTTGAAGGAAAGGTGAGCGAGAGAAAAAGAGACAACAGATCCTTCTATTTGAAACATTCTGTACAACTAATTGTATTATCAATCATTAATTATTTGCAGACAATCAAGAGGTCGAGATTTAAGAGATACATTAAAAAGTGGCGATCTACGTTCGCGTATTGGAAATCATACGAGAGGACGTTCGCAATTAAGGATAGAAGTGAAAAATGACAAATATACAGAGGATGGAAACGATATTAAGTGATCATCAATTGCATTTGCGGATCTGTGATTTTTTAGAACTGTCTTTATGAAATTGAAGATTTTTAAACTATACTATATCGAACTAAAGGGGATTGTGTATTGTGATAAGAAAATAAAATAAAAAAAAAAAAAAAGAAAGAAAAAACCAAAAAAAGAAGAAAAAAAAGAAAGATTCGTGTCAATATATATATTCGAAAATTATCTGATTCTGGTGTACGATACAGTGATCACTTGAATGTTAATGAACTATTTGAGATATATGTGTCTGTGTATTTATATATACACACACATGCATACAGATACATACACACACATATATATATATATTTATAGCTATTATTAGTAAATAATGTTCATTCATAGAATCCTATTTGTACTAAAACTTTTATCCCCATTTATGTATATATTAATTAATTAGATACGAGTAACAGCACTATATCATTAGTGCCATTGCCATAAATCTTCCTTGAACATTTATAAAAGGTGACCATTTCTTCCAAGATCCTACAATAAAAAACACTGGTCAATTATTAATTTTTATCCATTCTTTCATTTTAACTGACAAACGTTAATATTATTTTATTTTTTGTACGCTTAATTATCCTGTTACTACGAGAATGTAAGAACAAAAAACTATTAGTTTTTTAATTTTATTATTCGTCCATTGACAACTTCTCTGGATAAAAATTAAATTTTGTGTTCACTGTTCACTTCTTTGAAAGTGAACTAGTATTTTGCTGGTGAGTCAAATATCGAATTATTTACGACAAAGTGAAGAGAAATTGAATATTGTTAATAATCAAATAAATAATCTTCTGTACATATTTCTGAACGCAATGTGTGTATTAAATCTGTATCCGTCCTGTTCGACGTCCTCGGTACAGAAAGAAAACCGTCGTTTTCCATTTGTGTCGCTACGTTATAACCAGTATCGTCGCCTTCCATTACAGTGTCTGCGCCATGACCGGTACCGTCGGCTTCCAATATAGCGTCTGCGCTATAGCCGGTACTGTCGCCTTCCATTATAGCGTCCGTATTAACAGCTACGCTAAAGAGAAAATTTATCATTGCGGTTGGAAAAACTTGGAGATACGCTCATCTTTTTATCGAATGTTTCTCACAAAAGAACTTGCGTAAAATTGCAACTATTCCGTTCCACATCGTAATATCGATCGATTCATCGATACTTACAAATCGATTATTCGTCTACGAACTAGTTAACAGTTCACCGCATTTTACTTTTAGCGAAATATCGAAATATCGTATTTCCTCTGCGAAGATCCCGTTTGGATCGGTATAGAATAGAGAAAACAAATTCTTGGAAATAAAAGTGATGGGCGAAGTGTTGAAAGATTGGTTTAGAAAGAGATTAGGAGTGTTGATAGATCTAACGCCGGAATTGTTTGGAAATTACACGAGGGACGGTAATCTGTTGGCCGAAATTCTTCACACTTACGGGATCATCAATTACGATCAATTGAATACGATCATTCGGACGAAGGATCCTGCTCTATGTAGAGTAAACTTGAAACATTTGCGCGTTTGGTTACATTTCATCGGAGTCGACTGTACCGACGAATGTATCAACGATATCAGCTGTGGCAAGGGCACCACGAGTCTACAATTATTCTACAAAGTATATCTCTGCTTAGAGGGCAAGGACAGTTTGTACTTTATCACGTTGCAAAAAGAACGAGAAAAGTACATTCCTACCTCAAGTAAATTCGACATGATATCCATCGAAGAAAAACCTCCTCCGTACAAGCCACTCGACCATCCTCTCTCGAAGCCTCTAAAAGAAGCTACCAGCACGATAAAATGGCATCGTAACAAGTTCCAAGACGTATTAAGATCTTGTAGAAGAGAGATGAAGAAGCTAGAGAGCTTGAAGAAGAAACCATCGAAGGAGATCGATATCGACAAACCTGTCCTTCCGAAAGTATTTTGCGACACGATGAAGGGAGACGATTTTTTGAAAGAGATGGACGATTTTGCTCAGAAGCATCGCATCAAATCAACCAAACCTGTAACGTATGATCCTTGCCTGTCCGATAAGGAGTTCGACGAAATCGAGGCAACCGCCGAGGATCCCGAGGCTGCAAAGGCTTACGTAACGTGGTTGAAAAATCGCAAAAGAAAAGAGAACGTCGAGAATGCCGTGAAATCAAGAATGCAGAGTATGCTGCTCTCCGAACTTTGGAAAGCGTTGTCGGACAAGCAAGAGACGATTTTCGACGAGGTACTCGCTCGTCGGGCGTTGGACCATAGCCACTACGAGAAGCAAATGATAACTAAATTGTTGGAGATACGTAATCACAAAAATATCATAACCGAGAACAGAAAGATCGTGCAAGAGTTGATAATGGATGCCAAGGAGAACAAAATCCGAACGGAAAAGGTACGGACGCGAGAGGAACTCGATTGGGAATGGGAAGACCTTGACAACGAGTTTCAGAGATTGTTCGAACTACATCGGAGGATTCTTAAGGAGAAATTTAAAAAATTACGCGAGAAACACGAACGCATCTGTCGGGAAACCGTTCAAGATCTGGTCGACGTCGCGTTGAAGGTAGCCGAATTTCGAAGCTCCAACGAAGGTTACGTGCCGAAGGTCATTTGGAAGGAGTGGAAGACGTTGTTCATAAAATGTCAGCCCATATTCGAAATTTTCGAGGACGAATTTCCCAAAGGCGAACAGGATGAGAGGGAGGAGGAGATCGAAGAAATTATTCGTTCGCGAATAGACAGGGAAGAGGCTTTGAACGAGGCTAATTTCGAGAGTTATCACAAGTTGCAATCACCTTGGGACGACTACGTACCTACGATAGAACCCGAGGTCGAAGAGATCTTGAAGTTGGGCGAACTCGTCTTGGGATACATCGTTCATCGGCTCTTAGAGTTCGTTTATCCGTACCCGATTGGCCCTTTGGAAGCTCCGATACCCGAGGTCAAGACCGCCGCCATAATTTTGGGTGTCGTGGAGAAACGTTTGTACAATCCCATTCGGATGTTATTGAACAAGAGCGGGATTCGTTTGATATCGATGGAGGATGCCATTAACTACTGCTTGCTGCAGTACAAGGAGGAGATGTTGGACGTGAGATACATCGACGCGAACATCCTTCGAGCTACCGAGGACATTTTGAGGGAATCGACCGTCTCGAAACGCAAGTCCGAGGATTCGAGGAAGACCACGCATACGGCTCGATCGAGAAAAACGCTTCGGTCGCCGAAGCCTAAAGAGGAAAACGAGAAAGGAAAGGAAGGTTTGGAAGAGAAGGAGACTCAGACGCCACGAGTGATACCTTACGACGACGTCGATCCTATCTTGAGCAATGCCGCCTTCGTTGGAAAATGGACCTACGAATTTCTCACCCTTGGTCAGCCAATTTCGAACGAGCTGAGCACGCGGATACTCTTGGAGTATCTCAAGAGTCTCAGCGAGGTCAAAGGATGGGCGTTGATCGATTATCCAAACAGTTACGATCAGATGGCTCGTTTGGAATTCGCTTTAACAGGTCGTAAAATTCCACCGGATCCCACTACCGTGAACTTCGATAACGTTAACATCGAGGAGATCGATCCGATTTTACCGAGGATAGTTTACGAGGATACCGAAATCGACGAATACGCTATATACAGGCAATCATTGACACTATAATATAAACGTCGAATAAGAAACATCGATGCGTACAAATGGCGAAAGGAATGTCACATCTTAACACGATACGACGTTTGCAGGCAGTCGAAACTTTTGCCAAATCCGATCGAGAAGAAAGAGGCATGCACCTCGACGTCGACCTTTGTGACGGCTTACGTCAGAGCGATACCAAAGCCGAAGAATCTCGACGTAGACCCGAACAAGCTGGTGGAAGTCTTGTCCGAGCACGCGACCGCTCTTGACGAGTTTTACGCCGATCGGAGCGTCGCGTACGTCGTCTATTACGATTACTTCGACATCCAGACCATGAAGAAAATTGCGAGGCTCGTGATCGGGGAAAAATCGATGCCGAGGATACCTTCCGTGGAGCTCTTCGGGAACATTGTCACGTCGTTGGAGGAAGATAAAGATTGGGAAAGCAAGATATTCCTCAAGAAGAAGTCGGTGGCTAGGCAGCTTCTATCCCAGTCGACGATCGGCTCGAAGGAGACGGAGGACGAAGAAGAGAAGGGGGAAATGGAAACGGACGACGGATCCAAAGAGGACGACGTCGATGCTCCTCGAGCACCGAAACCCGGAGAGGACGGATGGCAATGGATAGATTTTCCACAGAGTCCGATATTGCTCGACGCCCTGGCTACTCTTTGGGAAAACGTGGAAGAGATTTACATCGTCGATCTGATAGAAATTTTCTCTTTAAGGAGAACGCACTCCTCGGCTATCGTACCGTACAAGGATTTCGTAATGAGAAACCTCAAGAAATTTATCGAGAGACCCGACACCAAGCAGAATCTCTTGGAAAATTTTCAACGTTCGTTCAATGATATAAGCCAGGACATCAGGGACGACGAGGAAGTTAAATGCGAATTGCACTGTCGTCTAACCGACTTCCAAACTCATCTCTGGGATATATGTGATTCGAAGAGGTCGGAGGCCGAAGAGGAACGTCAGAAAATCATTCAAGAACGTTGGGTCGACGTCGAGGCCGTGATTCTCGTCAACATATACATATCGATTCTTCAGGCGGAGATCGATCGATCCGTCGATACTCTTCAAATCGTTCAAGATTATTACACGAGCATGCTTCAAAAGCCGATTCGAGAATCGAGATTATCGAAAATTCTACTCGACAGGCTGAAGATGCACGCGGAGATAGCGCAGAAGGATGAGCTAACCGACGTCCCGAGTAACGCGTTTCATCCTCACAAAGAGAGAGATAAAAAGAATAAAAAGGAATCGAGAACGGGCTCCGAGAGATTCGATCGTGCCAAGCCCGTCATGGATCCGAACGATTTCACTCGCGAGATCACGAATTTATTCGTCAACGTCGAGGACGCGACAGATTTCGATCCAACCGAGAACGCCGTTTACAAAGCGATCTTCGACAACGTTAATTACGTTAAACATTTTTTAGAATTCAACGCAACGATCGTCAATGACGCGTTGAAGAGGGAAGAGAATATGTTGGTCGGCGAAAGAACGTGGAGAAAGAGCGAACTTTCGGCGGACACTATCGTTGGGAGATTGACGAGCAGAGGTCAGGATCTTTTTCAAGAATGGCGATACGCTACTCTCTTCGAGATCAATCGAATGAGGTTCAGGTTGAAGGTAATCTTGGCCGCCGCCGAAGCTGACGTTACTTTTCTCCTCGACACGATGAGATTCGTCTTTCATCGGATCTACGAACGAATAGTCGACAGGTATCGTTGAAACAAAAAAAAGAAAAGAGGGAAACAATATTTTTTTTATGTTCGACGAGTATAAAGTTGTTTTTTTTACACACACACACACACACACAGATACAGGAAAGAGAAGAACAGCGTGGACGATATGATAAAAGTCTTTTGTTTCGCCATCGAAGAGGAGAAACCGATTCAAGAGGAACTAGTTTTAGACGGTGAAAATTTCTACGTGAGCCCCAACGTTTTGATGTTCCCAACGAAACCCGAGCCAACGCCGACATTAACGAGGGAGACCGTGAAACCCTCTCTATTCACGATCTCTCAGTTGGGTCGCCTTATGAACGTCTTTAGAATAATCGCACCGAGCGGGACGTTGCCCGAACGATCTCTCGTCTACGTTCTTCAAGACATGATATCTTACAACAAGGAGGAAGAAGACGGTTTTGGATCGATGCTGGTTCCCACGTGTTGGCAACTCTTACGTTCTTGCGACGTATCGAAACTCGTGGAGAATATCTTCGGTCGTTGCGAGTACGTCGATTGGCGCGAATTCCTCATCTACGCAATGGACCTTCCTACGGCAACTCAGGAAGATATTCTATCTGCTCGCAATAGATTTAGAACGTTAGATTCGGAATTGCAAGAGACCGTGACGAAAGATCAATATCGTTTCGTACCATTGTGGTTCTTCAAGTATACCGACGATATTTCATCGGACGTCGAACACATCCTATTCGATGACTTTCAAAGAACGTTCGAAGAGTTATTCGCAGAAGAGAAGGATTTCGTTAATCCTGAGAAATTGTTGGGTACTATTATCCCGGAAAAGGCAATGGATTACGTGCGTTCCTTGAGAATTAACAGGGGAATCAATGACGATGTTCTATTAGAGGACGAGGAGGAGAAGATAATGGTCCAGAGGGATGCCGAGGAGGCTTTGAGACTCATGTTGGCGAAAGAGTTGCTTTGTCAGATGTATTTGATCGATCGATACTCGGTCAATTATACCGCTTTGCTCTTGGCCTTTTGCAAGGACGAGGATCCTCGCGTGGGACTTGGAAAGGCACTCTCGTTAGCTATCGGAACCGAAGTGTGCACGGACTTCGAGGAGGGAGAGAAGTACGTCGAGAAGATACTCGAAGAGAAACGATATATCGCCCAATTGGAATCTACGAGACAGCTTTTGCGCGAAGAAGCGATTCAGGTAATCTTAATTAACAAATAATTTTTTAATTAACAACAAATTGCAGTTGGACTTGAGAAAAGTTCATTTCTAATATCGTTGATTGATATCAAATAACGGTAGTTACGCCTATCGGTTAATCATCGATCGAACAATTTGTTCGTTAAGGTAGCGAAAGAGATAACGAATTTCCTCGTTGAAAGTGCTGTAGCAGGCGTGACAATAACGGAAGAAACAAACGAATACACGTTACCGCGTCGACTGATAATCCAGAAGATCGATGGATCCGGCGAGATCGATATCTCGGAGTTACTTCACGGTATACCGAATATGGAGCAAATCTTCGATTCGACAGTCGACAAAAGCAACGATCTTCGAACTTCTTCCAGTATAATAACGTTGGAGAGTTATCAGGAATTTGAAGAACGAATCGAAAGAGGGCCGGTTTATTGGCTACCGTTCCATGTTTGCATGGTAAACTAAGAACAAATCAATAATTATATCACGATTTTTATATAGACGCCATTTTACATCAAGCGAATCTTCGCATCGAATCATTTTAATCTTTAACATTGTACAAGATGTGACGATGGAAGTATATTCGAGATCGGAGAATAGGAATTTTTCATTATTTTCTCGTTGATTATCTCGTTGAAACGATTGAATGAATTCACTTTGTAGGCAGTTTTATCGGCTACCTTACCGTGGCACGCTTCCCAACCTGATCTCTTTCAAACGAAGAAATCTCTTCGTCAATTACTGCGTGACGTTTACGACGATCTTTACGACGAAGAACTCTCAAACGACAAAGACTTGGTTTTGTCGCATCGTTTCTTGAATCATGACTTCGTCACGGAATTGTTGGAAAGTACGAGCAAGTTCGTTGTTAAACATCTCGGTAATCTGCTTTCTGAAATAATAACGGAGGAACGGGAAAGGAATCTTTGACTCCTCGTAAACTCATTATTGTTATTTCTCGTTTCTTTTTCCTTTCATTTCTTTTTCTCTCTTCTTTTCTTTTTTTTTTTTTGCTCCTTTACCTATTGTAAATAAATTCGAAGAACATTAATACGATTCGATGTATCTACATATCGTTCTTTTTAACAGAATTTATTCTTCTATTACATCACGCGCATAAAATTGAGATGAGAAAAGGCAAGAACTTACGTACACGAGGATGTATACATACTTTCTACGTTCAAATTACGAACCGAACACAATCTACTTCTTTCTCTACTTCTTCTTCTTCTACTTTTTTCTTTTCCTTTTTTTTTGTTGATATTTGCGAAATAAATAGGAGGAACAGAAATTCGCCAATGGCGATCATTAGAATCGACGATGATCCTCGTGTTCGTCTCTTGCGTATTTTTTTTTCTTTTTCTTTTTTTTTCTTTATAATATTACTCGTTTTTAATAAATTGTATTTTAATAATAAATTGGCGATGTGAACGACGATACGTTTTTCTGTTCATACGTGGTATGTAACTGCGTTTACGTTAAATACGTCTTGTCTCGTATATCTCAAAGAATTGCTTACGTTTATATAAATACTTAGCAATTTAACTTACATCGTATTTGGATTTAATCGCTATTTCGTTTTTGCTGATCGATATTAGTTTTCACGCGTTTGATGAAAAGCCGCAAGAGCTGATGAGCGTACGATCGAATCGAAAGTTTCGTTCTCATTAGAATTAAACGCAACAAATATTTTCTAATATTTTTCGTATTTATACATATATACATTAATAATCTATATAAATAAAATAAAGAGAGAGATTGTATATACGTATTTCGTATAATGTATATATATATACAATCTCATAACAATAAACAATAACATAAAAGACAAGAGAAAAAGAGAGATAGGAAAATAAACGTCCCTAAATACAAAAATAAATTCTACATCAATCTGTCAAAGATTTTTTCTTTTTCTTTTTTTCTTTTTTCCCTTTTTTTTTTTTTTTTTATTTCGATCCAAAGAGATCTACGGTATTTCAGCTCTCGCGAAGGATATCAGTTTGTGTCGATAAATTTTTATAGATATTGTGTTTCTTTTACTTCATGGTCTAGACAAGTTCGAGATGATACACGCCGAATAAGAAGAATGCACTTTAACAATTAGCTGCACGCGAATGACTTAATGTTCATTAATTAATGTCTTTTACACATACTTACATACGCGCCCGCGCTCTACCTCTCTCATACCATAGCTCTCCTCTTCCTTCCTCCTTTTTTTTCTTCATAATTATATTTACGCGTTTGCTATTATATCTTATAATATATACGTACGTATATATTACTTGTAAATTCACGCGATGAATTTTTGCCTCTCGATCGCGTTGCGTGTGAATCATGGAAAATGGAAGCGTCGATGATCCAAAAGGAAGCTTTTCTTCATTCCTTTTCATTATTTTCTTTCTTTCTATTCTTCTCTACCCTCTACCTCTTTTTATTTTTTAATCTCATTTGATATTATATTTCATTGATATCTCGTGCAAACGAGCGACACGACGTAAACCGAACGTCCACGGTATCGGTGGACACTGCATTCGCGAGTTTACAAAACTTTTTTATATAACAAAATAGAAGTGTGTGTGTCTGTGTATATATATATATATAATAATATAACGATTAATTATAAGCTAAGTAAATTCTTTTTCCAAGCGTATCCTAAAGTTATTTAAACGTATAGCTTAATTAAGTAGACAGACGACGTTCCGCGGCTGGAAAAAGTTGTTTCTTCTTTTTTGTGTGTTCTTGTCTTTGTGTGTGTGTGTGTGTGGTATTATCTTCTGTTATTTTCTTGTTTTTTTTTGTCTTGTTTTTTCAATCTAATGAGGAAGATTCGGAATGAGGTCCAGAGATAACGTGAACGACTTCTTGTTTTATTTAATTCTAAGAAATTTTTTGTCCGACCGAATCACCGTCGTTCAAGCACTCTTTAATAAAAATTTCATGCACACACACTCTCTCTCTCTCTCTCTCTCTCTCTCTCTCTCTCTCTCTTCCTCGATACTCATTCTTCTTTCTTAGATTCACTTTCACTCTCTCCTTTGGCACGTCAACTCTTTCGTTACATCTTTAATCGCACTCGCTATCCTATCGTTGCAATAAAAAAATATGAGGAATAAAAATATATCACGCAATGACGTTTCCCCTTCGTCGCCACCCTTCACGGTGCTACGATTTATAAGGGAAACCAATAGTAATAGACGCGAGTTATCTAAACGCGCACGCCGGATACAATCGAAAACAACAACAACAACAGTGCGGAAGTTCGTTTTCGTATTACGAAACATACCGATCGAAGTCTTCGCTCTCTTCTTCATCTTGTTCATTCTCTCTCTTTTTCTTTAGAGAACGTTCAAAAGAAAAAAAAAAGAAAGAAAAGAGAAAAAAAAAGAAATAAGAAAAAAAAAGAATACAACAGAACGCACGCTTCACGGATACTTCGACTCTCACTGTGCGAGTTTTATCGGGCCTTTGTCATAAAATAGAAGGAAGGAACGTTCTGAAAAAGAAAGCGGACTCTGTATATATCATTTTGGAAGGCCGTGAGAAGAAGTTCCCGTAGCCTTCAACCGATCCATGGTAGCCATCAGCTAGGCTGCGGTGGTGTCAGTCGTACCAAAAGCCACGTATACAATTTCGGCTTTTGTTTATCGATCAGCTTGTATTGAAGATTGCTTAGACCATCCGTCGCGAATCTCTTCTTCCCTGTTCTCAGGAACTCGTACCTACGGATGATACATCGTTTAATAATACATATACGGAGAGAAAAGAAAAAAAAATAAAAAGGAGAAAGAAGAAAAAGCAGATAAAAGTGCCTCTTTTCTCGATGGTCATATTCTAGTCGACGGTTTTACTTGTATCTCGGACACGATAATGGAAGTCGATGGATTTTTCAACAATGGAAGAGGATGGATTTTTCTGTAGTGTATAGTAGATTGATATTAGAAAGGGGAAGAGGTCGGATTTGAGCAGAGACCATAAGAACACTGTAATGGAACACCGGTGACGGATCTTTCTTTACCATACACACACTGCTGCTGAATATTTTTCTACGCTATACACTGCAAATTATTCAAAGAAAAGATTGGGTAAATATTGTAAATGTCGCATTCGAATGTGTAACCTAACAAATCAATTCGAAATAAATATCGTAAATAAGATTAACGATTTCGTTTAGTCGATTCTTTTTTACCTCTTTGGATTAGCCTTCTCCTTCTTGTGCGTTAGCATCTTGTAGCGAGCTACGTTAGCAGGATAACGAGATATATGCAAACCATGAGCCTTTATACGATTTGCCATGTCGTCGTCCTCGCCACCCCAACCCCAAAAGACGTTGCTGAAGCCGTTCACCAGTTTAAAATGTTCTCGGGACATAGCCGAAACACCACCGAAAAGATCGGCATACGGGAGCCTCGAGAAATCAAATTTCAAATGAAATTTCAATTGAATTTTCCATTATTCGACTAATTTCGCTACGTGAAAGATATATATATATATGTGTGTGTATGTGTATGTATATATATAGTAAAAATCAATTCGAGATAATGAAGAAGAACCGACACAGAACGTTCTACGATCCTACATAATAGAACGAGTTAATGATACGTGCGTTAATTAATTACAGTAATAATTATTTATCGTCCGCATCACAATTTCCATTTTCTCTCCATTCAACGAGAAATTGCTATCGTTCGGAAATAATTATCTTCCGTTCTGCGTTCATAGTTTTGGTATTGCAAACCCGAATTAATTGCTTTTAAATCATATTTGTTCGTTCTACATCCCGAAAAATTTATATATATATATATATATATTTATTTATTTATCGCAACGGAAAAGAAATCATACTTGTATCTGAACTTATCAACGGCGACGGACATGTGCCTGGGTTGTTCCGGGCAGGTGTACAGATTTCTATCGTCTTCCGGAAGTAAATCGACATCGTGGAAAATGAAGCAATCGAACGTCCTCTCCTTCAAGGCCTCTACGTAACCGACGTTCATCAGCATCGCTCGATTAAACGCTCCGGTGCCTGTAACCGACGAACCAAAAACACTTTGTCAATTAAAGGGGAAGAAAAAACAAAGCAAATACAAACAAAAGAGAAGAAGATGGAAAAAGAAACAGAATAAATTTCTCGAAAGATGAATGAATGGATGAATGGATGGATGGATGGATGGATAAGGGCCAAGGATCTTAATTCCACGGTCCTTGAAAGAAATTGAAAAAGATGAAGTAAGAAAAAAGAAGAAAGGACAAAAAAAGAAAGCTGTTCCAACTTCAATTAAAACTTCTCACATTTTATCTCGGCTCTAAAATAAGAGAAAGGGATAGAGAAGATAGAGAGCTCGGACTGATGCGACGAGAAAAAGTGCAAAAGTCTGAAATAGAAATAGAAAGAAAGAGAGAGAGAGGGTGGGGGGAGAAGGAGAGGGAGAAAGATATTGAAATGTAGGGCAACCGTGTAGGCGCTTCGGATAAGTTTCTTTCTCCTTGGACCCTTTCTCTCTAACCACGCTTTTCTCCTTGTTTTGTTCCATATATCGTATGTAGATACGATGCGGCTAAAAAGAGGTTAGGGTGGCGAGCAACCCACGGTGATCTTTCGCGGTGTGTGCAAAGTGCTGCTTGCAGCATCCCTTACGTGAGAGATTAATCGACCCAGTTAGACTCCCAGCACTTTCGCGCTCTATATCTGAAGAGAGCTACCTCAAAAACTTTGCTCGAGTGCTTTCTACTTCCTTTCTTTCTTTCTTTCTTTCTTTCTTTTTTTCTTTTTCATAAATTATATATACTCAGAGATATATTTCGGACAGAAAATATTTGTACAGAGTTTATTATTATTATCTGTTAATGATATAATCTCTGTTAAAAAAATGTAGATACATAGATATTTTTTTCAATTTAATTTGCTTATCAATAAAAATTAATATACTGGCGAACAACAACGTTCTCCTTTTTCTTTCTTTTTTTTCTTAATGTCTGTTTCTCTTTTCTACTTTATTCGGTGATTTAAAGTCGACAGAAAGTGTTAGAGGGGTCTTTAACGCTTGATCGCTCTAACTATAATTCACGCCTTTCGAGTCTTCTCCTTTAAAAGCCATCCATAACGTGCGTGTATATAAAATAAATCTCGGTGTAGGTATACTCGAGTCTAGAGATTTATATGGATCGGACAAGACAAGATGCGATAAAAGACGAAAGAGGAAGAGTTCTCTCTTCGTGCATGCATGTATATATGTGTGTACATACACACACAGTATACATAAGTGTGTATATATATATGTGTGTGTATGTATGTATCTATGTATATACATTTCTCAGTGCGATTTTTCGTTCGTCCAGTTCAACGGACGAAACAAGAGTATTATCTCTATAGGAAATGTCCCAGGAGAATCGATCGATTTACATATATCGATTTCGTGGACGGTCTCGACTATGTAATCCCAAGGAGGAAGAGAAAGAGAGAGAACGTTCGTAATACGTGAAAAGCAACAGTAACTCTATTTTATCTAACGCAATATCGAAAGTTTCCATCATAAATCCTTTTCTCCTTCTTCCTGAATTCGTCGAATTTCTATTTTTCACAAGAAAAATGGATTTTTCTATAAAGGAGAAAGATTCTCGTGCGACGATGATGAATTACGCCGGATGTAACAAAAAAGAGAGAGAGAGAGAGAGAGAGAGAGAGAGAGAGAGAGAGAAAAGAAAGAAAACAAGAAAATAAAAACCCCTGACTCTTTTATTTTATTACGAATTACAAACGCGAGATATTTTCGTCGACTTTTCCAAAACAAACGAATCCTTTCGTTACTACCATGTACGTTGTTGATAATAGAACGCTTTTTAATTAATAAATCAGCTGATTTAACGTTAAATTCTTTTCTTCTCTCCCTCTTTCCTTTGCATTACGTTTATACTTCCGTCCTTTATCCAATCATCTTCTTCATTTATCTATTCCCAAGCAGCAGGTATCATCTTCGTATTTCCATAGTAGACGAGTTTTGCTCGTTAATCATAAGTCGCTTCGGTATAGGAGGAAACTCGTTTTGCAAAGATATCTGCAACAACAGCAGCATCCTTCCTCTTCACCATAGATGAGAGAGCCGGTTTCTCTTCGCGTAACGAAATACACGTTGAAATAATATTCTAATCGAGAAAACAAGTGGAAAGGGCTCCGGAGTCGTTCTCTTCTTGTTCTTCTTCTTCTCTTCTATCTTATTATGCTCTCGTATTACCCTAACTGCTCGTTACACGATGCCTCGAGAACTTTGCTTTGGAGGATATACGATCAAAACGGACAAGTCAATCGTGTGCTCTAAGAAAAAGATCGAATTACGAACTCTATTTCTATTGTCGACATTCAAACTTTTGTACATTTTTAATTATTTATCACGATTTAATTTGAAAGCTGCCATTCTCTCTCTCTCTCTCTCTTTCTCTCTCTCTCTCTTTATATATATATTTCTCTCTCTATCTATAATGAATGTCCTCTTTGACGAAATAACAAGTTCGTCCAATCTCTATCGATTGGAAATAAACGTCGATAGCGCTGCTTGAAATTCCTATTAATAGACAGGAGTCTAACCGGGTAATAACTAATATCTTCGATATTACTCGACCGATTCGATATAGAATTTAACGGATAGAAATTATTTCATGGGAAATTATAATTTTGTAATAATCGTGATACGCAACGATATAACACTCGCTGCTTGAATTTTCATTCGAATCAGACACACGAGAAAAGGAATAGCTTTTAATATCGATGAAAAGCGATTGCGCGTTTGAGAGAAAGAATGAAAAAATGATAACGTTCGTTATCACATATTGAAAATCTGATAGAATTTTATTTATCGAAACGATAGAAAACGAAATAACAAAGAGCAAAAGGGATCTCGATATTTCTCTGTCCTCTTGCAAGACCCTATATCTTCCTCTTTACCTCTTCATTATCATTGACTCAATGGATTTCTTCTCCCTTCGAGGGAGGAAGCCCTATTCCCATCGTCTTGAGAGAATCGAACGATCGAACGGAGAGAAATAAATTATACATTATATAGATACCACTCGGAGAAAAGTCGTGGAAAGAGTTCGTGAGTACCTCAAACGTAATTACTTTTCGTACTAACAAAGGAATCATCTCGTTGAAAATCCTTCGAGTCGTCTTTCCTTCCAACTTTTCCTCGATTTGAATTGAGATAAGAATTTCTCTCTCTGTCTCTCTTCTTTTCTTTCTTTCTTTCTTTCTTTCTATACTTCTGAATGCACGAATGGTGTATATGTAAAAAAAAAAAAAAATCGAAGTCAAATATAAAGAATAAGAAACGTTTGATTATTAACTCGAAGAGAAAATTGTCTCAGTGAAAGATAAACCTTGTAAGAATTCGAGCTTCGTATCGAAAAGCAATAATCGACCCACTGGAAACAACCCTCTCTTTCTCTCTGTCGCTCTGTCTTTTCTCGTGAAAAGAAAAAAGCTTATCTTTTGAGATATAGAGAGAAAGAAAGGGAGCGTGTAGGAGAGAAGCATTAAAAGGTCCACCTCGTCGTCGTAAAAACTAATTCTTTCTCATCTTTCTACGAAGGAAAATGGAAGAAAGAGAATGTCTGTCTTCTCGTTCGAAAAGAAGTTCGCTTTTACAGTCGTGTCCGAAGAGGGCAAACAAAAAAGAAAGAAAGAAAGAAAGAAAAAGAGAGATAGATAGAGAGAGAGAGAGAGAGAGAGAGAGAGAGAGAGAGGGAGAGTAATTATTTGTTCGAAGAAAACGAAGGTAAAAATCTGTTTTTTCTATGGATTGAAAAAGAAAAGAATGATCTTATCGATTAACACTTTTAATTCTATAATCAATAGCATTCAGTAACGTTATCGATGATCAAAAGATTACTCGTTCTACTCTCGTCTTTATTTTCTTGCAAGGAATATTCATTCACTCCCTTGGCAATTATGTAAAAGCATACTATATTCGGTGGCCGACTACTACTAGGCTCTTTAATCTGGAATCTTCGTAGACCTGCGAAAGGGATGAAGAAGACAGACAGTTTGCAAAGGAAGAAAGGATTTGAATTTCAAAGCAGCTGCTGGATGAAACTTTATGCGGACCATTTGAGACAATTAAAGATCCGTTAAGGTAGTATCCAAGATAATATTAACATCGTCACAGCTGTAAGATAGAGGAGCACGAGATAATAATGAAACAATAATAATGATAATTCAAGATAAATTATATCGCGCTGATCTCGGTTTACAATATGGGTGACGATAAAAATTGGAGTTCATGAAAAAAAAAAAACAATTAGAAGAGTGGGAGAGAGAGAAGAAAGAAAGAAAGAAAAAAATAAAACAATTCTGTCAGGAAGCACGATAGCTATCTAGCCGACTTATACTTTGATTAATGATGCCTGATTAAGAAATAACTAATGGTCGAACGAAAGAACGAGGACATATACCGCATTGCAGCAAATCCAGTTATCGGCATCTCTTCGACTTGCTTTCGACTTGCATTAGTCGATTAAATTACGTTCTAACGTTGAGTTACGTAACAAGGCTAACAGAGAGCTAGTTCTTCCGTAAGAATGGTGACAGTGAGCTACGGTTAAATCCAATCTTTCTCTCTTTTACAAGGATTTTTTCTTAAACGAAGAGAAATTATAGCTGTCTTTCGACGGTATTAATCGTAACGTGTAGAATCGTCGCTCGTTGGGTATTATTTTCGAAGAGAGAAAGAGAGAGAAACAGAGTTAAAATATCATACCAAAGTTCACCGTAAAACAAAGAGAGAGAGAGAGAGAGAGAGAGAGAAAGTATTAAATTCGTTTTTTTTTGTAACGTGAAAGAGGAGGATACAAGAAAAAGAAAACGATAAATCCTTCGAAAACGTTGGGTGTTACGAGGCAACATTGGTGAAACGATCGCTGTCGTCTCTTTCTCTCTCTCTCTGTGAACTTTTAACAAATCCCAGGTGGATTTTTCAAACGTTTATATCCGTCACTTCTTTGTAAGGTCCACGTGCAATAGAAAGCAAGAGAGGAGGAACGGTTAGAGCCTTTAAGTGGCTGTGAAAGACAGAGACGAATCGCACGTTTAATATTAGAACGTGGAGAAAAAGAAAGAAAGAAAGAAAGAAAAAGACATCATTGGCTTTGCCGATTTTATCCACGATGTTCGCTAGTTCGCTCGATGATTTACTTTTCTAGCCTTTTTAGTAACGAGCCTGCATCTCCTTCTTCTTTCTTTTTGTTTCTTCTTGTTTTGCTTCTTCTTTTTTCTCTTCTTAGTTTATTTATTCATCCTACTTTGCCTCTCGACTCAAGAGAAAATTTTCTTATGTATGAATATATACATATAATATATATATATATATATGTATATATATATGTATTCATTATACATTACGAAGCTTTGGCACACGCGTGCAATCAACTGCAAGGCAACTCACCAAGTTCGTTACGATTACTCGAATATATAAATATATCGAAGAAATATATGGAACACAATATCGAAACGTCTTCTTTAATGAACTTTACAAATTAATAATTTATGAGAATATAAATGTTTCTTTTACGAGCATCCTATGGACAGAAATTTATCGATTAACTTTAGAAACTTGCGCCCCTGACGATAGGCTTCCGCTACTTACACGCGTGTATTTAACGCGTATAAGAAAATATCGAATGAAAGAAAGATCGGTTATAACGAACGCGTACGAACGTATTTATCGATAAAATCGTCTATAATTCATTGGAACTAAGCTAATAAAACATTTTGTATTTTACACGATAAGTATCGATTTACGATAAATTCAAATATAGGTATTTCTTACAAGATAAGAAAAAGAAAGAAACACACAAAACAACTCACCTTCCTGCTCGACCACAAAGATCTGATAATCGATTTGCTGACGCAAGAGAATCGGATGCACGTTGAAGAGTAATGCCTGCAGATGCTGTGGGCGATCACGGAACGGAATGATTATGGCTACGCGATCTCTCGCTACGCAATTCGTTGGACATCCTCTTCCACCTGGATTCACCTCGGTGAACGTTTTTTCCATGACCGATATCTCTGGTGGAATTTTACTAACGGCCACTGGACCAACTGAAATGAAAAAAAAAAAAAAAAAAAAAAAAAAAAAATTGACGTGATAATTGATCGATGTCGTCGTCCGATCGGATATTTATTTATTCGTGGACGTGTGCACCATACCGTTCAAATATCATTGATTTAAATATTTGATTAGGAGCAAGTAAACGTAGAAAGAACAGAGGGAGAAAGAGGGAGGAGAGAATCGAGGAGGTGGATTCCGAGCTGATAGAGAAGTCCATCGATTAACCGAGGTAAACACTCGCCACTCTTCTCCGCCTTTGTTTCCCTCGCTGTTCGGTTAACGAGCTCTGCTAGCGTGCAAATAGACAAGATCAAAGACACGAAGAATCGAATCGGAAGGAAGACGCGTTAGAAAAGGCGAGACACCCTTCCTCGTCCTTCTCTTCTTTTATTTTCCAAGCTTTGTAGGAAGTGCAAAGACAAACGACTACGGATAAAAGGAGGAAGAGGAAGAGGAAAGATCTCGGAAAGGTTCTCTTTTCGTAAAGCTGTCGTTTTTATCTCGCGACGATCGTTATTGCGTTACACGAACTTGGAAAACATTCTGTTTCTCTCTTTCTCTCTCTCTCTCTCTCTCTCTCTTTTTTAGATATTTTTGTAATATTATAAATGAGAGTACGATTTCAAATATTCAAACATAGATAATACAAACAGATCGACGAATACGCGTTTCGACGTTAACGACAAAATCTAATTTCTCTTACCGAGATTCGGAGATACAAGCGGACATTGTTGAATCGTCGCGTTATTCGTGGCATTCGAGGCATATTGAGGGCTTCCAGGAGGCAACCCAACGACGTTGCTCGTCGGAAATACTCCAGCTTCGGGTTTGGTAATGTTTGCGAGACCACTTCCACCATTATCCCCTTTGCCGCTTGATAGGAACATTTTCGAAGAGACATTGTTGTTGTTGTTGTTGTTGTTGTTGTTGTTGTTGCCGCCTCTGAAAATGCTAGACACGGTCGCCGGACCGTATATGATCAATCCACGAGGATGGTTCCTGTATGTCCGATCGGCGTATCTGAAAGCCACACGAGGTCGACCTTTGAAACTAATAAAAAAGTTTGCTTCTCTCTCTCTCTTCTCTTTTTTTTTGTAGAAAGTAGAAAATAGATATCGACTATACTTTTTTTTTTTTTAATTATATTAACATACAGCGCAACGATATTTATCTAGTACACCGCGAAATATTCCGTAATCCGTTCATTGATAGATATAACGTAATTAGATTGTTCGCAGTAGATACTAATAACACGGCACACGAACGAAGACCATCAAGTTCTCGCCTTGAATGTGATTCCAGATACAGAGAGATAATAGTGCACAGAGGTTAAATAGATGAGCATGGTAGATATCGATCGACGGTTAATACCAAATCTAGCGGTGCATCGAGCTATCCCTTGGAAGCTAATTATCCATCGACAGCGAACCTGTGCAAGCCATGTGCGAGCGCGACCATTACTACCTCGCGGCTGACTATGCACCATTTCGTAATCGTGCGGCCACACTGGGAGTTGTCTGACGATTAGAAACTCGATCGACCGTCCAACAGTTAGCTTAATGGTTGTAGTACCTGCCTATGTCCGAGCAAATCACCCGGATATCCTTCGACGAGGATAAACTCCAAAGATGTACACAACTTTTTTTCCTTTTCTATTCTCTCTCTCTCTTTTTTTTTTTTCATTTTTTTCTCTTTCCTTTTCCACAACACCTAACTCAAAGAATACGAATTAATCATCGTAGCAGTAACGCGACTGTTTTTCTACGCTCTTACGTTCGATCAGATAAATCACGCGCTTACGATTTATATCGTTTTTATTAATATTACAACCGAACGTATTATTTATAAATTATCTATCTATATTTACAACGGGGGACGAGTTTCAAGGGTCATTAACGACTTCTTCCTTATTCTCTTTCTACTTTTTTGCTTGTCTTCTTTTTTTTTCTTTTCTTTTTTTTACGACGTCGATAGACTCGTAGAGGTAATTTCCGGGATGGAAGAAGGAGTTAAGAAAGAAATCAAAGTCCTTGGGATTCGTGTCCCTCTCTCTCTCTCTCGCGCTTCTCACGGGCTGACGATGCAGTATTCGGTAATTGCAAGGAGTCAAGAAATTGTCGGGAAATTGATCGTACGACGAGAACCTTGATTACGATGATCGCGATATGCGGTTCAAAACGTCTTGGCACCGTTAGTCCTTATTCCTACGATTACGTCTGGCCAAGCATTGTATGCGACGTAAGAGGATCGAGGACAAAAAAATTCTGCGATAATCGTTGGTGCAGTTGTGTAACGGTAAAAATTGCGGATGCGCGCGACTTTGACGAGTTCGAATGCGTTCGAGGTGTCGGAGGAGATTACGAGATAATGAAGCATAATTCCATCTGTCGTTTTCTATACGCGTTCGCGAACAAATGTTGCCTTTCTTTTTCTTTTTCTATTTTCTTTTTTTTTATTTTCTTTTTTTTTCAATGAAATAAACAGAAGAAAGTACGTGACTCTTACTGCTCCCAATAAATTCTTTTTTACGTCTACATACGTATATCGTCCTTTTTTTTTTATCAGAGATCGTCCGTTTCATTAAATAAAACAAAGACACAAAATAAAATTTTACATCTTATTCTTCTTTTCATTAAGATTTTACCCCGTTTTGATTTAATAAGAGAAAGACGGAGACTCTCTCTTTCCATAATTTCTCTCTTTCTTCTCACCAAAGTTCGAGATTGATTTTTTTTTCAGATTTTAGGAGTACCTTCATTTACTCCTCCAACCCATCTTCTCTGTTCGTTGCAACGGCAATTTCCGGGGACCGTAGCATCGCAGCACACTTTTTCCTTTTTCTTGCCAACACCAACACCAGAATTCTCTCCTCTCTCTATGTATCTGTGTATGTATCTATGTATCTTTCTATCTATGTATCTATGTATGTACGTTTCCAACGAAATCACGGTCCCCGACCGAGACTCGTCTTTTTCACGCTTCGACCATCGCGATAAAGGACAGTTTGATTGGAAGACCACGCTAGGAAAGAACGGTGAACGGTCACGTCCGAGATATAAACTACGCTTACCAAGCCCTGTCAACGTGGAAAAAGAAATATTACTGCGGATATTGAATCGAGAGCTTTTCTATTTTACCCTTCTTTTCCTTTTCTCTTACAATCTTCCTCAAACACTTTCTCTCGATTAATTCCTATGGATTTATTTTCTACCTTTCTTTTTCTTTCGGTTCTATCACGCTAACTAAAAATCGAACGAAGAGATTGTTGGCTACGAAAAAGAAAAAACATAAAACGTAATAGAAAGGAAAATCGTTGCTCTATTAAATCGTTATTTTTATTTCGTCAAACTAATACGACACGAAAAGTTAAATTTTTCAAAGATGGTCGAGTATACTCGTCGAGTTTGGCTCGTCGATTATCAAAAATACATAAATAGATATAAAGATAGGATGATATTTTATTGATCAATTCCAAGGATTATATTAAAATTTATTGATCGAATTAATCTTATCGAATATTCTAATACCTTTTTTCTTTATCGTCGCTCGATAAGATAATTTATATTCTTTCGACGGACGAGCGCGACAATAAAACAAAAAGAAACATGAACGACGATATCCTGTAAATTAAACTGAAAAATTTTATGATACTTAATGAATTGAACCGTGAGAAAGTCATGACGGGGATGAAGCAGAGAGACAGAGAGGGTTCTACTTGTAAATTTATAACTTTACTTTATGAATATGGAACTTGTAAACAGATGATATTATCAAACTCCTCGTTGATCTCTTATCTTTAATTCTGTGCTATAATAAACAAAAAAAAAAAATACATAGAGAGAGAGGGAGAGAGAGAGAGAGAGAGAGAGAGAGAGAGAGAGAGAGAGAGAGAAGAAAAAGCGTTAACTTAAATCGACGAGTTAGACGAGAGTAATATTAACGTAGAGTGCGAAAGAAAATTCTCGAGGGAACGAAGGAAATTCTTCCGATCTATCGATCGAACGCAAATGGCTACAGGATATCTGCATATTTATACTTTAATAAACGTTACACCTTACCTATATTTTCTCCTATGTAATGTCGTATCATTTAACTCTTCGTAGATACTTTGTATGCATCTCTCGATCTAGACCGATCGAACGAACCGGATACCAATCGTTCGACGAATAATAGTAATAGTAGCCACTTTGCGAATAATGACTACCATGAGAAAGAAATAATAATAATAATAAAAATAATAATAATAATAATAATAATAATAATAATAATAATAATAATAATAATAATAATAATAATAATAATAATAATAATAAAGAAAAGAAAAAGAAATAGAAAAACGAGTTTCCAAGTTTCCACGATGGTATTTCTGAATGCAAGAAAACGAATTCTTTCTTCAAATTGAAATGAATTTGTCTCTACGTGTTTTTCACGCACACACGAGTCAAAATCATCTCAGTATATATATTATATCCTGCCGGCAGAGCGCATACTACGTCGCGCACGTTGTCGTCCGGACACGAAGGAGAATTTTCATTGAAATTATTATAAATGCTTGTAATTCGAGGGATAGAAGTACATGTTTCGCTCGAATCGAGTAATTCGATAGTAACATGCGACATGCGAACGCTCACACACGTTTCGGATCGTGTCACGAAACCGTCGATTGTCCTCGTTCGTTCCGCAACGCGTTACCTTTTTGTGACTCGATGAAAAAAGAAAAAAAAGGAAAAAAAAAATAAACAAATCACCCCCTCGATAAAATACCAACCACATGGTCGACGAAAATAGCGACGATTTTTAAAAATCGTTCGATCTAACAGGAATTATTAACAAATGATAGCCAACGATCGATTTTTTTCCATGATAAATAACAAAGGAAGGACGTAACATCGTCGTTCTATTTATAAAAAGTTTTTATTTTAATGAGAAATAATTCGAGCAGAGCATTCCGGATAGATATTTTCAATATATTTCCGAGATTTCTCTGTTTCTCTAGTCCATGTAGAATCTATTGTCAAGAGATCTTATTGAAAAACACACATCGATGTATACCGCGTTCGATAGGAAGGTACTAACTGTGGGATAGACAGATGATCCGTAGAACACCGACGGTTTCGTATTCGCATGCATATGCATGCAAATTGAACATGCAAGGACGGCAATCACGTAGCATGTATCCGATTCCACTTGCAAACCCTACGTCGACGTTGCTTTCAGGGAAACATTGAATGTGTTCCTTGGAACGCGTCAAGTCTGTCTCTCTCTATTTCTATCTCTATGTATCTATCTTTCTCTCTATCTCTATATCTTCTCTATATCTTGTTTAAACTTGACTGACCGATGTATAGACACATCTATGTGAGATAGAATATGTGTATATCTATACAACCGATATATATGTGTGTGTGTGTATGGCTACTATTCTTCTACTATATACATTACACACGCATCCTTACTCTAGAGATTAGTCCATTTATAGCATTTACTTCTAATTAGTAAGCTGTCTGTTTCGTGTCACTTCACATGACATACAATAACTTCCAATCTAATAAATTTGTAACGATCGATAGGGGAATCAATGAAGGAATATATATATACATATATCAATGAACATATATATTTAAATGATATCGTAAATAATATCCATCCATTTGGATATAGGTAAATTTATAAAAGCTTGCAACGATAAGGCAAATAAATTAGAAATTTTGCCTTCGTCGAGGTACGGGCTGTTTGCCAAAAATGGAATTCTACACGTATTTTATTTTACAAAATAGAAAGGGAAAGGGAAGGGGAGGGAGAGAGAGAGAGAGAGAGAGAGAGAGAGAATAGAGACGATTTAAAGAGCAGATTTCTATGGAGAGTCACGTTGTTCGCGAACCGGTGTCTATCTACCGACGGCGAAATAAAATAACAAAATGGTACAGCTAAATCCGATAGCCAGCTATATATATATATAAAACTACGTATATATACGCATGTACATACATATATATATATGTATACGTATATATAATAGGTTTCTCCTTTCCCTAGAAAATCGCGAAAATTTCTCGAGAAAATTCTCCACTCGTTTTCGACATCCCTCGAGGTACACCTGCAGCAAAGTTAGCTTTAAAGCTTTCGAGCGATATTTGAGCGTTTAAATTTACAACGTATGGACCACTGTAAATTCTCGCTACTCATTCGTTATTCGTTCTGAGTTTCTCGTAAATTAAAAAGTCTTGCGCTTCTAGGCTATTATAACTCCCTCCTTTCTTCCTCTTCCTCTTTTTCCTTTTCGTTCTTCAACAAAAAAAGAAATTTTTAATGAAACAGATTTTGAAGACACGCGAAGCATAAAAAGAATGGATACTTCATCTAATATTTTTTCTCTCTCTCTTCCTCTTTCTTTCTGATGTAGTAACGTTGCTACCGATTTATTCATTTTTATCGAAATTTTGCCGATAGAATATATATCTTTATTTCACTTTTTTTTCCCTTAACCAATTATTTTATATTCTCAATTCAAAAACGTAAATTAACGTAATTACGTTGCTGTCTATAAAAAATGGAAAATGATCTCAAAGCAGAAAAAATCTCTTCTTGCTTTTGTTCGTTCATCGTTATTCCCAAATTGTATTGAAAAGCATTCGGTAAATAATCTCTTTCAAAGCTACGATATGATAATGATAATAATTAGTATTATATTATTATTATTATTATTATTATTATTATTATTATTATTATTATTATTTAACGTGAGAAAGAATTACTCGTTCGTATAAAATGAATTTATGAAAGAGCTTACCGTTTACGGTAGTCGAACCGTAAGAACGAAGAAGGAAAAATGACGTAAAAATGAGAAGAAAAAGATACGAAGGAGAGAAGTGACAAGAAAATTCTAATATTCATTTCGCGTGCTCTTAGGTATCGTGGTGCAAGGATGCATCAAAGATAATCATTTTGAACGACCTAAGTATATATGTATATATGTATATATACATGTATGTATGTATATATATATATGTATATGTTATGTACGATGACGAAGACGAAGTAGAAGACGACAACTACAATGACAAAAATTCCTAAGCTCGTCTGTCGCGATAAGGATCTTCAATAGATTGTGTACGACGACCTCCAAGTATGTCATTATAAAGAGACACTCGATGCTTGTGTTTACAAGCGAGCGGGATGTCAACGACTTCAAAGAGAATATCGTGTGTGTGCGTGCGTATGGTGTATGATGTGTGTGTGTAGGTGTATGTGTGCAGAAGAGTACTCAAAACAATTTCTCTCTCTTTTTCACTCTCTCAGCCTTTCTCTCTTTCTCTCTCTCTCTCTTTAGGGGGTTGTAGTTTTTATATACTTGTAGTACTATCAACGTATACTCAATCTTTTTAATACGACCCTTTCGATCGACAATTCAAACTTTTTTTTTATCTTTGTATCAACATGAATTTTAATAATAAGCTAATAATAACATTCATTCCTATAATTAGCTGGTCTCTTTATCCTCTCTTTTTGCTTCGATATTTCTCCCTTCTCCCTCGATAATTTATCGAATACGTTGTTTCATAATTCATTTCGATAATTATTCAACGTCATTTCTAACTACGTAGATTTCTTTCTTTAGAATCTAGCGAATCCTTCGAATAGTTGGTTATATTTAACGATGCACCGCTCGTACAGCGAATCCTTCTTGTACGTAGCAGAGAAAGAGAAAGAGAGAGAGAGAGAGAGAGAGAGAGAGAGAGAGAGAGACCAAAGGACGAGATTAGATCTTAAGGCATCGTGCCAGACTTGGAATTTATCTCGATAGTGTTCGTTCTACTAAGAACTTGTACCGGGAACCAAGTGTGATTCATCGTGACACTCGCCAGCTGTCTTCTTTGCTACTAAATAAAGCCTCTCTAATGCGGTTCAATGAGAAAGAGAAAAAAACGGAACAAAAGACTGACCATTCCAAATAATAATTGTAGCAAATTTTTACGATTCGTACGTACGTGCATTCCTATTATTCGTTTAACTTAAATAACATTTAATTTGTCTTTCCGTTTCTTTTTTCCATTTTGTAGTCGTGGAACGAATAAATCTATGTTTATCTACGGTGTATATAGAAGCGTCCCGGTGTCGTTAAATTCGATGACTAGTCGAGAAACTATGGATATAATAATTTCTATTACCCGCATTTAGAAAGAATACCGTAGTACGATTCCGATAACGCGAGTGGCTTTGACTTTCTCGCCATAAACGAACGATGGGGAAAGAGAAAAAGAGAAAGAGAGAGAGAAGAGAGAGCCCAACGAACGAATTAACGATAAATTGATTTAATATGACGAGCACGATTCGAACGTGCTTAGTATTATAATGACATTCCAATTGCGACGTTCGAGAAATTACGAGGAACGTCGTTTGTCTCTCTGTTCGGTCGATGGACGAACAGACAAATCAACATGGACAGAGACAGAGAGAGACAGAGAGAGAGACAAAGAGAGAGAGAAAGATAGAGGTGGAATTTATCCAGAGGAATATGAATGAATGCATTCAAATATGAATTAACGCGGGAAATCGACGCGTACATGAATACATATATATATATGTATACATATATATACACATACATACACACATACATCATACACAGACACATGCTGCCTATCCGAGAATATTTGAACCATTTTCTCGCGATTGATTGCGAAACGTGTGAAATTACAAAATACGAGATAACGCGATCAGTTCGATCGTATTATCGACGTAACGTTCGACATTTTGTTATTTCGTTTTTATCTAATTACGAAGGTAGGTAGAACGTTTGCGTATTATCGGTAAATTCGAAAGAATCGTTCGATCGTTCCCGTCCCCTTATAATATATATTGGGGGAGAATGCCAGGAAAAACGAAAAAAAAGGAAAAAAAAGGGAAAAGGGACGCGAGGGTAGAAGAAAAATGTATTAACAAAATGCGATTGAACGAAAACAATTATTTACGAAATCGATCGTTCACGCGTTCTAAAGAATGTATCGAAAAACAATGATATGAGTTTACAGTGCATTTTGCGTTTGTAATGAAAAGAAACAAAGCGAGCGCTAAAATAATATGATTACGGAACGGAAGAAAATAAAAAGCACGAGCTTTTTCTCTATTAACCGAGGAAATACTACTCGCAGAATTTAAAAGACCATAATATATTCCAATTGATTCTGCTCTTAGAGAAAATTAATATCGATCTACTACGTTCACGTATAACGAATGGAATGAGAGAGGGAGAGGGAGAGGGAGAGAGAGAGAGAGAGAGAGAGAGAGAGAGAGAGAGAGAGAGAGAGAGAGAGAGAGAGAGAGAGAGAGAGAGAGATACTTTTTTGCTCATTTTTATTCCAGAATGTAAATTCCATTAGTCGCGATGCGGTCGTCTCTAAGTGATCGAATCAACATAAAATTCTTCTTTCTCGTTTCCTACATATACGTATGTATATATCCTCATATTTTTATATTTCGACTAGAACAGAATGAGAGAGAGAGAGAGAGAGAGAGAAAATTCTAGACATTTTCTCATGGCTTTGAGAAATATTTTTCTACAGAGAAACGAAAGAACCTTGGGTACTTTTTTGTTTTTTCTATCCTTTTTCTTTTTTCTTTTTCTTTTTTTTTGAAAAACGACCTTAGTCCCTAGTAACTCACCAAGTCGCACATTATTCGCAAGAAAAACATAAAAGCTAACCATCCCTCAATTTTCTTTACTTTTTTCCTTTTAACTCCTATCTTTCTCTCTCTCTCTCTCTCTCTCTCTCTCTCTCTCTCTCTCTCCCTCTCTCTTTCTCTCTCCTCTTTCTCTCTGATCTAACGTCTTTTATCACGAAAGAAACTCAGAATAACGTTCTATCGAGAAGAGGTACCACGCGAGAGATGATTAGATGATAAATGGCCGTATCGACCGGGAAAAATAAACGTAAGAGCGCGAAGATAAATACGGCTATTCCAACGAAAAATCTCTTCTTCCTCTATATTTGAAAAACAACAAAAGTGAAGAAGAAATAAAAGAGAAAAAAGAAGAAAGAATTAAAATAAAGAAAATTCTCCGCGGTGAATGAAATCGACGAAGGAAAAGGAAAAGAAGAAGGAAAAAAGAGGTAGAAAAAATACAAAAAAAAAAAAAAGAAAAGAAGAAGATAAAAAACGGGAAGACGAGTATAACGGATCGAAAAAGTCAGCCCAGGCGGAATCCATTGAAAGTTTAAGCATCGTTAAGCCAACCGACTCTGTAAACAGGCAATCTACTCGGCCACTAACGAAATAATGAGATCACGTACGCCTTACGTCCACAAGAGTAAGCTTGAATAAAGCATGGATTTCCACGGAAATTTCCCTTTATTACGGGCGAAGCGTTACACCGACAAGAATGACGAAGAACAACCACAGTCATGTCAACGCGAACGATAACGAGATTAAAATTAACCTACTCTTTGCGAGAAAGCCACGATTAAGTTAGGCATTGATCGACTACGACGACGACGACGACGACGACGACTATTACTACACTACTACTATTACTACTACTACGTGTCTATGATCGATCGAATTTTCTGATTTCGATGAAAATTATGTTTACAAGAGAGGAAATTTGAAAGAGAGAGAGAGAGAGAGAGAGAAAGAGTACTATTGGTAGAAGACAAGCAAAGAAGGCAAATGGTTACAGTCGATACCATCGACGTAGATCTGATTATTTCCTATTACCTGGTTCCGCAAATTGCATTTCTATGCTCGCCTTCGGCTTTCTAACACATTAAAGAACGGTTCGTCGTACGCGCGATAAATAGATAGGCGCTTGTAGACGTAATATCTCTTAGTAGCAGCAGTAGTAGTAGTAGTAGCAGTGGTGGCAGTAGTAGTAGTAGTTTTCAACGTTACGTCGAACCAGCCTACTTCGGCTCGTTACCAGCCGAATAATGAGATTTCACGGCTGTCTGCGATGCTCAAAGGAAGGCGAATCGGTCTGACGGAAAGGTCCCTACACACTCGATTGCTTCGGGTTAAGCGATACGCGGCTTGATAATTCCGCTGTAGATTATCTAATACGTCCATCGATACTTTCCTATTCTTCATTCCCCATCTCCTCTAAACGTATCAAATTAATCGAAACTTCTTCGTTCCTCTTAATCTCTCAATATGAACGATAAAGAGTTTTCGAAGGATCCTGCCGATCGTTAGTTCTCGAAGAAACAAACTGGGTCAGCGTGCCACAGTCTCTAAAAGAAAATTACAAACGCGTTAACGACCTATCTTACTCTCCCTTTAAACGTCAGACTCTAAAAAAAGACTGTTGTATGTAAAAGCTCCGGATCCGAAGAACTTGGGTAGACGGGGAGTATATCCACGAACTCGACGTAAGCACGATTACGAGATAGAATAAAAAAGAGACGAATCTAAAAAAGAAAAAAAGTGTTTCGTGAAATACAAAGTTTCTAAAGGATGGTAGATAAAGTTTACGAGAGCTTTCTATGCGATGAAAAGATGAAACAATCTGGAGCGTAAATAGAACTATTAACCTAGAATTAGAATTAAAAAAAAGAAAAAAAAAAAGAAAAAAGTGGGATAAGGATAGAAAATAGAGTAGTGTCGATATCTAACCTCGTAGCGTTAATGGTGAATATGGTCTCGATGGATCGACGATCCAGTACCCCGCTTAGAAGATACTGAACGGCAATGAGCGCGAGGACGACGCAGGCCATCGCCTTGTAGAGGTTGGCACGATGCCACAGTGCCACGGCTGCGGCCACAGTCATTGCATGTGCGAGCCACCATAACTCCCTCCTATCGCCACCGTAACAAGAGCGCCGTTTTCGACGAGGCGCTCTTTCCTCTTGATCCTTCCTCTTCTTCTTCTTCTTCTTCTTCTTCGTATCTTCCTCTTCCTCTTTTGCCTTTACTAGATCCGATCCTTTTCTTCGTCCTACTCTTTGTCCTTCGACTTTTCTTTCTCAACAACGATGAGAACGAGGATAACGAGAACGACAACGACGACGACGACGACGACGATGACGATGATGATGATGACGACGACGACGACGACGTTACTATTACTCGTTTTCTTTCTTCGCTTCGATTCGACGCAACGGCGACGATTATGGTTCTTCTTCTTTCTCGATAACGTTCACAGAGAAAGGAGATTGGAAAAGTAGGAGAAAGGTAATAGGAGCAGATAGGAAGAAGAGAAGGAGAAGAAGAAGAAGAAGAAGAAGAGGAAGAAAAAAGGGCCACCCAGGGCTCGTTGTATCCGCTCACCTGGAGCATCACCCTCGCCGTCGGCCAAGTTCTCGCTTTTTCTCTCTATTTCTATTAATCGACTAGACGATGAAGTAGTATCCTGTAAACAGAACGAACTTAATGTTAAACTCTCTCCCACTCTCTTCGTTTTTTTTTTGGTTGGCTTTATCAGTTATAATTCTTTCTTCTTTCTTTTTTTCGTGACGGAAAGACTTTTCGTTCGTAGTACGATAGATTTGTTCCTGCCTATGAAATTGAATTAAATCGTCGTGGGTACTGGTTTAAGAACAAACGAGAGTAATTGTTACGAGAGAAGAGATTAGATTAATGAAAGGTGTTTGGTAGGAACGCGTGCGTGGGTTCTTTCAATTTCGTTGTAAAATATGAACACTATGAGCGGACATAGAAGAGAACGTAGAGTTCTAATCGTTTTCGTTCTCGTTCTCGTTCTCGTCCTCGTCCTCGTTCTCGTCCTCGTCGTCGTCGTCGTCGTGTAGTCGTAGTCGTTGTCGTAAAATCAGCAAGATGGATCGCGCGATAACCTGGAAAAGCCGAGGGCCACGAAGCACGATACGCCTGATTTGGCATGAAGCATGTACCTGCATTATCCGGGGCAAGGAGCGTGCGTTACCAAAGCTATTAAAGACGACAGCTTCATAAAAAAACACGGCATTTTTCCTTACATCGAACAAATCGAATTTCATCCCGAAAACAAGTTGATTCAAATACCTATCCCAGGAGTATTAAAAGAAATCTCGATAAGTAATATTTCCCAATAAATAACAGATCGATTAATTATTCGCGATTGATTAAAAATTCGATAATTTTTCTTTATCTTTATCCTATTTATAATTACGTCAGATAATCTCTATCTTTTTAGTTGATTATATTACATCATTCATTAACATTTGCCAATTCGACGAAATTATTTGTAAAAGCTTACGGTCGTCCTATCGATGAAAATTCCACCCTCGTTTTATTTTCCCTAAGCACGTTCCCTTATGATTTACTTATCGAAATTCGTAAGAGATTCATTCATCCCGAACGTGTGAAATTCATTTGGGACACCGTTCGCGTGGTTGGATGAATGAACGAATATAAAAAGAAAAAAGAAAAATTAAAAAAAAAAGAAAGAACCAATCAAAAAAAAAGAAAAGTTTAAATCAACTACCTCCGTAATGCCTTCGAATTACTATCAAGAAAAAAAGGAAAGAAGGAAGGAAGGAAGGGTGGGAGGGAGAGAGAGGAAATAATTCGTTCGAAATGCGATTCGATGTTAGAGAAAGGGGGATAGAGATAGAGAAAGAGAAAGAGAAAGAAATATATCCGCAGGAAACTAAACGTGAAAGCGTATATATATTCGATGTATGTGCAGGCAATTGCTTCTCTTACGCTGTAAAGCGAGAAGCGGCTCGGTTGGCTGTATACACCGTAGGGAATACCATTAAACTCTCGTCGGATTAAACCGGGCGAATTCGTCTCTCGAAATCGATTCTCTCGTTTTCTCTCTTTCTATACGGTATAGCACTCACGGATCGTTCTAACGAATTTCACGCTTTCTCGGAAGAACTTCCGACGATTCAAATCGAGCGGAAACTACTTATCACCCTTTTATCTCACCCTCATCTCCCTCTTTTTCTTTTCTCTTTATCAATCACTTTTATCGAATAGAAGCGATAGTTTTAACGGGAAAAAATTGTAATCTCGTTTATCGCTATTTCGCCTAAGCGATTGTATACAGGAGAGAGAGAGAGAGAGAGAGAGTTTAAGGGAGGAATATGAAGAAGGATAAAAAAGACAAAAAAGGTGAGAAAATACGCGAAGCAAATCGCGAAGAAAACACGTCGAGGAATTTGCACGCGATCCCGAGAGATAGAGACACACACAGAGAGAAAGAAAAAGAGAGAGAGAGAGAGAGAGAGAGAACGCACGAGCTCGGTGACGCGTACGACACACATGCTCGCTCGCACAAATTCGCGTCTCGTTGAGCATTAACCCATAAACACGTCTCTCTCGTCCCTACACGCACACTCCTACATACGTACATACGTAGATATATATGCACACATGGTGTATCAACTATCTCGCTAGCGAGAGAGACCGATTACCGCGTGTAGGACAAAGGTAATGGAGCAAACGTCTTCGTGTTAACTTTCAGTGTTTGCACATATTGTAACATATACGATGGGAATGCTTTGATAAACGGGAAAAAAAAGAAAGAAAGATACAGAAACATCTTTTTCGCCATTTATACGCTCGCGATAAACAATCATCTTTTTCTTCGTACATCGGCAAAAAATTTTTTCTTGACTCGATAAAAATACGGACAATTCGGAGAAGCGAGACAATTTTGTTGAAAAACCGCATAAAAGAAAATGGTTACGTCTGAAAGGAAATCTAAAGACTAAAGTGACAGTGCGGAAATGGACGAAATTTTGTCGGTCGATGTAGAGAGATAGAGATAGAGACAGAGAGAGAGAGAGAAACCTCTCGCACCTTTCTTCTTTTCCGAACTCCTTCGAAATCGAATCCGATTCAAAGCGATGGCTCCGATCCAGCTTTCCAACGAACACAACGTACTTTTCCTTCGCCTTCCTCTTTTTCTCCATCCGCAGTCGTCAATTTCTCGCACGTTTTCAGACCGAGTCACGATTCCGAAGTTATGCTTTTCACGCTTCTCGAGTTCTCGAGTGTGAGACGCCGGAAGCCGATTTTTACTTCCATTATTCGAAAGCAGAATCGTGGAAAAACGCGAAAACCTTTCGATATAACTATTCGCAAAGTCGAAGGAAAATATCGATCGAGCCACACTGCTGACCATTCTTCTTCTTTCTTTCATGTTGCTTCAATAGATTTCCAATAACGATTCAGTTTATATTCTTCGGAATTACGTTGGTTCAAGGGGGAAAAAAAGGAAGAGAACAAAAAAAAATGAAAGAGCAAAAAGAAAACTTCCGATGTAAACAGGAAATCGTTGTAAATCTTTGCGAAGAATTTCTTTCGCTCCCTTAAAAAGACGTCGATGATTTCGAAAATAATAGATCTTTTCTTCTAATCTCGTACTAACGCGAGAAATAACGACAAGGAGAGAATGAAAAAGAAACGACTCTCGGTGCTTGATCGTGCAAAAGGAACGAGCCGGAACAAAAGCTGGCTAGGAAAAGGTATCCAACGAAATCAATTATAATTTGAATAAAGCCCAGTGAAATTAATGAGGGATCTTGAGAACCTTCAGAAAGAGAAATTTCAACAACGTTTCCTGCTAACGACAGCTCATTACGGTCTTTCTGTTTCCCTCCTTCCTCTCTCTCTCTCTCTCTCTCTCTCTCTCTGTTTTACCCATTCATTTGATTATAACGAATAATGCGTTAGCGTTACTTCGCTTGTTAACCAGAAGCAAAGTTGTTGATGTAAACTACAAACTCGTTTTTTCTATTTTCCTCGAATAATAAAAAATACTCGGACGTCCATAGCAAGTAGATAATTCGACGCAACACCTATAATTCCAAGCGGAATACATTTTCTTTATAGAATAAAATAATTCTTATTATTATGGATATATAACTCTTGGATTATATCACTGGTACGTAGTTAAGAATTTGTAAGTTCCGCCGTATTCTTTCTCTCTATTTCTCTCTACGTCTCTTTCTATCCATACCGGAAATTTAATCGACCGATCGAGTGGAAGTTTCTCGACTATCGAGAGAGAAACCAAGGCAAAAGTTCGACGACGAGACAAACGCGTCTTTCGAAGAAGAAAACAGGTTGAACGAGGAGAGAAAATCGATCGAGGTTACAGGCATACGTGTCAATGTTCGTCTATTACTTCGCCCTCTTTTCACTTTCCTTATGTGTGTATATATATATATATTTTTTTACACCCTTTACGCATTTTCACGTCGACGTAAATCATATTTTCTTTGTGAGCTGATAAAAACAATTTTGATTTATTTATTTTTGAAATATGGAGAGGAAAAAAGAACGGAACCTCTAGTACGCTTTTTCTTTGACCTTTTTTTCTAGGTTCTTTTATAAAGAGAAACATCACCACCACCATCACCATCGTCATCGCCATCGTCATCACCACCGACAGCAACAGCAAAGAGAACTGCTACTGTATATCCTGGCACTATTATACGATATTAAAGGCACGCGCGTCCGACATTTATAACTCGTTACAAGTTCTCAGGAATTAGAGGGTACCTCTCGTACTCAACGTGGATATTTTCTCTCTTTCTCTTTTTTGTCCTTTCGACGAGAAAGAGGAAGATAGGGAAACGGGAAAATTTCAAGAAACTTAGAAATAGTTCCTCCCCCTTCCAACACCGGTACCGCCATCTTAAATCTTTGCCTTTAAATTAAGACTCGTCGCGTATAACTCTTTCAGCTTGACGCATTTGCTCGACGTAACCCTTCGTTCGATAAAAACTTATTCTTCTTTTTTTCCTTCCCTTCTCATCACGAAAAAGAAAAAGTATAAAGAAAGGAAGAAAAGAAGAACGACAAACGACACTAAATTTTACATATAGTCTCTCTTTCTCTCCGGCGAGCAACGAGCAGTTAATTATTAACAAATTATTCCTCGAGACATAATAAATTTTACCCGAGAGAATATAATCTCGTTTAAGTCTTTACGCGCAAATGCGATAAACTAGCTATCTCTATCTCTCATTTTCTTTTTCTTCTCTCGTGTCGTATAATAAAGTTTATGTTACTCTTACAGCGCGCGGGATTGTTCAACTCTCAACATATATCTTTATCCTTGTTCTTTTCTTCCCGTTTTTCTCCTTCTTCCTCTTCTTCTTTTTATTCTCGCGCAAGAGTCAATTGCATCGTATCGAACCAACATGCACGAGAAATATCGCGTGTCCGTGTTTATCGAGTCGGCGTACGATCGATCTCCAATTATAATGGATGCACGGTACTAAAATTTTATGCATAAAGAAAGAAGGATAGAGATTAGAACGAGTCTCGTTTCCATGCAAATACAGAAAAACGAGGCAAAACATTAAAAGGCGTCCCACAGGAAATTCTCGAGTGTACACGTACACGTATACTGCCATTAGATTCCTCGGTTCGACGATTCCGTGAAAACTGCTTTTCTTGTATTTTTATTCTCTCGATGGCTGTATCGTGAGAGAAGGAAATGGGGAGACGGAGGTGTGTGTGAAAGAGAGAGAGAGAGAGAAAGAGACATCGGATATTTGCAATTCTTTTGCAACATGTACCTACTTAAAACCCAAAGAATTTAAAATCTTCCTTTTCTAGAGCAAATAAGGTAAACAAGTTTTTCATATTCAAATCGATTCGAGTTGCGAACAACAAATTGGCTTTCCTCTCTTTTTGCCTTTCGATAGGAAAGAGAGACGTTTTATTATAAATTCTAGGTATTTCTTTCCTTGGTAGCTCCCCCGGAATATCGATCATGTCGACGGTGGTGCACGGATTGCGTACCGTGGCTGGAATATTCACAGAGAATATTGTTCGTGCTCGGTCTCTCTCTCTCTTTTTCTCTCTTTCTATCTCGGGAAGCTCGCTCGATAGGGTATTACCGTATGCACCCTTTTGCTCTTCCATTTCCCTCTCTTTCGTAGGACGAGAGTTGGAACGAGATAGGGAAGATACCACGTACGCGTATACACACGTAACACAAGGATCGTGTTCGGTGTGGATTTTGTTACGAGATCGAACCAAGGAGGAAAACGGGACAAGCTGTTCCTCTTTGAACGAGATCACCGCTTTGCTATTTTCCTATTAACTCTCTTTACCGAGTGGAATAATCATTTTTTTAACAGCTCGTTCTGGGCTCAATACGGTCGTTACCGATGACTCTATTTTGTAGAATCTCTAAATAAATATCATCGACGAAGGTATTATCACATAGGCGACGTACTTCATTCGAACGAAAAACTAAAGCAAACGGATAAAAATCGACGCCGATAGCAGTAGTATTGCCCCCGAGTTCGACGACGAGGTTCAACGGATAATTGACACGGTCACGATTTAGCCATTATCAAAGTTATTAATAATGCTTGAATTTAACGTCAGCTTTACGTCCGTCTATACAACAGAGACACGTCTGAATATTGAATAACACGGTACATGAAAGAATAATCATACTTTTTGCTCGTCCCAACGGGACTCGAGTAACTAATCGATCGAGGAAAAATCTACTTTACTCTGGACTTTGCCATTCTTTCCTCTGATCTTTTCTCCCTTCTTTTTCTCGACTTTATTGGCGATAATTATTGTGAGATAATTGAGAAGTCACGGTATAATCGTATCTTCCTCCATTTTATTTTCCGTTCGTCGAAAATCACCCGATCGGGTCGGAAAGAATAAAAATGTAACTTTTGATCCTTCGATTATTTTTCTCCTTCTCTTTTCCTCTCTCTTTCTCTCTCTGTCTGTCGTTGTTCCTCTCTTATTTTCTTCGCTCTCACTATGGACTGTCGCATTGCAGCAGACGACGTCACCGCAAGGACAGCGGAATATGCACGATTTACTTTGGAAAAAAAGGGGGCGAGAGCTTTCTAAAGATTATCCTCTTTTTCCTTTCCTTTTCTCTCCTTTCTTTCCCTTCTCTTTCTTCTTTCCCTTGCACAAACTCAAACCCTACGACGTCGGGTTATAATACGAAAATTTAACGGGATAAAAGTATGCTTTCCTTTACAAGGAAATTTCTATAGCTTCCTTGTACAGTATACATACGCATAATCGTGGTCTCGCGTTATGTCTCTGGTGTCTATTATTGCACGCGGTGTAATTACCCATTAGCTTGATTATCCGTTAAATCATGAAAATTGCCTTCGATCTACCTACAATATCGTGACGCTACTTAATTGCTTCCTGCTTTAGGAGCTAGAAGGTCCGGAGTCAATTAATGTCAACGCGAACGTATCGGCTTGGTTTAATCTCTGCGTGTATCATTTATGATCCGTGTACTTACTCGATGATCGCCTAAAGTACGAAAAAACGATTGACGTTACAATATTCTACGAATCTATTTACGGATAATTAAATTACGTCGAAATATACGTCGACTATCGTCGTCAGAGATCAAAATAAAACAATCGCCTTTCGTTATTCCCTTTACTCCAAGAATAAATAAAATTCGTCGACTTCGATTAACGCGTCTACTTCTTTTTTTCTCTTTCCTTTTTTTTTCTTTTTTTAGAGAAAAGATTCGAGAGTTGGACATATCTATTTTTATATCTCCGTACTGTGGTTTCTACTACGAATAATGGATCTATTTTTATACATAATTCAAAAGATGTAGTTCGGTTGTATACGTATACATATACATTTATATGTGTGCATATATATATATATGATATAAAATTTTCTGCGAAATATGCACATATTTTTCCTTCTAGCAACGAGGTAAATCTGTAAAAATTCTCATAGCGACGTGATATATCTTGCACGTGGATCTTCAAAGAGGTGGCGTAACAGCGTGTAAGCGGATACCGTGTATACTCTGATCGATAGTCCGAGTGTGGTAAGGGGATTTCCATCAAAGAGATTACAAGTAGGCGCGGTTTCTTTCACGTGGACTTGACATTTTTGCGCGGGGATAAAGAACGAGCGTGCATTAATCTTTTCGTAAAACGATTCGGTGAATTAACAAAATTAATTTTAAGTCGGCTAATCGATCGTCATTGATCATATCTAAAGAGAGAAAAAATGAGAGAGAGAGAGAGAGAGAGAGAGAGAAACGAGAAGAGTGTTTCGATTAATCGATTCGGGTTTTTCGCATTTCATAAAAAATACGCAAGAAATTTCTACGCGATAAAATGGTCGAGTGATTTACCGCTAGCGTTATTTATACCGCTGAGAAAGAGAGAGAGAGAGAGAGAGAGAGAGAAATGGCATTTTTAGAACAGCAATGCACTCGTTCCGCGCCTATCGGAATTTATCGATGGATCTTTAGGAACGATACAACGGCACACAACCGCGGCATAATGTATCTGATAACGTGCGAATCGAACGAACGAACGAACGAACGAGCTTCCATTTGCTCGCGTATATCAAAGGTTGTCGGTGTTGAATCTTTCGCAAGCCCTATATATCTCTCATTCGTTCGTCTCACATCTAGTGCTTCATCCTCGTCGAACGGCTGACACGATCGCACGAACCACCCTTTTCCTCTTGAAAATATACGTATCAAAGCTCGTAGGAATGTTTAATTTCGTGCTTTGCTTCCGACCAATGGAAAAGGATGGATGGAAAGAGTACGACGAAGGACGACGCGAGACGCATCTCTACCTCTCCTCTTTTATATGTCTTCCTCCCTTTCCTCCTTCTCCCCCCCCCCTCTCTCTCTGCTCTGTAAACAGAGAGAAAAACTTTTTTGAAAAGAAAAAGAAAAAAAATCATTTTCAAAACGTTGCGATTTTAAGATTTTTCTCCTTCAAAGCTTGGAAAAATATTTATTTATTTATTTATTTATTTAACCGTTCACTTATTTTTCTTTTTATTCCACTTAAAAGAGAAAGAAAGCGCACACGCAGAGAGAGGGAGAGAAAAAAAAAAGTTTCAAAGAATGAGATTTTCAGTAAACGAACACTTTCCGTTCTCGTTTCCGAATGAAAATAAATCCCTGGAAAGTTCGATTTTATTTCAGACTCGAGACAAAACAAGCAACGCGCACGAAATTTCCTTCGCGTTGGAAAATCGTGTGCACTCGACGAGTGCCGGGGGCGTGTCGGGCCGAGTCGACAAAATCGACAGGAGCGTGCGTTCACGAAATAACAATCACCGTGCAGCAACAGTACCCCAGCAATGGCAACAGCAATAGCGACAGAAACGGTAGCACCAGTAGCAGCACCACCGGTAGCACCACCGGTAGCACCACCGGTAGCATCACCAACAGCACCACCAGCAACACAGCCAACAGCAACGTTCGCTCTTCGAGACCAAACGCGAATTTACGTTCTATTAATTCGTCGGACAGAATCGACGCATTTTCCCAACGCGTTTCGAAAAGAATGGAAAAGCGAATCCCTCTCCGATCGAAGGAAATAGAGATTGATACAAAAAAAAAAAAAAAAAAAAAAAAAAATCGATGAAACGAAATCGCATCATTGCGATCGGATCTGTCTAGATACTGAGATAATTCGCTAATTCTCCGATTCCTTGTCCTACGATTTTGAAAGAAAGAAAGAAGAAAGAAAAAAGAAACATAACCACCAAAAGAGCCCGCATTCTTTTTCAAATAAATTTCTTAGGGTATAAAAATCTTACAAGAAATTCGCGAGCACGCGAATAATTGCGCACACGCAAACGCGCTCGCGCGCGCACAAACGAGCATACCCGTAAAACGCATCTCTTTATTTCCGCTGGAGAGCTCGTTAGTAACTTAACTCGTTTCGCGGTAACGATGATATGAGATTAAGTGAGCGTCCAGTAGGCTCGTTTTCTTCTCCTTTTCTCACGAAACACGAAACACTACGACGACGACGACGACGACGACGACGACGACTAAGATGCACGTTACTCTCGAATTAATAAATTACGACGTTTGCGTAGCCATTTTTTTCTGGACGTGTAGGTAGATAAACGCGTACATGTGTGTGCGTGTGTGAGTGTGTGTAGGAAGCAAGAGGAGCAGCAGACAAGAGCCCAAACATTTCCTCGAGATTCTTTGTTCCTCTCGCAATTAACGTTTTATACAAACTCCGACAAGTTGCTTCTTCGTTTTCTGTTACTATTTCTATAACCATTCTATCTACGTTTCAACTTCTTCCTCCTCTTCCTCCTCCTCCTCCTCCTCCTCCACCGCTTTCCACCCTCGCGATACTACACTCACGGTATACGTAAAACATTATACTTTCAAGCATGGAACATGATTTAATTAAAGTTGCCACAATACCACCGCAACCTCTATTAAAATGCCAAGCATTTTTCGCGAAAACTCGACGCGTGCGAACGGAATAATTTATAATTTATTCAGCCATTTTCCTGTCTACCTTCCTCTCACGATCGGCTTCTCTCTCCTTCTTTCTTTTCCTCTTAACCGGAATTACCCGTGTAATTCTCACGAGTTTTACGAGGGAGATTCTATCCTGTTAAAGGGAAGGAAAAAAGAAGAGGAAGAAAGAGTGAGAAAGAGAGAAAAAATTGGAATTTTAATGGACGTTCGACGATCGAGTTTTCCGAAGAACGGTCTCCGAAGAACCTGTGTCTTCAACAGCTCCTCGTTACATTATCAAGAGTACCGTGACATGTATAAATGCAAACGTCTTAAAAAAAAAAGGGAGGAAAAAGAAAAAAAGAAAGAAGAAAAATAATGGACGGGGAATACACTCTTTGTCGACCCTCGTCATTCGAACGTAATATCGAACGATGAGTATAGAAAAGATAAGACGGTTTGTATCACCTTTTTTTATGCTTACAGCCTCGCATGAAACACGTTTGCCCTCACAGTTGTCTCCTCCCTTCTCGTATTTTCATCTGAAAAAAAAAGAGAAAAAGAAGAATGAAGAAAAATCTTAAAAAAAAAAACGTTAATAAAACGTTTACGCAAGGCTGACGAAACGTACGTTCTTCTATAGAAAAAAAAGAAAAAAAAACAGAAAAAAAAACAGGAAAAAAAGAAAAAATAAACAAATAAAGGAAAGAAAGAAAGAAAGAAAAGGAAAATAAAAAAAAATTCTAGCATCCTTTGTACGACAAAAATAGAACGGCGAGTGTATGAGGTCAAATAGGTATAGTTAGATTTAAAAAAGGACGCCAAGAGGTGAGGGCCTTGTATTAGTCCGATTAAAATCATGGCAACCGCATTGCTTGCGAGAGAGAGAGAGAGAGAGAGAGAGAGAGAGAGAGAGAGAGAGAGAGAGAGAGAGAACAGGTCGCGCGTAATAACTCGGTAGGAACATTCCGGCAGGATGTTTGGTCGCTATTTAATTAAGCTTCACTTGGAGCGTACTGGAAAGCTCACATCGTTGCGAATACTAGCACGTTGAATGTGCGCAAAGCAGCGAACCGTGATGACTTATCAAATTAACGGAAGAAGAGAGTACACGATCCCAACTTTTCTATTTACGAGAGAAGAACAAGTATAGGAGGACTACGGCGTCTTTCTCACGTTCTTTTACCTTTATCTTGACTCTTTGATCGAATGTAATAAATCAATTAAAATTCGCTTAATAACGTTAACCCTTTCGAAGGGAACGAACGAGATCATATTTTTTTTAAGCCTCTATCTTTCGTCGTACTTCGTGGATGCCACGTATCAGCGATTTTTCTTTTCTTTTTTTTTTCAAAATTTCCCTATTTATAATTTACATGATAATCAGGACAGAGCAGAAGTTTGGGGAAACGATATTTTCGAATAAAAATGAGAATCTTTGCTTGGAATACTCGAAAATAAATCGAAATCGGATCGAGGTGTCGAGGAAGATAAATGACGAACATGTCACCGGTGCAGTTACCACACGTTCTCTCTCTCTCTCCTCTCTCTCTCTCTGTGATGTTCATCGTTGGCGCAGCTTGTTAGTCGATGGTACAAAGTGGACAATACCAGATAGATGCCGTGCACAACCGTGAAACAAAGCAAAACATTATCGGTCAGTGGTAATAAACGGCTCCTGTAATATATCAAGCGAACGTCCAGTCAGTGCGAAGAAGAGACGGAGGTTGCTAACTGCAGCGAAGAGAAGAGAAGAGAAGGGAGGAGAAGAGAAGGGAGGAATCGGCAGAGATACCAAAAGCCGAATTTGCACGCTCCAACGCAGGAGATATCTCTGACCGGTGTGCTTCCAACGTTATTCCCAATCTCCTGACTATGAATCACTGCTACAAAATTGTCCTCTGACTACCCAACGATATATATATATGCACACGCACACATACACACACTCGCGTCTTTGTTTGCTTTCGATAAAAAAATTCGTATACGTCCTTTCGTCTCCTAGCGAATATTGGCTGACTTTCGAGGCGGACGAATTGTATGGGAAAATCGATAAATTCGCAAACGTTTCTCTGCAGTTTGCGATTAAAAAAGAACAAATGAATGAATGGGAAGAGACTCGGGATATTCTCTTTTCACTAAAAATATCAATATTGCAGGAGATATATCCAATAAATATATGCATTAATATAAATAAAGATAAATGGATGGATATATATATATATAGATAAAAAGAGAGAGAGAGAGAGAGAGAGAGAGAGATTACGTTGATCGAGATTAAACGTTATTTTCTATAGAAACGTTGTCCCGTGGTACGAATCTTTACATTTCTCGTTTCCCCATGGAAAATAATCGAACCGAGCATGGAAATTATACAAACCCCAAAGCAAACTCACACTTTGCATATAACGCGTCCAACTCGACTTCGCCTTGCTTTTGCACAGCGAGAGAGAAAGAGAGAGAGAGAGAGAGAGGAAGCGAAAACATCCCTCCCTTTCATATCCGAAATTCGAGAGAGAAACGGTGAAAGCCGATAGAAGCGAGTATTACGAACGACGAGACGCAATAAAAGCGTTTCGCATCAACGAAATCCCAAAGCTACTGTTAGTTACCGTCCGATCTCCTACAAAAAGGAAAAACGACACGAAAAATACGCTTCGAACAAACGAGAAAGATCTCCAAGGTGTTTTTGACATTATTCGAAACGATTTTATAGCTACGCGCCACAGTTACGAGAAGCGCGTTAATTGTGTCAAGCACGCTTAGCCAAATTCGTAAAAACTCTCAGGCGTACATACGATACGCGGAGGTGTTGCATCGGTTGGTCGGATTGTTACAGAGGATAAAAAATAGAGAGTAAAAAAAAAAGAAAGAAAAAAGAGGAAGGAGAGTGGAGCAGGGGAAGAAAGGAAAAGAGGACGATACGGTTGGTTTGATAATCTTTACGAGCTGGCAACTTTATTCTGTCCCTTGACAAATGATTCTGTTGCTTTGGCTAGGCCAGCTCGCAACGCGGTTCTCGTGATTTAACGCTCCTATCGCCGGCAGCGAATGCGTACGAGAGGAGAGAGGGAGGGAGGAGGGAGGAGGAGAGAGAGAGAGAGAGAGCTAAGGGAACGAGAAGGGTAAAAAGGAGAAACGAAGGAAAAGGGAGACGTTTTCAACGATAAACGATGCGACAAATAATGTCGTTATCACCGTGGAAGACCCCGAGGATATTCTCTCTCTGTTCGTTGTAACGTTCCGGAACCACTCTCACTTTTCCCTCCGTTATCTTTGCCCGAAAAGCGTTGACCATTGTTTTTTCGTTTCGCTCCAGTCTCTGTCTCTCTCTCTCCCTATTTCTCTTTGTCTCTTTCGTCGTCGAAAGAATGACTTATTCACCGATGTCGTAGCGACATTTTAATTGGATCAACTCTCCTGCTGGATTTGTGTTCGCATCGATGAGGTTTCCTAGACCTTCCTATCCACTCTACCTACCTATCTATTTTACTAGCAAGGTACGAACCAGCGAGAAAATATTTGCAAAAACGTGACAGAGAGAACGAGAGAGAGAGAGAGAGAGAGAGAGAACGATTAATCATTAAAAACATTCGACTTTTGGCACGAGCAGGAAAGAGAAAAAGAAAGACAGTCGTGATCCCTCGTAAGCTTTGCCCTCTAAGATCGTTCTTGTTCTTTCGCACTCGTTAACGTCAGAACGATTGCTTCGCCGGAATAATACCCTCCATTATTTAACCGTTCTTCCTCCTTCGCTGGCGGACTCGTTTCGAAGTCGAAGAGAATGCAAACTAGCTTGCGTTTCGAGGATTTACCGAAGTGCAGGTCGGAGCTTTGTGTAATGACAGGGAGAGAGATGGAGATAGAGTACCCAGACATAGGCAGATGGGAAAGCACACCGATTATCTATATATACATAATGCAAGCAAGAGGATTCATTCGACGTTCATTCAAGCCAAACTCTACGTAATCTGTCTCCTAAAGGACTGTCGAATGCCTGCTGATTGCAAATGATTACTTCGTCGTTAGAAAAGGAAACTTTACTCGTCGTTCCCTTCCCTCCCTTTCGTCCCTTGTCGGAGTGTTTGCATTGAATTAATCAAAACCAAATAGCTCAGAGTTTCAAGTACCTCCATTAATATATACTCCCCTTTCTCTTTCTCTTTCTCTCTCGCTCGCGGTCTCTCTCTCTCTCTCTCTCTATTCTCACGACAAAGAAACTGCTCCATTCATACGACGTAACGAGTGCCCTAGCTAACATGATCTCTCTTTCTCTTTCTCTTTCTCTCTCTACTACGTAGTTATCGGTTAATATTTTAGCAAACGTCCAAAGGATAGTTCGATAGGGAACGAAAGAGAAAGAGACGACAGAAGGTTGGACATTACTCATGTCAACTCAACTCGACGTTCTCTCTCCGGTCAAAGGAGTAGTAATTTACCTTAGTCCTATTAATATCCCGTCGCTGAAAATTCAAAGGTACCGAAGACAATTTATATAGTATGACGTATTACGACAGTTTGAATATACGGATTTCTGGTTACGGCAAAGATACGACCGTTCATTTTAGATTATAAAAAAAAGAAAGAGAGAGAGAGAAAAAAAAGTACGCTTGGAAACGTAACAGAGAAAATCGCAATTTCATTTATCGCGATTAAGCTCATTTATATTTCGATGATTCAAAGTTATTCATGGCTGAACGAATTCGAGATGACGGAGGAGAGAAAGAGAGAGAGAGAGAGAGAGGCACGAGGCGGTAGGGGAATAATAGTGAAATCTCAATTAGCACTGCGCAAAGCGTCTCCAAAACTTTGACTACCGATTACTCGCTCAAAGTTTGCCCGTTAAAGCGGAATGAGCCGAAGTAATCTACGACGTCTTAGTTATGCCGAATGTCGAGAGAAGAGAGCTGAAACTGGTCTGAATTAGAGAAGTGAAATATCTCAAGGTTTAATATTGTTCGACGTTGCTCTATCGATCGCTGTAACCCGATCACGAGTATAACTTGTTGTCTTTTCTACCGACCATTAAAACGTAAGAATAAAAAGGAAGAAAACGGTAAAGAAACGAAAGGAAATAGAACGAAGGATACGAGATAAGGAAGCTTAGATAGAAGAAAATACTATAAACGCTCTACGACGATATCGCGCGTTCCCGAGACCGAAAGTCATAATATTCCGAACTATAACGATTCCAAGTACAATTAACACGGCAAATGCCGTCGCGAGACTAATCCAAGACATTAGAAACTAGCGGTGTTCTCGACACGACGCGTTGGCTTCTTCGATCGTTCCAACCTAACTCTCTCTCCCAACGCTAACATGGTAAATTGTTAGGAGACCGCGGAAGTTACACCTTCGAGAGTACCATCGAGAGTTTCCAAGTGTTTCAGTGTGCTAGTCCGAAGACTATGGCATGTGCCTTCGTAATCTTTAACTTTGAGAGAATCTCGCAGCTGGTGCCAACGAGACCGCGCCATCGTTTCCATCGAGTCTAAGCGCATCGCGAATTCTCCGTTCTAATATTTCTTTTTCTTTTCTTTTCTTTTTTTTTTACGACGTAACTTCAAAAACGTTGCTGATTTTTAAAACTCCCCGATCAAAGTCGTCGGCTCCTTTTTTACGTTTCGATTTTACGCGACACATTTTTTTACTTCTCTTCTTACTAGAATTTTATTTTTAATCGTTTACGACGATATGCTAAAGTTTTAATAACGTATGCGTTTGAAGCAGATAAGACGATATTGTATTTACTGACAGTGAATAGCGATTCTCAAAACGAAGTATATATCGCTATCGCTATTGTTATAGATAAAGAGAAGAATATCGTCATTCAGTAGAATACGCTTTAACGTTGAAAATATATTATATGGATAAGGTTCGGTATAAGGTTCGACTTTTATCGAATGCGCTCGAGATCTCTTTAAATCCGTGAAAGAACGAGGGGCAGGGACGATGTCGTTTGCAAACTTTTCGTGGAAGGGAATGTTTGAAACGAGTAAGAGACGACGCATTAGCGTCGTTCCTCCCTTCCCTTCGTAAAGCTAGTCAGCGAAGCAACCAACACTTGCAGTTTGCCTTCCGTTGTCGTGCAAAATCGTTCTCGAGAAAGCATACTACGTACTCTTGATTCTTTTCTCTCTCTCTTAAAATCGTTGGTATCGTGCAAGCCTTCAGTGGGAAAGTTTCAGCCATGGAGAAGCCCTCGCGACTCGGTCCTTTTCTTTCCACCCTTCTTTCTTTCTTTCTTTTTTTGCTTTTGCTTTTTCTTTTTCTTCTTCCGCTTTACCACCTCAGCCTTTTATATTCTTTTTACGATACGGTCGACTCGTAATGCACGCCCAAGTCGATTTAAGTCCATCGAAAAGAAACTCGAGGTGTAATCTGTCAGTAACATATATATATATATATAGAGAGAGAGAGAGAGAGAAAGAGAGTAAAAAAAGATATGCTTGAAAAAAATCTTCGCTACCGGTTTAGAATCTTAATTTTTATTAACCGTAAGTCCCTTGACAGACATACAATGAAATCATAATACTTCAGGCTTTCTTTCTTTACCTTCTCTCTCTCTCTCTCTCTCTCTCTCTCTCTCTCTCTCTCTCTCTCTCTTGCTTTCTTCTAACGAATCGATTTTCTCCTCGTCCTCCCTTCCTCGCATCGAACTACTAGCCGTCGAGTTAATAACCAATTCGAGCAGACACGAGACGCACACAATGGAGACACGAAAGTTCATGGATCGTTTCCTCTTTCAATTTTTTTTCTCTCATCCACCTCCGCCCTCCCGTTTTTCTTTTCTCTCATTCCCGGATATCAGTGGACGGACGAAGAAACGGAAGACGCCGACAGCACCATGAATTAATATCCGTGATTCCATCGGTTAATTAAACCGGAGAAATGCCGAGAGAAAAGAACAGAACAGAAAGAAAAGAAAAGAAAAAAAAAAGGAAAGTAGTTCTATCCTTTCTTCTATTCCTTTTCATAATCGTGGAGAGAGAAAAGGAAAAAAAAAGAATGAAAGAAAAAAACAAGAAAATTCGTTTAATTTTCCAACGAATAAAAAGCTGATTTATATTCTAGGATATCGATATGTGGTCGGAATCGATACGTGACGCGTGACCCGTCACGCGTTCCGTCCATTCATTTTTACCAAGCATTATATCGGTACACGCATTTTCGAGGCAAAGAATCGAGATTAAGCAGAGTTCGAGTATATTTCGAACAATGCCGCGTTTATCGACGTAACGGACAATTAGAGTAGTAGATACGAATGCAGAACTGCAACGAGCTGCAGTTGGCACGCCGTTATACACACGAAACCGTGAATCAGGCATTCATTCATGGATCCGCAAGCGAACTCCGATGAATGAGTCAGACTACCGTCTCTGCCATTGCGTATAGAAAGTGGGAGAGAGAGAGAGAGAGAGAGAGAGAGAGAGAGAGAGAGAGAGAGAGAGAGAGAGAGAGAGGGCATTCCATTGAAGAAGCCTCTCGAGACGATCGAGAGGTCGAAATAACTCGAGGCAACGACTCTCGTCTCGTAGGAAACAATAAACGAGCAGAGCTTATATTTTTAACGAATTAATCGACGAACGTATCGAAAGGAAAACGAACAAATAGAATATACAAGTACGTCTACGCGAAAACACGACCGTTCGTTCGTTTCATCCGTTCATTCATACATCGATCGTTAAATCGAACCGACGAGCGTACCATTCGTCTCGCATAGATATCTCTCGGTTGAAATTTAAAAGGTATATTAGAATACTTTCGAAAGAGAGAACGGCGACTTTAGTAGGCTTGTAGGAAAAGCTTTTACGAGACGAATTACATTGTATTTGCTTCGAACGATCGACTTTTACGATGGGAAGCTCGAAAGATCGAAGAGGACGAGCGATAAAAACGCTCAGAAAATCTCTCTCCCGTCGAGCGTGCCGAATCTACCGGAAAGCTGAATCTTTCTGCGAGGTAATATCGCCGAAGAGAGCTTCTCGTGCAAGGCTATTTTTATTCCGTTAAAAAAGAAGAAAAAAGAAACACGCTATAGATCGTCGATCAAAGATCGAAACGTATCGTACACGTCCAACTTTTTTTTTCTTCCTAATCAATGAATACCAATGCGAAAAGCGGATCTTGCGAAGTTAATCGGTCACGATTCGCAGCGAACCGGTTTGCCTAACGTTGTACGAGTTTTCATCCAACTGCTCGATTTCCTTTCTAAAAACCGGTTTAGGTTATTTCGTAAGAGATATCTACTAAACGTGGCTCGCGCTTTTACTCGGCTAATTTCTCCGTTCCACCGATCTAATCGTTTCGATCCGTTTGTTTTCGATCCGCGGCATGAATAAATAAATTGAAAAGTCGGCTCTGTTTAGCGATAAAATTCTAAAAAAAAAAAGGCTATTTATATCGTTTGCAACGATTCCCACGGTACCGAATCGTATACGATTATGACCGAACGCAGGCTACACAATGCGCCGCTTTCCCAAAGATAGCAATCATTTGTTCATATTTCTATATTATCCGCGCATCGTCGATAGTCCAAATTTCTCGATTACTATAGCTCCATTTGGCGATAGTCGAAAAGCAGTCCATTCGGTTCGTTCGCTCTTTGGGAAACGGGAACGTCCATTAGAAGATTAACTGGTACGCGAGAAGTCACGATTCGAATTGCGGTTTATCACTCGACGAAACGCCCCGAATTTCGAGCTTATGTATACGTATATAAGCGATAACGATGTACAGAGAGCTTTGGGTACGTTCTTCCAAGAAAATAATTCTATCTTCATATTTTTTTCCTTCTTATCGAACTAACGAACGTAAGATATAAATGAAACGAAGATGATAAAAAAAGATCGGTCTACGATCGCAGTAAGAATGGAGATAAGAGGAATGTTAAAGGTTTTGAGAAGAACGAAGTCGGGAACGAGGTCGATCGTGCGGCCGATGTTAAGTATATAACTCTGGAGAGAAAAAGAGAATAAAGGAACAAAAAAAGAAATAACAGAAAAATAGGAGAATAGCGTATAAGGGGACAAAGTAGCAGTGTTCTCGTCTCGACTATGTCAGCACTTTTTTCCTCGAGAGGGTCAGGGTATCGAGGAAGGGTGAACAAGCAAAACTCTGTGGAAGACTCATCAAGTTCCTAGTAAATTCGAGCAAGAGAGAGAGAGATCTTTATTTTGACAAAAGGAACGCCTAACGCGAATATAACGATCGCTTGCGTAATTACGCGACATCACACAATCACGAATGTCGATGAAACGAAGTCGAGTTTTCGTCTTTCGTCTATACTTAAGAGTATCTTAATGAATTCCACGGAAGCATCCGATAGTTTCTCTTGGAGTTTTCATTAGAAGCAGAATAAAAGAAGAGAGGAAGGGAGAGAGAGAGAGAGAGAGAGATGATAAAAAGGACAGAGTCTTTACTTTGAGCCCTTTTCCTCTTGCTCGAGAGGTATGAGCAACCGCCGTTCAACTAAAAGTAAAACCGAAGACTCGGCACTTTCCTTCTCCTCTCTTTTCCTTTTTTCTTTCTTCAATGTTGAAAACTTTGCGAGTCTCGAAGCAAAAGAGGAAAAAGAAAAGGGCTACGCTCGGCAAACAGGGAAAGACGAGAAGATCGGCTTAGCGAGAGAGAAACACGTCGAGAGAGAGAGAGAGAGAGAGAGTTCTTTTAAACGAATCTTTCGAGTGGACCGATAAGAAAGAAGATATCAAGGATATCTCGTGTAATTAAGGATTCCAGATGAGAAGTAGGCCGATCTGAAATTAAAATCAAAAAGCGAAGAGACGAGTAAACTTCATTAAGATCCGATCGAATATAAGAGGACCATAGGAATGGAAGAAATTGCGATGAAAGTTATGGAAGATTGAACAAAAGAGCGAAGAACGAAAAGAAAAAGAGAGAGAGAGAGAGAAAGAGAAGGAAGTATATACGAGGTGGGACGAAAAAGTGTCTCGTTCTACTCGCAAAGGGAATTTCTACTGATGGTAGAGACGAAGAAAGGTGCTCGAGGGTTGGTTTGTAAACTTGCCTGGAAGGGCAGGAAACCTAAAGAGACACCGAAGAAACAAAGTGAACGAAAACGAGAAAGGGAGGGTAGCAGAGGGAGAAAGAGAGGAAAAAAGAAAGAAAGAAAGGAAGGAAGGAAGAAGGAAGGGTGCGAAGGGCGAGCCATAGTGGAAACGAGGGTTTTGAAGACCCTCGAATTAAAATGTAAGTTGACATATATGTATATATCTGTCTCTCTCTTTCTTCCTCTTCTTCTTTAGCCACAAGCCTTTCTTTTCTATTTCTCTGCCTTTTCCTGCACTACGTGGAAATCAAGAATCACGTTGGTTCTCGACAAGAATGACGGAAATGAAAAGGAAGACTCTGCTACTTCGAAAAAAAAAGATACCCTCGGGAGAAGGCGTTGACGCGCCATTGTACCGGCTTAATTGCCTTTCTCCGATTATACCGAAATGAAAAATAAGATTAATAAGACGGAGCTAGACGGAGTCTCAAGTTCTTTTTCTCTTTCTTCCCGAAACAGGAAAATCCAATCAAAAAGTAAAACCTCGACTCGGTTAATTACAAAATGGTTAGAGATTAATTATACGAACGATCTGAGAAGAGTCTAAGAAAGCTGTCCGGAAATTTCACTGGGAAGTCATCATCTCCGGAATAAAGAGACTCTCAAGAGAAACAAAAAGAAAAGAGGAAGAAAGCGAGAAAGAGACAGAAAGTAATAAGATCTTTTACTCTTCGCTCGTGAAGTTATAACGAGCAGTAGAGAAACGTTTAATCTCCCGATTAGCAAAGCACGAGAAGGATCCCGCTAATTGCTGCTAAGCGAGTAAAAACGAGCGAGGGGGAGAAAACAAGAAAAAGAGGAATAAAAGAAAAAGAAAAAAAAAGAAAGAAACAGGAGAAAAAATTCACGTCGACCTCTAACGTTTCCACGAATCTCGAAAAATTGTCGGAGCCGAACGGAAGGTGTCTACTTTTCTAAAACCCGAAAAAAAAAGTTCTTTTGCCAGGAGGCAAGGAGCGGAAAAATGGCGGGAACGGTAGAAAGGAGGGGGCAGAGAGGAATATGACACGGGCGTCGACACGGTAATTACGATCCATCATACACACAATCCGTCGCACGAGGCTGCCGGTGCAAAACCACCGATGGATAGATACCTACTTTTTTTTCTCTCTTCTCTCTTTCTTTCTCCACCTTCGTTCCTCTTTTACACCATAGCTAGGACGTTTCGCGCTCTTCTCTCTTTGTCCTCTTCCACGCCTATGTATCGATCGGTGGAACGCTCATAAATCATCCAGAATTTATGAAGAACTTTATAGCGAACGATCTGTATACACGAGAAGAGCTCCTCGTAAAATTTCTTCTCCTTGCTAGTCTTCCTCCTCTTCACTCGCTTCGAAAATCTATTGTTTTCTTCCTTCGTACTTTTCTTCTCGAATCTCTTTTTTTTCACTCTCTCTCCTCAGTCTCCTACTCCTCTCCGAGTTCCTCGCACGCTAGTCTCGCTCGTAAAAATTTCTTTCGAGCCTGGAAAAAGAAAAATAATATTGCGAGAGCTCGTAAACTCCTGTCAAAATGAAAACTCGAGAAGAAATACTCGATACTGCATAAGAACGAACGTTTACATTCAACGACTAATGACTAACGAACGAGCAAATAAAAATGACGAAGACTTTGAATCCCGAAACGTAATCCAAAGTTGTTCCAAAGGAAAACACGCGCGAAAGAAGTAACCGCGATATGAACTCGATATATGCCGGAAACGTAATCTCATTTTCGAGAAAGAAGAGGAAACGGCAAAGAGGACGTAACTGAAAACTACTTGGAAAACATTTCGACCAATGAACTCGAGATTATACGAGCTATCCGTTCGAGAACGATAAGAAAACTTTTCTATCTATTTCTCTCTCTCTCTTTCTTTTTCGCATAGCAGCCTGAAGGAATTTCCTCGAGTATACGAAACGTAGAAACGTCTTTCGAATCCGTATTGGATTTCAATCATCCTTTAGGAACGTTTTGAAGTCACGATAAATGCCCTAAACGTTTCCCGACTACCTTTGGAATCTTTCGAACACGCGAGAGAGGGAAAGAGAGAGAGAGAGATAGAAGAGAAAATAGTTGGAAATATTTTCGCAAATCTTGGGAAACGAAATAAAAAGAAAAAAAAACTTCTGTTTGAAAAATTGTCGTAAAATCGATGAATTTTCTTTCGGTTTTTTTCGATCGATCGTGGCCTCGCTTTCGTTTCCTCTTCCTCCCGATCAACGTGCCCTAAAAGTACAAGGACTTTAACGGATGGCCTTATTAACGAGCAGCCGTCGAGTTCCCTCGGGGGTTGAACTTCATTCAACGCGATCCCGAATACCATTTGTAACGAGCACGAGAAAGGTTGAGTGCGAAAGTCGAAAGGGGAGACGGAACCTTGGCGAGATATTGAAAACGAAATTAAAACTGAGAGAGGTCGTGTATCTAAAAGTACGATAAAGTTCATTTAAAAAACCTCTACGTACTATCTTACTATTTATCCGTCCGACCGAGATAAAGTCTTTCAATCTTTAATAGAAAGAGTTGACCCAGGAGAAATGTCGGAGGTGAGAGCTAGAACGACGTCTTAAAAAGATCGTCGAACGTTTTCGTTTATGGCGCGAGGACAGGACGAAAATAGGAAATCAAAGAGCCAATCGTCGATGGATTAGCGATGCTTTTTTCTCTTTCTCCGTTGCTGTATACGCGTGTATGGAAAAAAAAAAAAAGAAAGAAAATTGTAGGACCGACCGACCGCCCGTGATAAATAATAAATAAAATCTATGCTCGATCGGAGAGAAAATCGGTTTGAGAAGGAAAAATGTCTTTGTCTAAATGGCTCGTTTCTAAAGAGAATTTTGCAAGATTCGAAAGTAATTTTGAAAAGGGTCGTCGGAGTCACGTTGCAATTACTCCGAGAGGAAGTTGGAAGAGAACGCGCGGTTTCTCCAAGGGAATAGAGTTGCCACGGATCGGATTAACTTGCGTGCCACCCGGCGGTGGTCAGAAGCTAGGTCGTACGTGTAATTTGTTTCTCAGGGCCGTGTGAACGTTCGCTTATGATACATGCTCCGAGGTATACCTTGAGAACGCAGTGCCCGCGCATCCTTCCTTCGATTTCATCCCCCACCCTGTTTTCTTCGATTTCTGGACACCTTCCAAGTCGCGACGACACGTAGAACCAAACCCTTCCAACCTTCGCAAGCGCCCCTTTCACGCTGTAATTTTATTCTATATAATCGTTCGGCTTTAAAATTCGTTTCACGGTGACGACGTCTCCGCGTAAAGTTATCGACCGTTCTGCGTCAAGCTAAACGCGAGAGATAAGATACGCGAGCGATAAGGAGTACGGAAATAATTAGTCTCTCCCTTGATACGTGTCCTTAACGATTTCTATCGAAAAGGAACAAAAAAGAAATTAGAAAAATATATATATATATATTACACTCTCAGTACGCTCGAACATAGATTTTACGTGACCATTGATATCTCATATATACGTTCCGAAAGATAATACATTCGCTGTGTAATTACCATCGCGTTCGATTAGATTAGAAAAGATAATCGACGATGTTCACTCCAATTTTCAATGCAATGGTAGAATAAAAGAAAGATATACATCTACATGCAGTAGGAGCTAGGAGAAGAGAATCGTAATACGAGTGTAACGTCGTGCAAGTCGACGTTACGAGCACGACTCTACGAGAAACGACATTATCTCAAATTGCACGTATCCTCCGAATGCACGAGCACAATTGCACGAGCTAACCGTCCAAATAGAGTTGCACCATTCATCCTACGTATACAGGGCATGCCGAGATCTCCGACAGATATATAGACACACGTACACGTATACATATTTTCTCTCGTCCATCGATATCGAACAAGATATTACGCGATACGTACACACTCACGGAATATCTTTTCGTAGGTGGTCGATAAATTTAAAGATCGACTCGATTTAATAGAACGACGCTCGTGCGCGCATCGACGAGCTCGAAAAGCACAGTTCCAGCATTATTCTCTTCGAATCGAGCTATCATTTTTCGAGTAACTCCTCGTCTATACGCGCAAACGACGCGTGCATACGCCAGAGAGATCTTTCATTTTCCTCCTCTTCTTCTCATATAAAAAAGAAAGTAGAAAACCAAAGAGAGGAGAGAAAAGAAAAGGAAAGAATAGAAAAGAAAAGAAACGGAAGAAAAAAGGGGAAAAGGGAAAATGAAAAAGACGGGAAAAATCCCAGATCTCTCGGAAGGAAAAATTGAAAGCAACGTAGACGAGATGGAAACATTCGGAAGGTATGTCGTTTCTCGATAAAAATAAGAGAAATCCATTTTATCGCGTGTGTCGAATGCGGCCCTGACGTAGTAGGATGATGCACTCTGTATATATGTAATATGTCATCGAGTCACGCGTAGATCTGTGTGTGCATGCAACTGGAATATACAGGGCACCGTGTCGCGAAGAGGGAAGGAGAAAATGAAGGAAACGACGAATTACCGGGAAATGCGATCTGTGCGTCCGAATGATCGCGATACGGAGAGTGGATCGTCGAAGCGAGCGTGCGCGCGTGTGTAGCACGGTTCCATACAATATTCCATTCCTACGCTTGTATGCGTGGACGTGTTCACAGCATAAATAATGGATCGAGTTAAGCTCGAGAGAAGGTAGAAACGTGTCCTTTCGTTTTCCTTTTCTCTCCATCGAGGGGAATCTCGCGCGCGAATCTCGTTTCTAAAATATCACTTCCCTTCGAACCGTTTAAAGAAGAATAATGTTGGTAAACTTGGAAAAATCGTCAAACTGGAAAACGAAGTCTGATCGTTCGAAAAACGATAAAAACGAAGAGAAAAAAGTGAGATAGATAAATAAAGAGAGGGCAGGGAGGGAGAGAGAGAGAGAGAGGAAATGAAGTTAAAAAAAGAAAGAAAAAAAGAGAAAGAAAAAAAGGAAAGAAAGTAGAAGAGAAGCCAATTCTAAATCCAATCGAAAGCTTTCTTCGATGAAGAAGGAGAAAGCAAGAGGAAAAGGAAGAAAAAGTAAAGATGTAAGAAAATAAAGGAGAAGTCGAGAAAAAGCGTGCAAGAAAGTTAGTCGATGGAGGAGGAAAGCGATCGGTATTACTGTTACTACTTTTATGCTACTATTTCTGGTAGGTCCAACACACCGAGTGAACTTTGCCTCTTGCCATTTCTGAGATTGGATTCTTATGGAGTATTTCGTATCAATCGTCTTTTCTTTTCAGTGGAACGGGCCGCAGTCGAACGTAATGGAGCAAAGACGTCGAGATCCACCTGAGATTCGAACTGGGATTACTCGGCCATCCTTTTTCTCTCTATCTCTCTCTCTCTCTCTCTCCCTCTCTTTTTTTCTCTGGGAAAATCGCCTATCGAGAAGAAGAGAATTTTCTTCCTACTCGTCAATTTTCTTTCAAGATCCTTTCTCTCTGTCTCACACACATAAACGTATATAAAAGAATCTTCAAGCATCTTTCTCTCTCTCTCTCGTAGACACATAAAGAAACATATATATCACATACACGTACAATAACAACAAACGCGTCTCATCAAATTTTCTTTCCTCTTTATAAAATTCGCTGGATCGTTATTAATTTTATCGGAGTACTGTTTCTTCCTACAGTCTTCGGTGACGTATCTTCCAGACGCTCGTAAAATATAGCGTTGTATAGCATAACAAAGCTATCGTTTCAATGGTTTTATGCGATAACGCGTAAAAGTGGTCTCCGCTCTATTTTCTATTAACAGTACGTCACGGAGAATGAGAAATGGAGAAAAAAAGAACGTAAGGAACGTGGAGCATTGAGAACCGAGCAGACTACTCGACTACTATCTTAATTATGCAGGAACAACGGGAGATAAAGTTTTTTCTGCTAAGGCGCGATAACAAACTATATCGAATATATGATATACGAGTCTGTGTATATGTACGAGCGTAACAAAACACGGATGTAGGGGAAAAGAAAAACTTACTCGTCGTCAAAGTAAACAATCCAGCAGTCTTTGCCAATAAAGTACACCTCTCTCTCTCTCTCTCTTTTTCTACTCTTCTGAAACAGAAAAAAAAACCACAAAGAATTACACGATGAACGCGTAAACATAGAAAGACATACCTATTTACGCGCGTTGGTGTGTGTGTGTGTGTATGTGTGTTTATAAGTTCTATGTCATTCGCTTTATTAACGCGATAAATATCGGATACGGTGAAGGCGAAGAAAAAAAAAAAAGAAAAAAGAGAAAAGAATATAGGACAAAAATTATATCTCGTTTTTTCCCCACCTATCGTCGCGGTTATCGATAATAAAATAAATTGCCATCGCTTTGCTCTCGCGGATATAATAACATTAATAATAATAATAAGTATTATGTGCTCTTTGCGAGCATGATAACATAAAAACATAAAAGGAGGAAAGTGAAGAGGAGGAGAATAAAATCGATAATAAAATATTTTGTCGTAGTCTCGTAATATCGCTAATGACAATTATAATAATAATAATTATTATTATTATTATTATTATAATTATAATGATAATAAAAATATTTCCATCTTTTCTCCTCTTAAGTAATAAACAAGAGAATACGAGAGAACGAGTTTTCTCAAGACCTCTCTTTCTCGGTTAGAAGCCTGGAACGAAACGATTAGAGTCTCTCGTTTTCGCAATACGAGAGCTTAATACGCAAGCTTACAACGAGCGCGCGTCACCGACTTGGCGCAAAAATAAGCTCGATAATGAAGGAAGGAAGGAAGGAAGGAAGGAAGGATAGATGGATGGAAGGAAAAGTGGAAGGAAGGAAAAAGTGAGAGGAGGAAAGAAAGGGACAAAAATGTGCTCGGTTTGAGAAAGAAGAGGGTCGTGGTCGGACTCGGTTCCTTTCGCGCGACGCCCTGCAAAAAGCAATTTTGCTCGAGCCCGATTTAATGATATCGTTCCTCTCTCTTTTATTCCGTTCCATCTCTCTCTCTCTCTCTCTCTCTCTCTCTCGATCTCTATCTTTCTTTCTCTAACTCGCATGCTCGAGTACGTTGTCGTGAGTTTGCAACAACTCGAATTAAAACTTAAAAAAAGAAGATACACAAAAAAGGTAGAAAAAGAAAAAAAAGGAGGACAAAATTAAAGAGAAGAAAAATGAATGAACGAACGAACACGAGCGGACGAATGAATGAGAAGACACGCCTCGGTGAACAATTACGAGGATATCCTTCATAATTCATGACTTTCGAACTCGTATAATTAGCCGGCAGGGATAGAAAAGTTAAGGGATGGGCGATCAAGTGCTCGTTGCCGCTCGACGAGAACAAAATGCTTTTATTATCTCGTAGAGAATTCTAACTCACGGTGGATGATGTACGGTGCGCGTTTACTACACACGCGCAAACTACAAACTAGGATACGAAGAAGAACTATAATAAGGCGGATATGAACCGGATAATAGTAGAGGTGAACGGTGCAAGGTAGCTATCGGATAGAGAAGAGAAAAGGCCAGGAAAATCTCTGACAGAATCGTATTTTCAATGGTATTATTGCCTTCGTATCGTCTCTGCTTGGCTCGACTCGGCTTTGGCTCGAATCGTCTGTCTACAACGGGGGACGACGACTGCTAGCAAACGAGCTACCGTAGAAAAAAGGAAGCTAATGTCACAGAGAAAACGTTCTTCGCGACGGAGATTTTTTCGATAATTATCGACGCGAAAAATCAATAAAAGGATTTCCTACGAGAAGATTTTTAAAAACGTAAATTCATCGATAGAAGACTACACGAAACGTTGGCAGATGTTCGAAGGAGAATCGTGATGAACGATACCATACGAACGGCTTGATGCGATGAATACAAAGTGGATAACGTCATAAAAGACGGACACGAGATAAGCCTATCAATCATCTCCCTTTTATTTTCTAAGAAAACTTTATCGTTTCCTCCCAATGCGAGCGTTTATATATGTACATTCTATATACGAGCCATGTTCGCGTTGAAACTTTTTCCACTTAAAGTGTCCCGCACAATTTTTAACTTCCACCATAGAGTTTTGAATAATGAAGAGCACGCTCGATACGCTGCATATAAATTGAATTGTATGTTATGTACCAGACGTCGACCACCAACGATATCCTCTCTCTCTCTCTCTCTCTCCCCTCTCTCGGTCGCTCTTTTAACTTTATCTATCCATCTATCTTTTTCCGACATTAAGGTTAGTCATATATCTTCTCAACGTGTTAAAAACAATACACCTTGAAGGACGACAACGTTACAGATAAGGTGCATACTGACGTGACGTAATAAACGCATTGTATCGATCAAAGAATAAAATAATTAAAAATGAAAAATTAAAAATAAAATATTAAGTAACTAAGTAATTAAAAAATAAAAAATTAAGTAATACTACTGAATTAAAAATAAAACGGAAGAGAAAATACATTTTATTACTCTCTTCTCGCAGCTGTGACATATTTTTTATGCATAACAAAAAAGAACAAAAAGGAAAAAGAAAAAGAAATTATTAACCTAAAACAATTAAGATATTCAATCAGTAATTTTATTAATTGTCGAATTCCTTTTACACGATCTCGTTCGCGTCGAATTAAGACCCTTGAGAATATTTTATCATTTTTCTCTCTCTCTCTCTCTCTCTCTCTCTCTCTCTCTCTCTCTCTCTCTCTCTCTCTCTCTCTCTCTCTCTCTATTACCTAGTTTCCTCGATATCCTGCAACATTATCCTCTCGGAACTTCAATTAAACTTGGTGCTTCGGACGAAGGGATCCCTTACGAAACAACGAGGCTCGTTGTTTTCGGAAGCTCGACAACGATAAATTATGACTCGGAGAGGCATCCTCCCCCTGATTTACGAGCACCCTCGCCCTCACCGTAGGACTTTTATACTCCACGACTCGTGACTACCATCCTCCTGACCTCTCTTACCGAGAGAACGGCTTGTGGTTCGTTTCTTTTTTTTTTTCATCTTCCTTCCTTCTCTCATTTCACTGAATAAAAAATGCAAGAAAAAAAGAAACAGAGAAAGAGAGAGAGAAAGGAGGAAAGAGAATAAATAATATTTTCGAGAAAAAACCTACGTATTATAGTCGTAGATAGTACTTCGATTCTCCTCTTTTAGATTTCTTTTCGTTTTTCTTCTTCTTCTTTTTCTCATTCCTTTTTGCCATTTCCTTCCGTACGGAACGAAACGTAGTTTATCGGGTAATAAAGCCCAAGGAGAAAGGATCTACGATTATCCGAGGTCGAGGTCGAGCTCGGTACGTTCTCCGAACTAACGCAAAATGATGCCGTTTTTGGCAGAATACGAGAACTTTCTCAATTCCATACCGACGATTCCATTCGATCCATTTCTAAAGCTAATAGAAAGAGAGAAGGAGAAAGAGAGAGAGAGAGAGAGAGAGAGAGAGAGAGAGAGAGAGAGAAACAGAATCGTTGAGATTTCTCTTCAATTGTCAGATATATTAAATAATAGAAAAATATTCATATCTCTCGAGTGTTAGGAATTGAATAAAAATCCGATAACGTTTTTTGCCGTAGCATTTGTTATTAGATAAGCTACATAAAGTGTTATGGCTTTTATCAATTACGAAAAAAAAAAATTTATATCTTACGATGAATAATAGTACGCTGACGAGAAAGAAAAAAAAAGGAAAAAAAAAGAAAAAAAGGAAGGAAAAGATAAACGAAGAAAAAAAAAAGGAGAAGTACCTATTTCATTATATTCCACGAAGAGAGAGTCGCGTGTTTCTCCATACTTAGAATTTAGGTTGCGCAGCATCGAGCGATTATGCGATCGAATCCAATTACTTTGCCGGTTCATTAAACCAACTCTTATATATACGAAATATTAAATACTTCGATATATCTCTGCTTAGAAAGCCCAATATAGATGGTTGGTCAAAGTTAATTTCTCGGCATTTAAATACGACAAGAAGCTATTGCTTTGTTACGTTGAAGTGTCGTTCCGCACGCAATTTATCGGTACTTATTACTATCGAGTTGAACAACCTTGACGTAAATTTCCGTCGAATGGAAATATTTCGAAATCCGATTGAAATACTTATCTATGCGATATATCTGTGTAAATATGTACGAGAAATAGCGTAAAACAAAAAAGAGATTTTTCGTTTAAACGTCCCTTGCTTTTAACGGAAGCAGCTGCAAATAACACACGAGAATAGGAATTTCTTTTTATACGTTCCTTCTTTTCCTTTCTCCTCTCTCTCTCTCTCTCTCTCTCTCTCTCTCTGTCTCTCTCTTTCCCTTACTCTCTTTTTCGTAGCTATCCCTCGAGCTAAAACCAGACCGATAAAATAGAGGACTTCGAAGAGCGTCGCGTACTTACGCGAGAGAGGAGCGAATCCATTTTCGTCGATGTCTCGAATTTGGACGACGTCCAGGTGGGAAATCGATCGACCTTTACGAGCATCAATGCCGACGATTCCGTTTTTCCCTTCCTCTCCCGTTCGCCCTCCAATTTGGCTGACCAACAGACGTTTAAAACCGAACTCGACGAGTTCGCGAAAATGAGAACGAATAGTACAAAATTGGCTCGTAGTTTTCCTTTGCTAAAATTACATCGTCGATGTAATCTATACAACAACATTCTATTATTATGCATTTCGAAATATACAAATGTCAATATTTGTTTTCTCTCTCTCTCTCTCTCTCTCTCTCTCTCTCTCTCTCTCTCTCTCTCTCTCTCTCTCTGTCTCTCTCTCTGTCTCTCTCTCTCTCTCTCTCGAAATCATCTGCATCTGAAATATCAAAATTGCATACGTGTTCGTGCTTTTTAACGCGTCTTTTGTCAGTGGATTATACCAGAATGAACAGACGAATACGTGGATTATACCCGAGCTTGAAATCCCAGAAATGGAAGGAGATATAGAGAGAAAGAGAGAGAGAGAGAGAGAGAGAGAGAGAATGAGAGAGAAAGAAAGAGAGGAAATGAAAGGAATGTAAGAGCAAAGGGTTGACGAAGGGTCGAGAATCGCATACGGAGACTACTCACAGCACGAGCTGGATTAATTTCCAACCCCCTGAAGCTTTCGTCAGGCTACCCTTGTTCTCTATCTTCTTTCCTTTTCTTCCACACGTATCCTTTTTCCCCTCTTTCTATTTCTCGACTCGACAATTTGAAAAATCGTTACTATTAGAAACACGCTGCAATGGAGAAAGAATAAATAGTGTCTAATAACAATTTTTCGATCTAATACAATACGATTACTTTTTATCAAGATACGTAATGTTGCGGACGAATATATGTTCAAAGTATTCTAGTTGTACGTATTCCCCAGTTTTTTTTTTTTTTTTTTTTTTTTTTTTTTTTTTTTTTTTTTTTTTTTTTTTGTTATTAGCTCTCATTTGGACTCTCGCTCGTCCTATTCGACTGGAAAAAGTCCAAAAATTACACGCGCTTTCCATGGAATATTTTGTGTGCTTCGCAACGTGTTGAACGATGAGAGAAATAAAAAGAGAGAAAGAGAAAGAGAAAGAGAAAGAGAAAGAGAGAGAGAGACAGTTTTCTCCGCGTTTCCTGCTTTTAAGGGTTTCCGTAAAAAGTAGAACAAAGGACTTATACGTAAGCTCGAACGAGAATGAAGAAAGTCTCGTATTGTTCTCTATCTCATCGAGCTCCTTCTATCTAACTCGGCTGATCTTGGTAATTTTTATAAAAACCCGTTCGATGGGTTATTATTCGACGTTGGAAATTCTTAATATTAATGCGACAAAACTTTGACAAGATCGTCCAACATTTTCAGTTAACAGTGACATCCCGAGATATACAACAAAAAAGTTGTACATTTATAAGATTAAGCCAACTAACAAGCCTGGAAAGTTTGCAAGCTTTCGTAGTACGTGCGACGCGAAAGCCGATGAGTTGTTCGGACGGTACATTAATTAATGGTTAACTCGCTGCACGTTTAACGAGACTTTTAACGTAATGTAGTTAGCAGAGTTATCTTCTCTCTCTCTCTCTCTCTCTCTCTCTCTCTCTCTCCCCGTCTCTCTCAAAGCAACACATGTACGTCGAAGGAGGGTTGTTCCGAGCGTTAATGTTCCAAAAGTACGGAGAAACTTGTAGGAACTGTTACGCAACAACCCTTCGTTTCGATAATGTCGAGAAATTCTAATGTCTTATTTGAAATTTCGATAATCAGATAGACACTCTTTCAAAATTCAAACATTTAATCTAATATTCTGATCTCATCTTCGTCAAGTCTGAAAGCTCGTTAGACGTCGGTGCAAGTTGCGAAATGAAATTTTCCAAGAGACGAATAGAGTGACTCAAACGAGAAGAGAGATAATCCATAGGATGAGACTACGCGTATGCGTTGTGTGTGCCACGCGACCGAGACTGATTATTCAAATTTCCACGCGTCGTTGGCTCCTCCGCGTCTTCGTGCAGACGATTATAAATATGCGAGAAGGTCGAACGTCACTGATACTAATTGCTCATGAGGTATTCGACACTTGAACGCGTATGCAGACAGACAGACGGACGAACAGAGAGAGAGAGAGAGACAACATTTTATTCGAAGCAAAAAATGGTCCATAAACGAATCGCGCCATCGTCGTAGTCGTTATCATCGTTGTTCCTGGCTCAATAAATTTTCGAAACGAAAACGATTTCACGCGCCTACAATTCTCCCGGCTCGCTGTCGCGGAAATGGCGAAACGATTGCAATTTCCAGGTGATTGATGAGACTTTTAGAGATAGGCAAACCAAGCTTTTCTACCGTTTCAAAAACTTCTAGTTCGTTTAACGAATTATATCGATAGATTTCTTCTCTCTTTTTTACGATATATCTGAAATTTTTAATAAAACGATCTTTGGTGACACTTTGATCGCAGGGAATAAATTTCACATGTACTTTTATCATTACGTCCGTCTATCTGTCGTAGGAAAAGAAAGAAGAAAAAAAAAAGAAAAAAAAATACAGAAAAATTCGATAAAATCTCGTGCCAATCGACGCGTCAATTATTTCTAATTAATAATCACGAGCTGTGCGATATGACAGGTCTCTCGTAAATGTATATTCGTAGTTAATATAAAGCGATGATAGTATTAACAATCGTAGAATATACTAGGAAAGGCACTCAAGGAGAAACATAGCTTCTGCGTAATTTCATCTCAATCCCTCTTTATGCTTTCATTAGGGCATGCTCGGCAAGAATCATAGACGTTATACTACGAGAGAGAAAGAGAGAGAAAGAGCGAGAGAGAGAGCGACGACTAGGATTGACACGTACCAATGCTCTTGTACTCTAATCACCAAAGTCGTAGCGATGTGATAACGATCCAGCGTTTCTGTTAAAGGGAGAGGGAGAAAGAGAGAGAAGTTAACGCGAAGTAACGTTCAAAAGAGCTTCGATAAAAGTAAGTCCTACATACGTAACGATACATATATCATATATATAATACAATGAATAGTGATCAGTGCTGCTAACACGTGCATCTTTCCTAATCTATTTGCTCCTCTCCATGCTCTGCAGGACAATGCGCAATTTCGTCATTGCGTATGAATGGACGTAAATCTTTGCAACGATTTATTATTATCTCTCTCTTTCTCTATCTATCCTTTTCTCTCTTTCTCTCTCTCTCTCTCTCTCTCTCTCTCTCTCTCTCGCTCTCTCCTTTTACCTCTCATTCTCCATATAAATTCAGAAGGTAATTCAAACGTGACGAGGAACAACGAGATCGATAACTGTTCTTTTTGCAGCCAAAAAATCAAAGCCATCAAATAACAAGAGAACAAAAAAGAAAACACGGCAATAACGTGATAAAAAAAGGGAGTGTGTGTGTGAGAGAGAGAGGGGGGGGGGAGAGAGAGAAACGGAGACGAGTAGATAGAGTGAACGTCACAATTTTGATAGCAACGAGACACGAAAACGCCCGCTCGTAAAACGTACGATAGAGACCGATAGAAAATGTTCAAAAGAATCTCTGTTTTTCGTGCGACAAATACGCTCGTATATTTTCGAGAGATAAATTTGTATATACTTATGTATCGGTTAAATTAACGAAGTACCGTTGGACTTTTGACGACACGATTGACAAGTCTCGAGACAATTTTGTCTATGATGATAAAAAATTAAAAAAAAAAAAAAAGAGAGAAAACAATAATAACGATGATAATAATAATAATAATAATAATAATAATAATAATAATAATATTTAACCGTGCATAATCGTTAATGGTTCGCCCGTGTATTTTCTCTCTTTCTCTTTGTCCAACACTTTTTGCTTTGGGGGCGTTGAAATTTACGACAATGTCGGACGATGACTGTCAAGCCATTGATGACGGGTCAATGGCAGCCTCTCATCATCCACCGACTTATCCTAATAGCTCCCAAGACTATTCTCACTCTCTTCTTGATTGCTTTATCTACCAATTAGGCAAACTCTGACCTCGCTTTAAACGACGTCTCGCGTTAATTAATTGATACGTATTCTGACAGGTTCGAGACAATAATAACCTTCGAAAAAAAACGGAGAGAAGCTATTTATTCTTCAACCCCTCTCTTCCGAACCAATGGAACGAACTTGATTAATATAGATTATTCTTGATGGATTTACGTTACCCAAAAAAAAAAAAAAAAATAAATAAAAATCATATTTATAGGTTACGTCTACGAATATTCTTTGCACTTATCGCCTTCGTATCTAAATTTACGACGTACGCATAATACAATATACATTATTTTCTCGATGAAACGTAAAAGGTTTATATTACAGGTAGAAAAAAATCACGTATAGATGCTCCTCTAACATCGTAATCTTCTTATCGAAGGTCGATATTCGTTGGATGAAATTCGATTAGAGTCATCGTCTCCATCTCTCTTTTTTGACAAGAACGATATATATCGATGTTGGCGTAGCGCGTCGATATATATCAAAACGCTCCATCTCTTTCTATCTCCTTGTACGTGCGTACTCTTCGACATCGATCATTCACTATGTCCTAAACTTTGTACGATCTCATTGCAGTTACTCTTATTCGATCTCGATAAGATCGATCGTTCTCGATTAAATTGTTACGGAAAATATTTATTACACCTGGATAGTAATATTTAACGGAACTCAATAATACAGGCGCAGATAAGGTATCGCAGTTTAATTTACTTTTTATCGAGTCACCTGATCCGTTTCGATTAAATACGACGAAAATAATAATAATACTGCACAATGCGTAATTATACAAGACGATGAAATATTAAATGTATAGCTATTTTTGAACGGTCGATCGTAGCGTGACTACGCTGACAGGAAAATCGATCTAACTAATTACGGATGATTAATGATTGTGTTTGCCATCATTTACGAAAGGAATTTAATAAAACGAGTATAAATATTATCGTTAAAAAAAAAAAAAAAAGAAGAAAAAACCAACTACAAGAGACACCTCGATCGAGCTAATGAATGAACTTCGTTTGAAAAATCGGGAGAAAGAAATGACCTTCCTTGGTATATTGTTGTCTTCTTTCGCTTGTTTATAATGGAATAACCTCTAATTGGCCTTCCCGTTTTCGTGCGTATCTAAACCTGCGTCGAATGATTCATCACGATTCTCGTCTTTATCTTCGACGAATAAAATATTTTAATGAGCATGTATACCGATTATTAATTTATTACGTACGTAACAAATATATATATATATATATACACATACATGTATATATATATACGTGTATATAAATTGGTTCTTTTAGAGGAATAAACGGAGGTAGAAAAAAAGGTTACGAAAGTAAACAGAGTAGAACGTATTCGATAGTAATGGATTTTGCCTCGTTCGAATTCCCTTACGCAGCAATAAAGCAACGAAACGAGACAAAATCAAGCAAAGCGTGTTCGGTTACGTAACACTTACCTTTCTCACTTTCACCACCACGCACAACAAACCCTCGGTTGATCTTGGCTTGCCCACGTGCCGACTCGTCGTCTTTCCTCTCACTCTCTCATTCTCTTCCTTCGTCCGTCTTTCTCTTTCTCTCCCTCTCTCTCTCTCTCTCTCTCTCTTCCAGTGGAAGCTCTTCGGTGAAAGCAGCAGCAACAGCAGTAGCCTTGGCCTTTAACGTCGTGCGAAGACGAGTTCCTTCTTGATCCCTCCTCGTGCTGCACTAGAGAATAGGATAGCAAAGAAAACGTAGAGGCGATTCGACAACTGACCTTTTCGAACACATATACCGATAATTCGAATCCGATAATTCGTCTTTGTATATATATATATCTCGCTATCTTCAAGAGATTCCCTAAAAGGCTTTACGTCACGCGACCGCAAGTTTCACCAAAGCACCACGTTGTTATACCGTTTGATAAAACTAATCTTAACGAACGAAATCAAATATAGTATAAACCGTTCGTCTGGAAGTAATACGTCTCAAATAGATATCTACGCATTGTAAAAGAATTATATTCGTTTCGGATAACGTCACGCAAACACATTCGGGAGTCCTCTAAAGCGACGTCGAAGTTCCGATGAGCGCGTAAGCGCTTCCGATATCGACCGCACGGAGTCTCGTCGTAGACTGGTGCACGGCAACCAGCCGGGAGTGGAGCAAAGCGCGCTCGGTCATCTTCGCCTCTACTCGGCTCCACTCGGATCAGACTTCGCTTCGCTATTCCCCCACTCGACTCAACGGCGCGTATACGATCGCCGCACCCGATTGGTTACGGCGCCGGCGCCGTCTCAACGGCGATTGGTCCGTCAGATTATTTCGGATCGCTCGCGGGTAAACCTATCTTTGAATTAAACGCGATTCTCGCTTATATTAATAAATAAACAATATCCGTGTCAATCGAGAGGAGCGGTGAGTTCGTTGACTTGTTTTCTGCATCGAAATTTTATCTCGTTTCGAATTATTATTATATCTTTTTACGAATATTTATCTTCTCCCGATTGATTATAACGTTTCAAATACGTACGTGTCATCCTTCTTCCTACAGATTAATGAAAAGGAAATCTTTTTCTATTGACGTGAAATCGATTGTTGCACTGTTATCGAATGTCGATATACATGCACGTGTGTATACGCACACTCGCACGTAGACGTATATACAGGCAGAAACATTACATTAAATCCATGTCCGAGCCACTCTTGATTACGATTCTTTATTTTCTTTTTCTTTTTTTCTTCGATAAAATGCAACGTTTCGCGATTCGTTAAACGCATCGGAAAATTTACGGATTCATATCGGAAAATTTAGAGTTTTTGCATATACAGTTAATCGTGCGTGAGCCGTTTCGAAGGAAATATATCAATTGAAAATCGTTAAAAGGCGAATAAATGAGAGAGAGAGGGAAAAAAAGAAAGAAAGGAAGAAAGAAAAATATCGAATATGCGTTGCATATATTGTCCTGGCAATATTCCAGATGAGAGGTACTTGTCCGCGTCCCAAGAGAGACCGCCTAGTAAAATCCTGTTTCATATCAGTCTTCCATTTTACCCGACTACGATGATATTGCGAGAGCTGCTTCTGAACTTCTCTTAGAGCGTCTCTCTCTCTCTCTCTCTCTCTCTCTCTCTCTCTCTCGTTATGCAGTAACCATGGAAGATATAAAAGAAAAAAAAATAAATAAATAAATAAAAAGAAGAAAAAGAAAAGGAACAGGACGAGAAGAAGGAGAGAAAAAAAAGAAGTAGAAAGAGAAAAGACGCTCGAGAGAAAGATCGGAAGAAACAAAATTGGAAATGTTTCTAAAGAACAAGAACGTGGGACGAAATCTACGAGATGGGAGGAGCAAACATTTTGGGAAAAGTATCCACGTAGAGGAAACGCAGTGGTTCGTGAGGGGAAAAAAAAAGAAAAAGGAATTAAAAAGACGGGGATAACGGTCTGACCCGAATATAAACGCTAAAAAGTAAAGTTATCCTCTTAAAGCCGCTATCCTCGATCCGCATAATGCGCAATTTTAAAGAGATTAAAAAAAAAGAGTGACGCGTTACTTCGAGTACGTTCGAGATCAATGGATATATATTTCGGTTGCAGTTTGTAAACAAAAGTTCGACCTTTGTTTACAACATACGGTCTAGCAACCAACGATATAGGATAATACTCACAAGCGTAAAGTATAACTTGTAACGTTTTACAGTAATGAATGATTTTATATGACACGTCGTTTGATTCGTCTCATTAAAAATATCATCGAAATGAAATATAATATAATTCCATTTAAAACAAAATGAATTTGACTTTGAAATTTTCTCCCCTACTCGACCTGCAAAAAATGCATTGGCCTCGCGCGACGCGCTCCTTCTTCGTATCAAATAAATCTCTAGAAAAATTCTTTTAGTAAGTTTGGCTTTTCACGAGATATTCCGATGTTACTAGATAAACGGGACATCCTGTATATCTACGTATAATTACACAGAGTGATCCAGGTAAAGCTCTAAAACTTTACATCGCCTTATATATATATATATATATATATATATATATATATATATATATATATATAAGATTTGACGTCACCGCAAGTTCGTTTCATGTAATGAGATTCATTAAAATTTCGACGTAACATTTCCTTGTCAGGACGGGAACCAATAAACGCTCTGATATTTCCGTGGCAGATGCTTTAACGTTTCTCAGCAGCACGTAGCAGCGGCAGTAACAGCAGCAACAGCACGTTGAGAATTTCTAGCCCGTTAACGTGCAGACAACCGCGAACTGATCTTAAACGTGGAGAACGATGGTTACTCTTCGTCTCTCCTCTCTCTCCCTTTCTTTCTTTTTCTATCTCGACGACGTCGTTAAGTTTTCTAGGTAGGCAATCGTCATTTTTTATAAATCTCATCGCTCTTATAAAAGGATAAGCCGATCGATCGTTAAAAATGACATTCGGTCAACTTTGAAACCAAAGATATAATTAATATCCAGCGTATATCTACGCGACAAAGGCGTATTAGATCCTCGTACTGCTCCTTTCTATCTAGTACAATGTACACACACTCGCTCTCTCTCTTTTTCTGTAACACTTGCAAAGTCTCGTGAGAACGTTCACGTGCCTTGGACGACTTTGTTCCAGGATGAATACCTTTTAGTTTTGCCCGCGTAGGCGTACGAGCATTGCTGCTTGGTGTGAAAGGGGAAAGATAATACGTATGTGTGTGTGTGTTTGAGTAAGAGAAAGAGATAGGTAGATAAATAGAGAGAAATGGTGGATGTTGGAGAGCATCTTCCTTCCTCGAGGCATACGGGATGCATTAGAGTAGTTCGCGAGTGCATGTCGCATCACCCTTCTCTCTTACCTTCAGCCCTTATCCTAGAAAACAATGAGATCCGACATCCGCCACTTTGAATCAAGCTGTTGAGACCGGTTACTTCCGGTGCTCTTCTCTCCCTCTCTCTCTCTCTCTGTCTGTCTGTCTGTCTGTCTGTCTTTCCGTATCTATCTCTCTCTCGCTCTCTCGGCTACTCGTAAAACCGAAACTTCTCCAAAAGTTTTGTAATGGCTGTTCGTTGTTGGAATAACGTAATTAAAGTTTCAAAGAGACCGAATCGAGGAGGACGCTTGGCGGAAACGCTCGAGTTTAAGAAGAAATTCACGGGTAATCGTGTCTATTTGCTCGTCACCGTCGCTATCGTCATCGTCATCTCAGTCATCGTCATAATCGTCGTCTTCTTCTTCTTCATCGCAGCCATAGCTTAGCTCAGCTTCGTTCTGCGAAATTAACGACTATGGCGTTCCCCGTTCTCGCCGTCTATTTTACGTTTCGTTACGAATTCAAACTACCTCTTACACGAAGAAACTCGACGGTCTTTTCATTCATTTCTAAATTACACCGGACTCTAACTATATACATATATCTCTTTGTACGGTTTCTTTCAAAGGACTTTGACTTCCGAAAGGGATGTTAAAAATACGTTAAAAGAACATGGATGGGAATAAAGAAACACGTTCGGTGACACGAGAAAGGAGGAAAAAAGGGAAAGGAGGGAGAGGAGGGAAAGGAGGAGCAAGAGTTACGAGACGAATGCCGAGGCTATTGAAACTCGTAGAAACACCGAGGAGACGAAAAGAAAGATACGGAGAAGATGAGGACAAGAAGAAGAAGAAGAAGAAGGAGGAGGAGGAGGAGGAGGAGAATAAAAAACGAAGCTGAGAGAACGGGAACGTAGGCAAATGCAAAAGAGAAAAGGCACGACACTTGGAGAGAAGCCATGGCAATTAGTGCTATATAATGGATGAAGAGAAGTTAATGTCTTAGAATTAGCGAAGAACGACTGGGAATTATGGTACTTCTATGGTACTTTTCAGATAAAACATGCTAATTCGCGAACGTTACACCATCTCGGTTCGTTGAATTTCGAAGGAACGAAATTTCGAGAGGAACGCTTCGATTCCCGGCAAACGAATAAACCGATAAAAAAGAAAAAATATATATATCTATGTATTCCCCCTTGACTTCTTTCTCTTTGGCCTTTAGCCACCCCACATCTCACTCTTCTCCTAGTTTCCCTCTTTAGGTGCTGACGAGGTGTCTTGGAGAACTGCCAATTTACACCCACGACTTCTTACGATAGCCCCAAGAAATTCTAACAAAAATAATCCCACTATCTCATCCTTTGATCCTACCGTCGCAAACTAAGTCCGATTTGTTAAGGGTTGGGACGATTATTTAAATTAGATTTCCTCGCGATCGTGCTAATAAAGCGAGCTCGTTCTCTCGAATAAGCGAATCGAGTGCTGACTCGACGGCTCGTCGAACAAAAAACTCTTTCTACTTTTTACGGATTAAGCAAAGAGAAACGAGCGGAAACATCGGGGAATACGTAAAAATCTTTTGAATTATTCGACAGCGAACGTGCAAAAACTTGACTCGTTTCCGCACGAAAACCATTTACAATTAACCAAAGCTCCTCTACGATTCTCGGCGCGCATTCGCTAGCGCGAAACGTGACACGGAGCTCGAGAGTACCATTCCCAGATCCATTTCCAGGCTCGCATGAGAAACGATTCGTGTCTGGCGAAGGAAACGAGCGATTTGTTAATACCCTGATGAACGCCGCGAGTTAAACCGCGAACGATAAAAGCCGCTACGAACCAACGAGCGTTCTAATCCAGGAGATGCATCACCCTACGGATACCGGCGGAGAATCGAGAAAAAATTCGATTAATCTAAGCTCTACCAAGTCGTATCTCTTCTTTTCAAGCTCCTATCCGCTAATAATAAAAGTCTGTACATATATATATATATATAATATGTATATGTATATGCGTATATATACGCGCGCGCATCGTATGCCGAAGAAATACCGTTAATTTAGTACCCATTTTATCAATTTATTGTATCCACGTGGAAAGCCGTACTTTTCGTCAAAATCTCTCAAGCGGTTTATCGCGGAGATCTATCCAGAAACACGACTACGAGAAGACCACTTTATTACACGTTCGTTGTTCGAAATAAATCTTTCGAATGGATATATCCCGTCGAGAAAAATTCAGATATATAGATTCCATTCGGTTAGAGTATTTACGTGGAATGCGTAGATCCCGACCACAAGCGAACGTGTCGTCCGGCATTCGCGCCCGAAATCAACGATTATGGGCGTGCAGCAGCACAGGAGGTGCCGCCATTTCCCACAGAAGGGGTGTACCGATGTGGTCGTAGAGGAGGTGGAGATAGAACCGGAGGTGGTGCTACGTGGTAGAGTAGAAGCCGATGTAAGCCCGGAATCAACGATCGCTCGACGTTATAGCCGCTACCACCTACCCATGTTCATAATTTATATTAAAGCGTGCGCCGACTTGCCGTAATAGCGCCATTAAGGAAGGACCAAGACCTACCTAACGTAGCTTCACCCTTTCTAGGATGGACATCCTCGTAAACGTCCTCCTCGAACGTTCCTACAAATCCTTCGTAAGATAGCCATTTTCTTAAACTCGCTTCATTAGCGATACTTTTATCCGACGTATTCGCGTCTACAGACTCTACGGACGATATATCAAAGTATACGCGATTCAACCGCGTCCCCCAACTTTTTTCATTTCGTTCAAAAGGTTCGTCGGCGAGGCTAATAACTGCTCTATCCATTGATCGCGCGTTACGAGTTTCAAGGAGAGCCTTCGCGTAATAAACGTCTCGTTCAAAGTTAGCGCTAAACGATTTTTATTTAAAGGCCAACGAGCCGAACGAATATATTCCTAGAGGCCAACAAGAGGGAACTCGGTGCAACGCTTTTGCTAATTTCTAAAGGTAAATCCCCCAAGAGTGGCCAGGGACTAACTTTTCCACGATGCGAGAACGTGTTTGGGAAAGGGTGGAAGAAAAGAAATGAAAGTTGGAAATGGAAAGAGAAAGGAAGAAGGGAAGAAATAAAGAAAAAGGGATTTCAAATGGCAAGAGACGAGGATGGAAAGAGAGGGTGGCCTCGTGGAAAAGTAATGCATTTGACAAATTCAAATGACTCGACGGGATAGTGTGCGCTCTCAAGTGGCAAATTAACTTGGAATCTTACAACCATGGAGGCTCATCTCCGACTACAACGACGTTTCACCAACTTGGACCGTGGTTCTCTCTCCCTCCTTAACGTTCGTTCCTAAGTTTTCTTTCAAATTAACTAGAATTCGATAGGATCGAGACGTTCGACGTTCTCACCGACGTCGATCGGCTCTTTTTTTTTTTATAATCCCTTTGTTTCCCTTTATCGTCTACCAGTGCAACGTTCTTAAAAATTTTCGAACCAAAGGAAATAACTGCAGCAGACCGAAACGATCGTGGCGCGTAACTCGATCGGAATAAAGCTTTCCGGATGGACGGACGGGTTCGGGCCACGAAAGAAAATAAAAAGAAAATAAATGGAAAGATAGAGAAAAAGAGATAAGGGATTTTCGTGGCAGGCACTTTTCTATATTTTTCGCATTTTCCTGTTATTTTTCTAGCGGAGAAAATATATTCCGTAATATGCGCGATACGAGCTCGGCCCTGAGCCACAGATTTTCCTGGGCTTAGACGATAGCGATGTATCAACGTTCGCGCACTTAAGCAATCCGGATCAAAAAGCATTAACTTTCAACTATTTATCTTTCAAACGTAGTTTTCTATCTCGTCGATAAAATAAATCAACGATCGATAATGCTGATCGTTCGAAAAGTGATATATAAAAGAGAACAGAAATGGATTTTTTTTCTTTCTTTTTTTTTTCGAAACTTTGATCTACCAGTTCGATTTATGCGACGTACGAGATGGGGAAACGAAACGAAAAAGAAGAAAAAGAAAAAAAAAAGAGATGTTAACCACGACCTCTCGTACATTTTACGTAATAAATAATTAACGCTAAGTGTCACGCTTAGAAAATGCAATTCGTTGGATAAACAGGAACGCGCGTACGCATTTATCACAGCCAAGAGAGATATACCTGACGTTGCGGAGCGGAATTTGAAATTTTTGTCGAGTCGTATAAATTGTTAGAAAAAAAAGAAGGAAAAAAAAACACAAGAAGAAAATAGAGAATATGATGTAACGACGAACGATAACGAGTTTAACTCGAAGTTACATATTCGAAGCCCGTAGAAACGGAATTCCGTTCGTTCAAGTATCGGAATAAAATGGAAAGAATCTCGAGGTCAAGGATAAAATCAATCATTCGTACCTTTCATCTTTTGTTCCGTTTCGATTTACGGCTTACTCTCGATTACGCGAGACGTTTTTGTCAGAACGTTTAGCCGCTCTCGCATTGGCACAACGATTTTTATGAAATCGAGTAGGAAGAGGAAGAAAAACAAAGAAACAAAACAAAAAGAAATAAAGAAAAACTCGTCGAGCGTTCTTTAACGCTTTAGTTATCGGAGAAAGGTGTGAAATTTTCTGTTACGACATAACTATATCGCAAAGCCTCATGAAATAAACTTGGGAAATGATCAACGCGATCGATAAAACGGATACATAAAATTGATCTCGCATTAAATTATCGTCGTCGTCGTCGTCGTCGTCGTCGTCGTCGATAAATAATTAATATTAAAGAAAGGAAGAAGGAGAGAGAAAGAGAGAGAATCACGACAGTTTCCATTTAACCGAGCTACCAATTTTCTTAATTTCCATACTTTGACAAAAAGGAAGGGTACGAAGGCAGGTCGTTGTAAAATAAATCTTTGTCCGAGGTATCGACTAGACGTTAAAGCACGTAGAGTGCTCCATAGGTAATACACGAGATACTCGAACACGCTGCTAATTCATGTATAATAGATTCGACTTTGCACGAAGCGAGCGTATTTACACCGTCTCGCGTTATAAAAGCCATTGGCGCAACAAGCATATATATATACACACATATGACAGCACCCAACACAAAAACACACACACACATATTTATGCGGATAATTAATGAAGGTCGACGTCGTGAGTTGGTTTCTTTTTAGTTGCACTGCTTCCGATCGGCTCGTACATCTTGCTTTCGAACAATGCACGTCCTCCTCCCCCTCTCCCACCGTCGTGGTAAAGCTTTTGCCACGATGCTTTTGCCACGAACGATGCGAGCCAGTATTACCGGTAAACGAGGCATTACTTACTCTCACGGCGAACGCTTTGATTATATTAAATTAATTCATCGCCGAACGTGACCCTTCAAGAATCTCTTCGCTAATTATGTCCGTATTTACGTTTCACGACTTAATCGCATTCCTATCTTTCACATTTCGTTAAATTTTCGTATCGACGATTATTTTCCTCGAAGCGAATGACTCGCGCGATACGACAATCGAGTTTTATCGAGATCTCTCTCTCTCTTTCTCTCTCTTTTTGTATAAATGGAGAAAGAAAAAAGAAGGAAAAAAAAAAAAGAAAAACTCTATCGAAGAAATGTTCGGTACGAAGCAAAACGTGGAAAAACAAAAGGAACGTTTTTAAGAAGCACATATGTCGCTTGCATAATATCTTATATAACGTTACTGCATACGCATTAGATACGTTCAAATTGATATATTTCCATACGTACGTATTTGTATCAATGAATAACTCTAGAGTCTTGCCTTATAAACTTATATCTATACACACGCGCGTACACGCACACGTACACAACGAACGTATTTGAGATTAACGATAGGAAATAAAAAATTCGTAACGTACGATTTCTCACCTTCTTATCTGAAAAAGGTACGGCGATCGTTCTCGATTTATTGCGTCTAAATGTTTTCCAAGATCTATCACTTTTACGAAGTGACGATAGCCCGTTCGTTTCCTGTAACAGAGATAACGAAAACGATTGAAACTTGTATACCACGTACTCGGAGAGCATCGAAATAAGAAATATAACGTAACGCGTTAACAATTTTCTATCGGTATAACGTTTTTAAAGAACGAACGTTATTAAACGATTAAACGTTTTCGATACGGTCCGTGTTATTATTCGCGTTCGCAAAAATTTTCTGTAACAAGCGTAATTACGACGTCGCAACCGTGGTTATTTTCAGCTTTTACGCTTCGCAACACAATTAGCACGACGCCTTATTGTGCGGAGCGTCTTCGTTTACTTTTTTGCGGACGACTTCGATGGACAATGACTCGATTGTGCAGTAGTGTATGCCATACCAAGGACGCCTCTAGACCTAATCGGGCCACCAATCCTTTTCTTTATCTTCTGTCTCTCTCCCCCCTCCCCTTCTCAACCTTTCCCTTCGCAAACACGCTCACGAAAGGTGAACGTGCTTATCGCACAATAAGCGTATTGTTTAATAGGATAATATACGATAATGTATACGAAGTGCATAGAAATATATTTTATAATACGATTTGTCTGATATAATAGGTAACGATTGCGTTCGATCGCGTCGTTACGTACAATAAGTTACAAAAGTTTTCGTCGCAATTAACGTATAATCGCGAATACTTTCGTCGTTGAAATTTATCGAAATTATTCGATCGATATCGATTACCTGCATGCTGGTCGAACGAAAGCGCGTATAAAAGTATAATAAACTTCTTCTATTGTACTTTTTCGGAGAGAAAGATTTGTTGCTTCCATCATGGCTTCCTTGCTAAATAACGGTTACTTTGCGACGAATTTCATATCGCGGTTACCATGGAGACGTACTCAGGAGCGTAATAAGAAAAAGTCCGAAAAGGGGTACTCCCACCCCTGACCGTTCAGGAGCGTATTCTTAAAAAGACCCAAAAGGGGCACCTCCGATTCGTTCCCTCTATATTTTTTCTCTATCTCGATGTTCCCTGTCAAATGACACAGGACGACGCGTTTTACAGACACAGAGATTTTTTTAATCCGATCGAACGTGTTTCGCTAACGAGTAACGGAAATAAACGAGTGACATTTCGGACAGGATAATAAACGACTAATTTCTTACTTAGGAATCGTAAAAGACAACGTAAGAAACGAGAGAACACTTACTAGAAAGTACAAATATCGGGCAACGAAGATTCCTCTGTGGCTTTCGAACCGCGCAACGTTCTCGATTGATTCTTCTTCGCGTTCTTCTCAACGTTCTACGAAACGAGCATTTCACTTTTTCCGATGATTATTCTCAACGAAGGACAAACAAACGAATATTCATATTGCGAACACTCGTCGACAGAACGTTCGACGCCTATCAACAACAACGCGTAACTTTGAACGGTCGTATAAGCTGCTGTAAACAATGGACTAACCGGCGAACCACGTGACTTTCTTACCAAGGTCTCGTCGCGAAAAACCGTTGAGGAGAGAGGGGGGAGGGGGAAGAGAGAGAGAGAGAGAGAGAGAAAATTTACAAGCAAAAAGAAGGAAGACGAATCGACGGAGAAGGAAAGACGATGCTTGGATTATTGGAGCGAAATTTCATCGGGAAAGTCGGTTAAATCGTACGGTAAAACAGAGTGGTCCTCTTCCTCTCCTTCTTCCTCCTCCTTTCTCCTTCGGTGAATCTCGCGATGACGAGAACGACGAGGACACCCGGCGAGAAGCGACGAGATGGATGGATCGTTCGTAGAAACGTGAAAGGTCTCTTCCTCGAGATATCGCGGACTCGAGGCGACGGGAAAAACAAAGACACAGGGATCCCCGAACACGGAGATCTTTGACGCGGACATCCTCGCCGTCGGACGATCGTAGGCGCTGAATAAAGCTACGACGACAGCGCCGCCAAGCGACCGCCGACGAAACCCCTTGCAACTTGCTTCGCAATCGGATTCTACGATAGGAGGAGCGATCCGATGGGTGGGGAGAGCGGGGGAAAGTGGTGGGGGAAGCAAGCTGCGGAAAAAGCGACGGTTCTCCCATCGGTGATACTTTGGAGAAACGAAACGCGGGAGTACGAATGACTTAAACGTGATGGTTGTAACTCGCACGAATTTTCTCTCTAGAATTTTTCCAATCGACCTCTCGTCGACTCTCGAGTTGGTCCTCGCGACTACCGATCGATTACCGATCGAACGCGACGACGATTAATCGCGATTGATGCGTCTCTCTCTCTCTTTTATTTCTTTGATATCACCACGCGACCCAACGTAATTAATATCGAACACGCTCGTCGATTCATTCGTCTCGGTACTATTCGGCAGACTCGGCGAGGAGTAATACAGGGATCTTCTTCGTTCGATAATAATACCGACGGATATCTCTAGCTATAGCGAACGTGTTACGAGCATCCTCGAGCGTCTTACGAGCTGCAACGAAATAGCTCTCTCGAAATTTGCGGCTTTATTGCATACTCTTGAACGGTTTCAAGAGCTTCGGATAAACTCGTGAAATCGCGAAGGCCGAGTAATATACGAAACAAGTGTCGTCGAAAGTGTACCGAAGGTGGAGAAAGAAGAAGCGACGAGATAAATAACCTTCATTCGCGAGTCCTTTCCTCCTGGCTGTTCCTCCTCCTGAATTTGCGAGAGCGTAAGTCTGTGGATACTTGGAAATTTTATTCGTCTTTCGTTCTTACATCGATGCGACGAACCTTGTTCGATACGATCTACGATACCCATCTTTTTTCGAACGTAGGAACGACGTAGTTTTCGAAAACGAGTACACCTGTACCACGACTTACCAAATATCTGCATATTTTTCTTCTCTCGCCTCTAAAAAAATAAAAATAAAGAAAAAAAAAAGAAACGTGTGAAAATGCAGCCGCGCGAGAAACACTGGCCGCGACGCGCGCTCCTCATCCATTATTACAGCGAGACTTACCCGAGCGAGAATTCGTTCCACTTTTCCACCTTTTCGTTTCCCTCTTAATTTCCTCCGAGAAGCACTTTTCTCTTTCGCAAGTAACGGCCTTCGGATAAACGTGACTCGCTCGGAGAGAATCCTCTTTTCTCTCATCTCCATTCTCCTCTACCTGTCCGATAATATTCCCCCGCGGAGTAAAGTAAAACGGAGAAAAGGAGAAAGAGACGGAAAGAGAAAAGTAAAGGAATCAAAAAAAAAGCCGGACGAAAGAACTAGTTTCAAAGCTGTCTCAAAGTGCGAAGAGTAATGACTTTTTTTTCGCTCGCTGAAAGACGACATGCACTTAATTACCTGGACATAATTACGCCCAACTTTTTTTTTCTCGCATCGCGTAGCAACTAATTCGCTGATTAAAGAGTAAAGGGACAGAGATAGAGAGAGAAAGGGAGAGAGATAAAGAGAAATCGTGCGCATCCAAAATAAAGAGGAAAGAGGATTTTTCGCGAGAAAGAGAGGGAAGCGGAAATCGCCAAGGCACGATGCGTCTTCGGGGTTGAAAAGCTGCAGAACCGGCAAAGACGATTAATCCTCGAGCGATCGCTCGACGTTTTTGGATCTAGGGCGTCTCTCTAGTGCCAGCCTACTACGCTCGGTAGTTCCACAAAAGCATAAAAAGCGGCACGTTATATCCGTATCCGACGAGCTAAGAGTTCTCGTGTGACTTTTCGACCCACGTTTCTTATCCGACCTCTTGTTTTCCATTACCTTCGTCCCACTATTTTTTGTAGGAATATTCGTTGTGTACGTATCGTTTAATAAATAAAAAGAGCATCGATAAAATTACCTCGACACAAATTTATGCAAATTTATGAAAAGGATACGACGGACAGTCCTGATCGACTCTCGTCGTTCCTCGGTCCTTCCTCGTCCAATATCTTCGTTGAGAGTAAGTACGTCGTAAGATGCGCATTGCGAACGAACGATTCGTTCCAGCTTCTCTCGCCATCTAGCGTAGGATAAAGGAACTCGTACGTACGTTCGGCCAAGAGGGTAAAGAATCGCTCTGATAGGTCGATAACGATACGCCGAGCTATTTGCGCTTGTTCAGCTTCGCCGACAGGTGGCGACGTAGCGTTGTTCCTAAAGAATTTATTTCACAATCGGTTCGCGCATATAACGCGCATACTTGTATAAATGGTTAACGCGAACTCCTCCTCGCCGGAGGAGGATTCCGCGTATATCAATTTACGAACGAGAGGATGAGATAAAATATTCGTCCTATGAAAGATATGTATACGTGTATTTCGATTATGCATTCTTCGCTAACATTTAATGGGATCTCGTGGAACAGCACGAGCGATGGGACAAAGCAACGAGTAAAGAATGACGTACGATTTTCGCTCGATCAAGTTCAACGTCGGCTACGTAGTCGGACACGTACGGAGGAATAATCTGTTTCAATTAGCGTCTCTAAGAGAATTGCGATATACAAGAGCATGGAAACGCGCTACAACGATCGTTACAAAACGTTCTTAATTATGCTCGTAAACCTGACTCGATGCGCAAAGCTACGAACGTTTCGAGTATTTCGGCGGCACACGCGTCCTATGCTCGAACATTCGTTAAAACGAAAAAAACGACGCATGTGATCTACGACAAGCACTTTCGACGATAGCTTAACCCTTCAAACGGTCAACGCAACAAAACTCGATTTTCTCTAATTTTGCTAAACATCGATTACTCTAGTCAATTTTCGACGACGAAGAAACAAAAAACGGAACGACGAACGAGCAACGATCGACGAGTATAATCCGTATAAGCCATAGTTTGATCTAGCGATCCGTAATATCGAGCGATATGATTCGCACAACGACGTACAAAGCTAATTTATATCTATTCGAATGTTACCAGCGATATTTAAACGTATTGCTATTAAGTAGACGCAATAGACGTACATATCCATAACGCATATATCATCAACACATTTATCTAACGCGTAACGAACGCCTATTTCGAAGACTAAATACATTTCTTTCATCTCGCCGTCGAAACTTACAGTTATACGCGTAGACGAGTACGTATCGTTGAAAGGAATTACATATTTCCTTCCAATGGCATCGTGGAAAAGGAAAAATCTTTACTCTCTCGTTAAAATCGTTAACTCGCGATATGCATATGGAACGACCTTGTATTAAAATCGCGAAGCTACCTACCGCATACACTTGGAAAGTTCGATCAACGTCGTTCGTTTCTTATCCGGTAAAAGGATCACCGCGGCAAGCGGCGGTACTAAAAACACATTCTCGAACAGATGAACGGTTCTCGGTTCGTTGAAAGTGTAAAAAAAATGTAAACGGTAAGAGGATTTAATGGCAGGATCGTTTTTCTTTCGTAATCAACGTTGATCGAAAACGCATCGTTCTCGTTGGTCCTGTCAAAGCTTTCCTGATACGCGTGCGTGCGTACGTACGTATATGTATTATATACGTATAATCACGACGATCGACGATCCATCGAGCGATCGTCTCCCGTGATCTCCAGGCAGGAGAGACGGAATGGAATAAAAGGTATACTCGATAAAAACCTTATCACAACGGAGAAAAAAGGAAAGAGAAGGCGTCTCTTTCGATCGGCAGGTCTTTTTTCGAGGCAGGTGTCGTGCAAGTAAAAAAATGACGATCTCTTCGATGATCTATTTTCTCCTCGCGTCGAACGGTTTAAAACTCGATCGGTCGATCGATCGAACGAACGATCGATTCGCTAATCCCTTTCCTCCCGTATATATCGCGTCACATTTTAAAATCACGTTACTCTCCTCCTCGGCGAGGTTGATATTGGTCTAAGGATTAGTTTTCTTGGTTTGGCCGCTATTCGACAGATGCTTCCAGAGACCCGTGATTAATGGCACGTCTCTGAAGCTGTCAGCCGCAGGCTATGTCTGCTACGAGCACATTAGATCGACGGATCTGGATTCTCCCCAAGCGTTTTGCATCTTGAATCCCGTCGATGGCCTCGGTACTACGTGATGAGACGGCGTGGACGCGCTCGTGTGTCTCAGCGTAGTCATGGGAATACTGTTGGCCGAACTCTTTTGCGATCTCTTGCTATCCGAACTCGATTCTTCCTCGAAGCTCACCTGCGAAACGTCCTTTGATATCATCAGGGAGAAAGGGTTTTTTCTTTTTTTCTTTTTTTTTTTCTTTTTTCTTACGACCAAAACCCACGCGCTACGTACATATCGGTAATTGTCCGTAAAGACGATATATTTGTGTAACAGCAAAGAGAGAGTTTAGCCCTCTTTGCGTTTATCGATTATCTCTAATTAATTATTCAAATATTAATTTCCACGCGTTCGACAACGTTTCAATAATAACGAGGATTAACAATGCCCTCTGTTATCTAATTTGCAACGAGTTCGAAAATAAGATTATTTAACGCAACGAGATTAAACGTGAATCGATTTTCTGACAAAAATATCAAAGGAATAAAAATAACTTTACCCTGGGGACGTCGCGGAATTGATGTATACGAGGCAGCCGACTATGTGCACACACGTATTTGTATAAATATATATGATATGTATATGCATATGTATTCGTTCGTACCGCACGCGTTTGCAGGAACGCGCGTGAAAAGCTCGTCGATTGGTTCAACGATTCGAGGATTCGATCAAAGAGATTCAAGCGGGTACGCTCACCCATGAATTCCCCGTCGGCTTAGGATCGTTCGAGAGATCGATTAAAAGGTTCTTTTGACCTTCGTTGACGGCATGACGTTGTTGACCGTTCTGCTTGTTTTGTTGAATCATCTTCGCCGACTGGTTCTTCGTCTCGCTGCAATTCTTTTTCTCATTCGTTTCTGCAAACCGAACGAGGAAGGATGCGTTTTAATTAATAAGTAAAAATGAGTTTACGGGGAGGAAACGACGCGTCGTTTGTATCGCCGCGGCGTAACTTCCGTTAGTCGATTTATCATCCAGCGAGTAGCGTTATATCGTCTTTAAGTAATAACGGCGAATTCTGATTACGTGGTACTTGTTATAGCTTCGTAGTTGCCCGCTGTACTAACTGCATCGTCATTAATTATCGATGCTGCACCGATTTATTTACCATACAACGGAGAGAACTCGAACGCACGTGCACGTTTCTCTGTATTCGCGTGTACGTCATCATCGTCCATACATACGCCTGCGTCTACGTCGTGCGTGTGCAGTACGTGCACGTACGCGTAGTAGATGCGTTCGAAGAGGAGATTTAAAAATGCCCCGGGCATTGCAACTGTATCGACGATAGTACTCAACGCGAGTTAACATGATATTTCCCACGTTAAATATGATTATACGGTCGACGTGCACACACCAAATATTACGTTACCCTGTTTTCCAGCGTTCCTCTCTCTCTCTCTCTCTCTCTTCTTTTTTCTCCCTTCTATTCTCTCCATTTTCTTTTTTACTCTTCTCTAATTTTGTTTACTTTCCCTTTTTGTTTTTTTCATCGCCGAAAAATATGCAAATTTGACAATACGTTCGTTAAGAGAATTACGTAATTAACGAGCTTCTATCTGTTCGATCACGAAACGTCGATTACTCGTTCGAAGGATTTTTAGGATTTTTGCTGCGTTTTTTTCACTCGAATAAATCCCATATGAAATCCCGCGCTGCATCGATCTTTTTCTAGACCAAACTGATACACCGAGCGACTACTACTCGATTACACACATATATATATATATATTTATCTGTCCGTATATAACTCGAGTTTATAGCCAAGAGAAATCTAATTACCAACCGTTTTTCTCATCCGTCAACGTAGACCCTTTATCTTGAGCATGATGAATCCTCGGATCAGCCTGTGACAATTGCCAGGCCTCGTAAGCGGTATTGAATGCCTGGGCCACCGTCAATGTCACCGTCTGTGCCATTTTTCTTTTTGGACAAAGAAACGCGTGACATTCCATCGTCTCGTTCAGATTCGTTGCGATGAACGCAAACACGTGATCGTGGGTCGCGTCGGCCGAGCAATAGGAGATCCTGCCAAAAAGAATAGTTTATTGCCTCGTTATAAATACGTCACGGAATCAGCGAAAATTTCAGTACAAGGGGGAAGAAGGACGATATGTAAGATAAAAAAAGGAAAATCTCATCGTCATTGAGAGACATATCGCGTTACCGTAATCGCGTATCAGTGGCAGCTAGTATCGGTCTATACCATAGGGATTTGCATCGAGCATCGTTAGGGCAAATTTCGTAGACCATATCCGGATAGACTCTGCTCCGAATATAATCTTCCAATTATTCTGCAGCAGAGAGTATGGCGATTACAATTCCAGAATCTGCGATGGTTGTATATTTCGTCAGAGAGACGGAACACATTGCTATCGGATTTCGGACTTGGCGTTTTTATTCTTTACGAAATAACGGCGCTCTCTCTCTCTCTCTCTCTCTCTCTATTCCTATCCATCTATCCATCTATCCCTTTTCCTCGTTCCTTCTCGATTCATTTATTGTTCCAGCGACGAGGACAAAAGAGAGAGAGAGAGAGAGAGAGAGAGAGAGAGAGAGGGGAAAAGGAAGAAATTCATCTCCGAGATCCGATTTGAAAAAAGGCTGATTCGTTTCAAGAGATCGATGCTGGGGAAAACAAATAAGGAATCAAGTTGAACTTGAAGGATGTAGAAAAAAGGAGATGAAAAATGAAAGAGATACTTTGCGATAGCTGGCAAGATAAAATTGTCTCGGAGATATAAACATCTATGACGTAAATTAACGATGAGATTGATTAATAGAGTCATATGCATATATATATATATACCTGTATATCGATACTTGAAGCTGATCTTCCTCCGTGGCCAAATCCGTCATTCTGATACCTCTCAAGCTCACAGCCAAAGACACCCTCTGTAACTTTTTACCGCTCGCCTTTGCCTGGTACGTAAAGAGAGAAAAAAAAAAAGAAATGGATCGTTCAGAGTTCATATTTTATTTCTGATGCAACGGGAATCCATTGTATCACAAAAATCTATATAAATAAGACGTTTCGTATATTCGACGTTTAATGCTAATGGCATTTTTAAAGAAATAGCTTTTAAGAAACGGAACGTCACGAAGTGGAAAACGTTTCGCGTTTCAAGCGAGACGATTGGTCGTAGCCATTAAACGAAAGAAAGAACGCACCGCCTCGGTGAAATTAATTTCCTCGACCAATTCCTTGTCGTTTTGTAAAAGATGCGTAACGAAGATAAATACAATTCCTCGTTGAAATTCTTAATAATTATATCCAACGATATACATATTTTATGTTCACGGAGTCAAGATCGAGTTATATCTCGCGAACGCTTCGGCAACTCGGGATAGTTTATTTGAAATCCACTTAACGAGTTTCTCTCTGGGCAAAATTCGATGTAATGGTTAATACCCGATAATACCGATAGCTAACTAATCCTTCCAATTGCATTATTTTGCCGTGGCAAGCCTCGCACGCGGCAGCAGCGTGAGATAAACTCGGCAAACTTCCTGATAAGCATAACTTCGAGATAGAAATTTGCATGGCTTGGTGAAACGATACGATTACGGTGGTGTGTATCGGCAAATCCTAAACTCTGTTACTCCTTCTCCTCTCTGCTAACGCTACTGGCTTATCAATGCAACTGAATTAACTGAAATCCGAGAAACAGCAGCGTTACGACGTTGCTTTCGTATCAACGTTGTTTTCCTGCTCGTTATCGTTTTTAGTTTTCGAACGATAAAAGGATGGAATGGAAATAACTGTTTCGAGGAATGTACTCTACATTTTCGGGGCAATACCTTCCACTCACCGGATAATGTTTCTCGTTCTTTCGTTTCCTCTTTCTACCCTTTTATCGTGATAAACCAATGGAATTGTAAGCTCCCGTTATCGGACCGTTTCTTACCGAGTCGTGTTTTCCTGCTAAACGAACGAAAATCCTTCTCTCTTGACAAAGATCTACCCTTTGCTCTTCTGCCGTTCCTAAAAGAGAGATGGAGAGAGAGAGAGAGAGAGAGAGATCTCTTTCACGTTGAACGACAAAATTGGATAGTATCTTTCCTTCCCTCGCTTTCCTTCCCTTTTCTCTTTCTCTCTTTATCGATTAGGATCCCGCTCGAAGATATCATCTCTCTGAGAACGACAGGATCGTTCGAAGAGAAATACGAAGGCTTCCTCCCCCATCGAAGTGGAAAACGAGGATACAATTGAATAATATGCGGATAAAATTGGGGAAAATACGTACGTCGAGAAAGTACGACGTAAAGAAATTTGTCAGATCGGCTGATAGTTATTGACTTTGACGACTCGAAACTTCGTACACCTATCGAATAAGTTCGTAGGAATTCTCTTTCCATCTATTACACGCACGAACAACTAGACTTAACGTTTCTTCTATACAATAACGAGAGGTCGACCCCTACCATTACTCTCCATCCGTCCGTCTATTTTTTAATTACAGCCTATAATCCTCGACGAGCGGCGGGGAATTTGCGCTTACTCGAGCGTACCCCCACCCTTTGAGAAGGATATTTATACGAGCAGAGAACACGGGGTAAAGCTGGATTTTCAACGGCGAGTCGTTCCTCTGTGTGTGGGTTGTGTGCATATATATATACACACACACACGCGCGCGCGCGTAAAATACACGTAGGTGGCTTTTTTTTCATCTTTGGTCCGACGTTCGTTATGAGATAAATTAAAGTCTTCGTTCCATTGTTTCAGACCGTTCTACATTTTCCTAGAAAGGAAATTAAACTTTCTCTTCTTTTCGTTTGTTTTTAAGCGCAACCGTAAAGAGTATCTCACGTTCTCGACATTGTTTCTAGCCTTTAACGAGCATTATTCTACGTATGAAGTTATGTAAGCAAGCGTCAGCAGTATCGTCGCCGGTAGTCCGCAGCTTGAGGTAAATTACGAGGATGATCGTAAATCACTTTGCGCGAGATCGATGACGGCATTCCTAGAGCGAGAGAAGGAGAGAAAATGTCTAATGAATCGTAATGAATTATCGTGCCGAAAGTGCAACGCTCTCCTGCCAGAACTACAAGACAAATTGCTTTGATCGTTAGTGTGCAAGATTAAGAGTAAATGAGAGAGGAGAGGGGAGACAGATGGAGAGCAGTACTCGACCAGCGATGTCCTTTAATTAAAATTGCAAGATGCTTCGAGTCCGATGCTACGTAGTTTGAATCGAACGATCGATGAATCAGTCGAGGTAGATGTATATACGTACACGGTGTAAGTATGCGAGCGGTGTATACGGTGAAACGTACCATGGTAATGACCGTCTTTATGGCCTCAGCGGTGGCCTCCTCGCTCGATGGCGTCTCGACGAGGGTGCTGCCCAAATATTTGAGGGTGAACCTGGCCTCCGATGCATCCTCGGATTCCTCGTGCGTCGAGGCTGCTGTGCCGCCACTCTCCACGCATTCGCGACTGTTCGCCAGGGCCCATTCCTCGCATAGTTCTGAAAGTTTCAGTTCATTTTCCATTTTACCAAAGCATTCCTGACCTCTGTACTCTTTTACGGTTAACCCTTTTGCCCCTTTGAGTCAAAATATCTACGAGCTACCCTTTATTAATCTCCTGCGCGCGTCGATGCGAACTGTTGTGAACAGGGAAGGGGATGAAGGTAAGTACGGCTCCTCTTTCTACTTCGTTTTCTTTCTACCGAACACGCACGCGCTTTTCGATAACGTCGACCTTCTCGACTTTCCCTCTAGAATAGACTTTTTCTCTAACGTCGGATTTAAAGTCTTCTTTCGTACGCGACGAACTACGATCCTATCGGAAACTTTATATCGCGTTTCTTTGAGGCACTACGTATCCTTCTCCTTTCGGAGTTATCGGTTACCCTCGCTGGTATCGATAAACAACGTCATGCTTCTTGACGACCGAGAAAGCCAAAGAAACTTTTTCGTTTACTTTTTTGTTCTTGTTTTTCTTTTAAACGAGACACAAAAGAAGAATGAGAGCAAGAGAGAAGAAATGTCAGTATCGTTATCGCACATTCAACGAACCCACCTTATTTTCACGTCTCGTGCATAGAATTCGCTTTGCATTCGCGTCCTTTTTTCTCCGAGCAAAAGAGACTCGACTTTTCTTCCCTTTTCTCTTTTTCAGTCGAGTAATTGCGCGTCGTCTAATTTTCTTTTTACCTTTCAGCATATACCAGAACGCTCCAATTAAGTTCGTCTCACCTTTCGCTCGAGTAATCGTGGTCCAATTATATGGCGAGCAGTCGGACGGGCAGCCTTCGGATATCGACCGACGGTTTGTCGCCGTTTGAAATATTTTCTTTACGGTCAATTTTTATTAAAACGACGAGATGGAACGAGACGCGCGAGTCGAGCGCGGGCGGATTCGAAATTGATCGAACGTGGGACGTCATCGTTGGTACGAGCGGCTCGCAACGGGAAGGACCATTTGTAACGATTTGTCAACGAGCACTTCCTGCTCTCTTCTACGTCACGATCTATCAATCTTTTCCGAAAAACCAACGGACCTCGGCGATGACGATGTTTTTTTATGCCCGAAAATTTCACGTGCGCCTCCCCCTCCTTCTCTCTCTCTCTCTCTCTCTCTCTGCCTATCTACCTATCTCCCACCCTCCCACTCTTTCTCCCCAAAATTCACCAAATTTTCATACGTCCATGAATTTTCCCATGATCCTTTGCTTTATTTTTTTGTTGCTTCATTTATTTCGACGATATCCTTCAATGTCAGTTTATATCCGTTTATATGGCAAAGTCGTACATTTTCGCGTCTACCAACGAAAATATATTCCGAAACGCGTGCCATAGCTATTCGTCCTAGGAGTAAACGGTCCGCTTGGGAAATACCATCAAGGATATAAACGACGATGGACCGACCGTGGAATCCCTCTAGAGCAACGTAAGGAGTAGGAAAAAGTACAAGAACGAATTTTTCTGTCTCTCCCTCCCCCTCCCTCTATCCATCTATCTATCTCTCTCTCTCTTCGTCTGTTTTTAATCAAAGTCGTAATTTAATTTAGAAAGATTTTAACCGTTCTATGCTGAACGTTTAGCTCTCTATTGATTCCTCATAAATATTCCGTTTGAATCATTCCGCTCTACGAGCTTCAAATTCAAAATGGAATCGCGTTTCCAAGCAACGAGTTAAAGAGAGCGAGTGAAAAGAGAAAGAAAGGAAAGACAAGGAGGGTTCGAAAAAAGAAAAAAAAATAAATAAATCGAGTCCTATCGATCTCACGAAGAAGAAAATAAAAAGAGATCCATCAAAATCACATGCTAATCCCCCCCCATCAATCGCAGGAATATTGATAAGTTACTTATTCAAGAAAAATATGTTCCTGACGGAGCATTTGTTTTCCTCGACCGAAATCTCCTTCGATCTCATTCGTGCGAAATAAATCGGTGATTTTCTCGTTAAGTACGCGGAGCACGAGCTCCGTAGAATAATGTCCAATAAAACTCGAGCCGGAGCCTCCTCCATCGACGGATATAAAAATTCTGCAAACTTCCTCGTAAGACATTCGCTCGATTTCCGATGGAATAAATCAGAGCCTTCGTTCTATCTCAAGAAAATGAATAAAGGAGAGAGGAAGAGAGAAGAAAGTTTCTTACACAGCCCGAAGGTGCTCGAAGAGTACACACGAAAGCACTGCTAAAGCTCACGTCTAGTGCTTTCCCTAACCCGTTCTCTACTCTTCTCGAGCAGACTCGTACAAGAAGTAGCAGCAGCAGCAGCAGCAGCAGCAGCAGCAGTAATTACGACGGTAAGCGACGCTGCGTGACGAAAAAAATTAGCAATGCCGGAAATTAAAGCGGACTGTACTCTCTCTCTCTTTTTCTACTTTAAAATCGTGAGCACTTAACTCGTACTACTCGCAATGCGCACTCGGAATTTATCGTTCCGCTGAGATCCTAGTCGAAAATACTAATTAAATATAGTTACGAAAAAATGAATAAAAAAATAGAGAGAAAGAGAACGGATTGAAGAATATTGAGTTGGTCGGAAGGAATTACGATGCATTCCATAAAATCTTATCGCAAAGATTTCCCTCCTTTCGAGGACTCAACAAATAGCCCGGAGCATTCGACACGATGTCGCGCAGGAATATTCGCTCAACATAAATCCTGCAAATCCTCCCCCGATTCGAGGGGCTATTCAAGGAATCCGAAGCTCGTCCCGAGTTTATTCCTCGTGTAAGCTCGAGCGCTCGCGAATAATCAAATCGAAGGCGGAAATAAAAAAGAAGGTCGTTTCAAGTTGGAAGAATTTTCATTGGAACGAGGAGAAGAAGAAAAGCCGCGGGAGACTCTTGAAATTCAGTGACTTTCGAGGGCTCGAACGAAGTAGAGAGAGAGGGAGAGAAGCTGGATCGAAAGAGAACCACGAAATCGAGTTAGGTGAAAAATGGCGAATCACGATTCTCCGTTAGCTCGACCGACGAGTGGCGAACCGCAAATTAAATCTTCGTTGGTGCCTTTTACCGCAGCCTTCATGAACGCTCGCTCGCTGCGCACACCACCGATTTTATTTTCTTTCTTTTTCTTCTCCACCAGCTCCAAGGATCTCTCCCTCTTTCTCTCCCTTCTTACCGAACCTATACTTTAGTTCGACAGAGAAATCTCGATTCTCTCTCGGTATTTTTCTCAGAAAAAATTGCTGGTTCGTGAGCGAGAAAGATATTTTAAAAGGCGAATCTTTATTCGGAACCACGCGTGAACGCAATTCCCAATGCACTCCGTTCAAAATATTACTTAGAAATTCTTCAATACCCTTGAAATTATCGAAAGAATGATAACAAACGTTTTTTCATAGTTCAAATCAAAAAATCCTCTTGTACATTCGCCCTTCACGTCGATTAACAAACTTTATGCAAATATTTGTTATCGTTGGCTTATCGTCCCTGAACGTAGGCAACGTTCCGTACACCGCCGTCGGTAACATTTTACGCAAGCGTGATCTATTAAAGTCACATTTTTGTAAGGTCTTTTATTTATATCATTACGCATGTACGAACAACATTGCTTATCGGTAGAGATTTAAAACAATTCCTGTTAATAGATGGCGTTCGCGAACCATATTATCGACATTGTGCAAAGTGTTGCCTATCTCCGGGCGCAATGAAACGAACACGTTATTAAATAGTTACGGAAAATCGATAAATAAGCGTTACGACGTAGACCAGGTAATAGAGAGAATAGATAAAAATAATTATGACGAAGAAATAAATACTCGTCCAATGAAAACGATTATCGATAGCCACGATTAATCCGGAATCCGGACATTCGGTTTACGGTAGAACAATCTTTGGGTTGTTGCCAAAATAGTGTGGAACAATTCGTGCCGCAAAAGGGATAACAGCAGATCGGTTTCAGGTAGAACGTTCGTTCTTCATCGATCCACGCCCGAATTCCCAATGCTTCGGTCCATATAACAACGCCATAACGCATATTGTGTATCGTTGATATCCCGCTTCGGGTGGGTGTACGCCCGTCAAACGTTCGCGATCGATCGTTCTTAATTAGCTCGTCCGCTGCACGAGTTACTAATTTACAAACAAAGCTAATCACGGTATCGAACGACTTGTTGATCCTTAAACGTTGGCGTTTAATTCGATCAACGAAAAGTTTACGAGTGACGTGGGTCGAAAAAACCAAAAGGTAAGAAACAAAAAAAAAAGGAAAAAAAACAGAAAGAAAAGGCGAATTGCATCAGGAATATATGAATGAAAGCGTTGACGTTTCCTTCCCTCCCTCGTGCACAATATCCTGGTCGCCATCTATCGTAACGTTTCTATTCGAAGAAAGAGAAAGAGAGATTCCTATAAAAGATATTTATCTAACAATAGAAACGATACGGCGATATCGCTGCATACACTTTTATCGTCTCTTCCTTCGAATCCACGATACATTTCCTATCTTTTCTTGCTCGCTATTGATTATTCTTTTCAAAGGAAAACGGTTTTGCATATATTGAGAAAATTCTCTTTAGATATCCGTTTTATTTCCTTCACTCCAGTTTCTCTTCTCTCTCGAAATCCTTCCTTCTCTACGTTTAAAAGCAGTCGTTGAAATCAGTCCAGAACTATTTATCCTTTTGCCCATTCTCATTCGCCGTAGTCGTTGGGAACAACCATCGTGGGAATGGGTATATAGCAGACTGGTAATTCGTATATAAACGGGCGAACGCGCAAACAATAGCACCGTAGTGCAATCGGTAGAATTGATTCGTGGAAATTGCCTTCGAGTTAGGCCCTACCAAATCGTGGCTCGCTTAACGCGATTGTTTATTTCTATCGCAGGTCGGCCCCTCGCCACCACAGGCCAGCCGCTAACATATTTATGGACTCCCGAGCGCGAGGCAAATGGAGGAGAAAATTTGCCGGAGGGTTCGCTCTGGAAAGAGGAAGAAAAATATCTAAGAAACGAGCTTCTCCTTTTTACATATTAATGTCTTTATCCGCGTTTAACGAATAATCGTTTTATCCTTGCTCGGACACGTAAAAGAGTAGATTTCTCGAGATACGCGATTCGCTCGAGGGGTTAGAAACCGATTTGGATGGATTTCGGGAGACGTTTCGAATACTTTTGTGACAGGATACGGAAGTGTAAGGTACGAGCAAGGACTCGTGCATGTCCCCGAAGGTTTCACATTCCGAAAATGGAAGGAAGAAAAGGACGAGACATCGGATCTTCCAGAGCACCACTCGAGAAAACTGTCGAGCCCTCTGGGACTTGCAAATTCTTCTGCCGCAAATCCCTTACCCTGCCTTCATCCACTTCCACTCCTGTACGCCTTCTTCTACTCCACGTTTCTTTTCGCAGATACGTAACCGACGAAATTTCGAAACGCCCAGAAGAAAAATACTTTTCTACTTTCTCATTCGATTTCGAAAGGGACGTAGGAGAACGTCGATGGTTTCGCGACGAGTCTAGCCGGACTGGCAAAACTACCGTGCTACCTCGAAAGGGTTCGCTATCCAGCGCGTTAAATTCGCGAGCGCGATATAAAGACGCTCGAGCTCACGATCCGTACACAAGACCAACACATTTTCCGTCTGTCGTAAAATATTCATGGGTTTTCCCACCTCGTAACCTTAAGCTCGTTTCGCGTACATCCGGATCCAATCTAGTAGCTATATACTATATCCCTTTTCACTAGTTATTTATACCTTCGCTAGTTATTTATACCTATATTACCATTGCAAAATTCATCCATTTTCGTCGTTTTCTATCTTCTTTCCTCGATACAGAGGTACTCGATGTATCGAATAACGAATGAAATTACGGACGAAACTTTTTTCCTCGAAGCAAGAGAAAGGAAGAGGAATGAAGTTTTTCGAAAGAAACCTTTGATTAAAAAGTTTTTACCATCTGCCGGTCTATGTATATGGGACGACGATATCGCACAAGAAAAGCTACGTATTTCGAGACTACGAACGAGAACTTTCCTTCCCGTCCTGATTCTCATTGTCTTCGCGATACCTTAATCTCCACCAGGTCTTTCCTTTCTGCTTCTGTTTTACGAGGTTATTATGCAAAGAAGAATAGCGGACGGTTAGTTGGCTCTTGCGAGGGCTGGAACAAAAGCCAAGAACGACTGCGAAACCGATGCGCAGGGCAGCTCGTGACCACCCTCTTTCTCTCTTTCTCTCGCATCGGAGAAAGAGCAAAAAGAAACACACCGTACAAAACTTTTTAAACTCCCGTTAGTGAGCCGACTAATTGCATTCATACTGTCGAGAAAAAAAGAGGGACGCTTTTCGGCGAATAATTAAAAAATCCTGGCCTCGTCCGCGAGCTCGTTTCTAACGGAGAGAAAGAGAGAGAGAGAGAGAGGTTCTCGCGAGTTTCTCTTCTTTTCGTTTCAATGAAAATAAAAACGAAACAAAAAAAAAGGAAAGAAAAAGAAAGAGAAAGGAGAAAAAATTATTTTCCAGTAGTCTCGTTTCATTATCACATTATTTCCATTGGAGAGGAGCCCGAGAGAGCACGTCGATTATTTTCTGTTCCTATCAAGGAGGATAAAGAAGAAGAATCGAGAAAGGGGTGAGAGGATCGTCTGGAAGGATACAAAGCAATTTCTTTTTCCCTTCTCTCGCGAGAACCTAGAGAACTCTCCTCTCTCCCTATCTTCAGTCAATTTTCCTTTTTTTCCCTCTCTAGAACATCACCTTCGATCTTGCTCTTCCTCATCGTCCAAGAAATTGTATCAATCTTTCTCGTACTTCAAGGAGAAAAGAAGGAGGAAGAAAAAGAAAAAGCACGAATCGAAGTCGAAACGCTTGCTGCGTTAACTTTGCCCTTTCTCGATCCGCGATTCATTAGAGAAATACACTCGAACTCGAACTCGAAGCCGATTTAAATGCACGAGCCATTTATCGTCCGGTCATTAATCTTTCCTCAATAAAATTGTTCGATCGTGTTATGCCATTTTTACCTTTCATATCCGAAATCTAATTGGCCGTGGAATAAAATTTAATCGTCCGATGAGTTGCGACGCAATGAAAGTCAATTAAAAGGCTACCCTCTCCCTGTGCTCTTTTACATTCCCTTTCTTCTTCTCTCTCTATCTTTCTCTACCGTACACGGATGCATTGGCGAAACAAAAAGAAAAATAAAGAGAGAGAAGTTCGATCGGAAATAGAACTCTATTTTTTCTATTCCTTATTTTTCTTTTTCAACGATTCGAAAAAGCTAGCCAGATTTGGAGATTTGGCTCGTTCTTCGTTTCTACGTTTTCTCCACCTCGAAATCCCTATTTCCTTCGAATTTCTCTCTGCGTCCCACCCTCTCTCTCTCTCTCTCTATCTCTTTCTCTACCTTTATCCATTTTTATTCCCTCTCTTCAACCCGAGGACCGACGTCGTTCTGTTCGAGTGTGTAAAAAGAGAAAAAACGTGTGCTCTTCTGTCCGTCTGTCTATCCGTCTATCTCTCTCTCCCTCTCTTTTTCGTTTCTTCTCGAACTCGCACTTTGGCTCGTCGGAGTTAACTCCACGTCTACTCTTCGGGCAGCTTTTATCCACGATGAAAGCACGGATCGACGTGGGAGGATTCGAACGATATGCTCTCCTCTCGCGCTTTTCGGCCCTTTATTCCGACTATTACCAACAACCTTTAGGAGTCTTTTAACGTTATTTTTCAACTATCACGAATAAAGCTCGGAGAGTCAGAAGACGAAGACGACGAAGAAGAAGTAGAAAACGGCGACGACTACAAAGAAACCGTCTACACTTGGACGCTCCTCTTCTATCCACTTCGATCCGTCCTTTCTTTGTATTTCAAAGAGAAAGAGAAAAAGAGAGCGAGAGAAAAATGAATTCCGTCTCATCGGTATCGATCGTTCGTTGATACGAGCTTGAAGTACGCACGATATAAGTAGACGATAGCGGTACTCTCGAGCGAGTGGCTATGCGAAGTTGAATTTACGAGTACGTCTGAGTGCTCGAATGCGATACTCGACGATAGCGGAAACAACTTTGTCCGAGAGAACGAGTCTTCGCGGATGCTAAGAAAATACGAGCGTCTTCCCTCCTACGGAATGACCAATTGATCTCAAGCGTATCCAATTAGAGAATTCGGTGTTTGCTAATATCTTACTGTGCGATTACAGCAACGCCGAAGGATCCGGAAATAGTCCTCAAGAGCACGACGACGAATTTAATCCTCCTACTCGAGCACTCGTCGTCGCGACAACGATGATTTGGGAAAATTATACGTCTACCTCGTTGAATCTCGCGACGCGTATAAGAAGCGACGTGGTATATTCGCGTAGATCCTAATGGGAATAATAAATGCTTCCGCATTCGTTCGTCTATTCTCATATCGTCATTCCAAGAACAATGCGAGCAAAGATAGACGAGATTCGCTTTCGGTGACCATTGAAATTCAACCTCCACGGAGGATCTTAAAGGAGCGCTTCTTCGATAGATAAACGATAACTAGCTTGTCCGACGTCGAGCACAAGCAGGAACCTCCTTAATTACATCTTAATGCCTCCTGAGAGGAAAAAGGGGGAGAGAGAAAGCGAGAGAGAGAGAGAGAGAGAGAGATAGTCTGAGAGAAGAAAGAAGAGAGGAAGCGAGACACAGCTGTGAGAAAGGAGCGATCCTTCGAGCTGTGGTCCCAGGAATTTTCCAGGACCGTTTCCCCGGTAACATCCCATGGATCTTCGATCTCGGCCTCTTGCTCCGCTTCTCTTGTTTTCTCGCTTACCCTCTCTCCTTGGTTTCCACGTCGTCTTATTATCTATGCTCGGAGCAGACGTTACTACGATTGGAGAACGAACGAGTAGATACTGTGTGTAATTTGGACGAAACTAATCCGAGGGTAGCTCTACCATGGAAGAGGAAAGGAGAGGAAGAATAACTTGCGGCTAACCCCTTCCCCCTCTCTCTTTCTCTCACTCGATTCGTTCTCCACCCCTCCCGCGAGCAACCGGCCCGGAAGAGAACGATGGCAAAATCCTATTACGATGAACGGATTACTTCGAAGAGGCGGTGGTCGCATCGATCTCGAGAGACGCTTATCGTGTGTGCAACGTTCGTCGCGACAACCTTCTTCTCCCACTTTCTTCGGCCTTTCTCCTTTTCCCCCAACAACTTGACTTTTCACCTTACGCGAAATCGAAAAGTTCTGTTTCGCGGTCGAACGATCTATACCTAGGTATATAGATACGCGGTGGCATTCACAAAATTGCACGAGAACTTTCTTTCCCTTCTTCCTTCCTTCCTAGAAACTGCTACATTCTCTCTCTCTCTCTCTCCCTTTCTCTCTCCCGACAACATTTTCCATCTCTGATCACTTAAACTTCAACTTGGCTTACGGGAAACGAAAAGTTTACAACGACGTTTGTTTAAATGAAATCTTTTTCCTTCGACCGAGCCAACTTCGAGCCAGATGGATAAAGTCTGGAACGAGCGAGCTGCGATTCCATTTCTTTTCTCTCTATTTTTCCACCAGCAAAAACTAGATGCCTTCTCGTTCAATTATACTTTACACGACCGTAGCGCGAAGTAACTTTGCAATTAGTAGTCGTAGAAAGTCATTCGAGAAATACGTTGTCGTAATCGACCTACTACACCATGGACTTCTACTACCTTCATTGTTAATCAAGAGAACACAATGAGGATTAATAATTTTCCAGAAACTTTGGAGTCTGTTAAGTCCGTTGAAAATTAATACAACGCTCTCGAGATACGCTCTAAACGATATCGCCTGAAAATCATGTAACAGCGATTACGTGTTGCAAATTTATAGACGATTTCGTTCGTATTTACACATGACGTTAAAAAGAAAGCTTTCGCTAATCTTTTTTGTCTAATTCAGCTTGCACCGGCCATGACGCAGTAAGCTGACGTAACGTATTTATTTTACCGCATGATCCGCGACCGAACGCACGCTTCAAGAGGCTACGACATAGCAACTATTAACGCGAACGTTATTCAACTTCTCCTACCCTCCCGTCAATCTTTATTTTTGATTTTTAATGGAAAATCTCAACGAACGAGCCGCCGTCCGTTCGCTCTTCGGTCACCTGCCATTCGATCGAACAGAAAGTTCATCGACGAAAACCTTCATATAGACGAATGAAATCGAATAAAGATATAAAATAATGAATGTTTGCAAGAAATAATCTATTTGTAATTCGCGAGTACAAGCTTATTAGATAGAAATCCTTTCGGAAAGAAGATAACGTTATAAATCCCTTTATATATCTTTCTTTAACAAAATGGAGAATCATCTTTTTGTTTATCGCAAAAGCCGTTCGACCATGCGTGCTGTTCCGTAAAGTTTCGACCGCACTTACGATCCCCAGCTGCGGAGAGCAATGCAGTAGCGCCTTCGTTTCCCAGGACGACAGTGGAGAGGCGACGAGAGGAGAGGAGAGGAGAGAAGGGTATGGACCAATCCGAGATGCTGGAGAAGCATCAACGCGATACCACCAAGGAATCTACCCCCAGCGTAGCGACTTAGAAACTCGTAAAAGCGTTTATATCGTCCTACCTATTTTCGCTTATCCTCTTATTCTAGCTCCTATCGTCCTCTTACTTCCTTTTTCCAAAGGCGAAAGCTTATTCGAGTTTAATTTTCAAATAGAACAAACGAATGCGTTCTCTTCTCGGAAACAAACTTTTTAGCTATCGTCCGGACGATGTTTTCTCTTTCACAAAATTGAATTTTTTTGAAGGGACTCAACGGTAGAAATTATTACGTAAACGTATAGGCGAAAGTTAAATGCTAGACTAGTATTTGCGTGTCACGCGGCGAATTACAAAGTTGAGCTAAATGCGCTAGTCGATAGTTATCGTTTAATGCGACCGCACGAAAGCGCTTTATTTAGAATTATACGGACGGGCGAGCAATGTATGTAAACATCCAAAGTTTCTCGACACACGTCTACGATCGTGTTAGGTTTGAATCGTCGCGCGTGACGATAAAAATATAAGAGGTCAACCTATAAATACGAAAGATGATGAAAAAGCGATCGAAAAGTGTCCGCGTTCGGTACGTGCACGGAATTGGTCTGTAAACGTAGTTTCCTACATTCCTTCTTATTTCGTTTTAATGATATTCGACGAACAAATTTTCTGGAATAACGTGACCGCATCAGAGAATACGTTTCGAATCACTTTAAAGGTCTCTTCCACCGTGTAATTTCATTTCCAGCGATGTTTTAAACGCGAAGCTGCTATTAATTAACGATCGCTCGATAAGGGAAATAAAGAGGTATCAAATTCCGCTCGATTTGAGCGGAAAGCTTGTATTCGAGATTAAAAGCGAGGATCCGAGCGACACGATATCAGGACGAAATTGATTTTCCTGCTGAAAAGATTCGGGAATCAGGAACGCCTCCGCAACCGAAGAGGACAATATACGCGCGACGTTCCGAGTTCTGCGAGAAAAGTTTTACGGGAACGAAAACAGATCGAGAACGAAACGAAACGTTTAGTCGAGACGCAGCTAGTCGTTTCCTCTTCTACAGACTCGCAAAAAGAAAATTACGTTTTTTTTTTTTTTTTATTGGACGTCGAACGAACTGACAAGTGATATATAGCGAAATACTTTCGATCGATTCGTTTATCGATTGCTTTGAAGTTCGATCATAGATCGGTCGTGTGCATTTATCGATTTTCTTTTAATTACTTATCTCGATATCGAGAGGAGTGCCTGGAAATGGGCAACGCTTTATATCTTATCGATAATGTAGATTGCGAGCGTCATTTATTGGTAAAGAATTTTATGCGCTCTCCGCTACTTCAACGTACAGAGTGTTGCATATCCCTAGGCGATCTGCACGATACTTTCACAAATAATTACGAACGTCGAAAAAGATTTTCGACGTGACGCAACGATAGGAAAGGAAAGATTCTTGAAAAATGTTGAATGCTCTTTCATCGTTTTATAGGGAAAAAAAGAAGGAAAAGAGAATGGTTATAGAGAGATGGAAGATCTAATAACATAAAATGTACTTCCAACAGTCGGAGTCGATCGATGAAACGTTCCAAGGCATACCAAAGTAGCCCTGTCTCGCTCTAGTTTTATTCGCTTCTCGATTCTGTCGGACGGGTTCGTACAAAATGGGGCTCTCGAGTCTTTCCTTCGAAAAGAAAGAATTTTACGGATAAAATTGACTTCCCGAGGACGTAGAGTTCAAGGCGACGGCTGAAAACGTTCCGGAAAATCTCGGAGACCCCTTTTCTTCGAGACGAATGAACGCGATAACCCAACGAAGGATCGAGAGAAAAAAGAAAAAATCGAAGAGAGGAGTTTGCATTGGAAATTCAGCAAACTCGACGGCAAATCGTCGAGGAGCTAGTGGCCTGGCGATCGGCCAAGGCCCATATCCCAACTGTATCGACCTTTTACTCTCTCGAAAATAACGGTATCAGCTAATAAATGCAACCCCTTTTGCCCGTTTCCTCTCTCGATCTTTCGATATAGGTAAATCGTTGTATGCCTTGTCCCGGTTTCCTTCCACTTGCTCGATCACACGCGATACTTGGCCACGATCGTAAAGGAAAACGTTCGATCTAGGTATATAAGAACTCTATTAATGCTGTCGCTTCGTCGGAAGGTCTTTGGGGAGAAGGGGGATGAAAAAAGAAATGAAAAGAGAGAGAGAGAGAGAGAGAGAGAGAAAGAAAAAGTACAAGTCCTTGACGGTATTCGATGGCGTAGGAAAAGCACGCTTTCTTAGGGAAAACATAATAAACGAGAAAAAGAACGAATCGTACATTTTGTAAACGACTTGTTTGGTATCGACGAGAGAAGGCAAAAACTCGGGGAAAAATCGTGCACGGCGATGACAATCACGGAGAGAATGCTCGTTCGAGAAATTTTGTATCGCGCGGAAGCAATTAGTCGAGGGACAAATCGAATCTCTGTCTCTCTCTCTCTCTCTCTCTCTGTTCTCAAATCTCAACCGAGAGAGGGAATTTGAAGAGACGAAGCCACGAGGAAGCAGACGTCGGAACGAGACTGTCATTTAATTTGTATTTAAATTGAGTTCGAACTATCGTTTTGTTCTATTCCATGACTCCCTCTCTCTCTCCGTCTCACTCTCGCGCTCTTCTCATTTTTTGCTCCGGTTGAAACGCCCGACGCAAAGTATACAAAGAAAAGGGATACGTTTATGCCAATTGACTTTCAATGAGAATCGGTCCGAATTGTAGTCGATAAAAAGAGAAAGAGAAAAGAACGAAGGAACCTACGGAAGAGCGAAAAAGAAAACAAAGAAAACATAAAGCAACGCTCGTGTTCGTTTTATTAACGACGAATCACAACTCGCCCAGACCTCTTATTGACTTTAATAAAAGTGCTTATCACGTGCGGTCCTTCTTCTTGTTTTTTCCTTCTTTGGCAATAAGTCAGAGACGCGTGGTTACAAAGGCACGTAGAGCGTACACACAGGGCATACGTTTTCATTATCACAGTGCTCGACTCTTGCTCGCCGTCATAAAGCAGTCACGAAAGGTTCGCGTTTTGCTTTTACGAACGTAAAGAGGCCAGGGCGTACGTATTACTCGAGCACAATTAAAACACCGTCGGCCTCGATTAAATTCTCTTTCTCTTTCGGTACGCAGGGAACGTTAATTAAACGGTAATTAACGACACGGCGATGATCGACGCGTTTACAAAGCTCGCGGTACTTGCGACAAAGCACTAGTAGGTCGCTCGTCTTCCTTTCTATTTTCTCGCGAGCTTTGCGAAAATTAATCGTTGCAAATGAGATTATCGATCAGACTATAAAGAAGATTTTCTTTGCGGATCGTGCGATCGATCTCGCGCGAATTCTTTCCTAGATATTTCGATATACTACGCTCGTGTAGAATCTCTAAAGGCGAAACTGCGACCTTTAATATCATTTCAGATGTGACGTCGAGCTCTACACAACATTGTCCGCCAGCTTTGCTTTGCCAATCGTAGTGTTTTAAGTGGCCCGGAATGAATTCGACACTCACACGAACGTGTGCACTACTCGAGCGTGCTTACATCGTCGGAGGGTAAATTGCATTCAGAGTAAATTTCGGTATCAGTTTCGCGTTCCGCTCTTCGTTACGATACGAAATAGATAGAGATAGATAGATAGATAGATCGATAGGGAGATACAGAGAGAGGAGAGACGTTTCGTTATCGTTTCACGATAAAACGACCAAATTTACGTGCGCTGTAAAACCGACTCGTCGATTCATTTTTAACGACAAGCGTATACGCACGTTTTGTTTTCATACGTCTTAACGTAAAATTAGAGAGAGAGAGAGGGAGCTATATGAATGATCACTATTTATTTGTAATGTCAATCGTAGTAAGGATCGCTGAGAAAAATAAACAAACCGTAGCTATCGTATAAGCCGTATACGATACAACATGGTCGTGTATTTTGACTTACGCATGTCAGGATGAGCGTTAATTCCGTGAAAAGAACTTACACAGAAACGTACGCGTGTAACGATACGCGTGTATCGACAGATTAATCTTCGACCCTTTTCGAACGGAGATAAACAAGGGAAAGAGAAAGAGGAACGAGAGTAGCTCTCTACACAGAGAACGTACACATATATCGGATATCTCGATACTACACAAAAGCACCTATCGCGTTCATGGCTTTTCGTTCGATTCGAACGAATTCTACCTACCTATGCTTCGTAAATGCCTCGTGAAAAGCACCGATCGTTCGTTTCCTACCCTATTCGATATCCCTTTTGTCTCTATCGAATGTACTAGGATTTATCACGATGCCAATAGTATGCGCTGCTCCGGTAGAATGATTGCGTGCTCGCGTAATGGTATACAGGTGTACATTAAGGATGCATTAGTTTTCGATGGAGAGAGTGCGACGAGAAACGATGGTGGCACTCGACGGACGAGGCCGACGTTCCAATTTGATCCGTGATATGCACCATAGAGAGGAACAGAGAGAGAGAGAGAGAGAGGGAGAGAGAGAGAGAGATACTTTGCAGTAGACGACGACGACGACGACGAGGCCGCGATGTCCGGAGACCCTGTTATACAGGAAATATAATTACATGGTGCGAGCTGTAAAGCTTCTGCGTATACGTATATAATATTATATTCTACTTGTACGAATAATTAACCCACGTTCAAACGTCTCCCTTTGAGCGATAGGAAATAACCGAAAGGAATCTCTCTTCGTCGACTATAAATTACAATGTCCCTGACATTGATCGCGTAAACCAACGACCAATCGGAATCTCTTTCGGATCGACTTTCGCGCGTCGAAAAAACGCGTATCGAACGACGAGACCATCCTCCGTTTAGGACGATCTGGTCCACTTTCATCCAAGTCGATAACGTACCGCCATTGCCAGCTCGTTTGGCGAACGGCAAGCTTTAACGCCCGTTGCCATTTCATAATTGAATGGAACATCTCCGTTCCAACGGGCACATTTAGTAGTACAATACGTTCCATCGGAGAGATCTTCCCTATGCTATTATCGCGGAATCCCGCAATACCGGTCTTTCTAAGCCATACAGCTGCCGACGCGTGAATATTCTAGATGGAGTTGCGTTCTTAAATATTGAAGGCCATCGGGCATAGACGGAACAACGGCCGAACCATATAATTCTCCGTTCCGTTTCTATTCTTTTTTAAAGCAAGCAGTCGAAATTTGAACACCTGCGAAACGAGTCTCCTCGACCGATCGATCGTCGCCGCCGTCGCCGTCGCCGTCGCCGTCGCCATCGCCGTCTCGAATCTCGTTTCGATTTCTCATCTACGTATCTCCGCTTGTTTTCCCTTTAAATGGACGACTACGAAAGATCCTCCCTCTTCTTCTCGTTTAACGACATATCGAGCAACACTCCGGGATTCGATCTTAACGACTTATCTAGCAAAGAACGAGACGATTCGCGTTGTAAAGATTATGCAGATTTTACGATCAATAATCAGCGTCGGTTCGCTCTCGCGAGCGAGAAAGAGGATCGTATTACGTCTATAACAAGAGAGCTGGTATATGCATTACCATAACCTTAAAGGTGGCTCTATTACGGCCGGTTATTACGAATAATCGCGTTAACTGCCGCCACGACTGCTCCTCCTCTTTCTTTTCCTCTTTCTCTCGGTCTTTTACTTATTATTTTCCGATATTTCGTCGTCGTGAAAAAGGAGTTACGACACCCCGATAGGTATATAAATTTCCTATAATTTATCGAACGTTCACGATAGTGGCTAGGTAATTTCGTCGATCGGTGCCATAATAACGTAATAACCGAACGTTTTAATAAAATTCTATGAAAGTTTTCGTTGCGAAAAGAGTCGACAATTCGTTCTCCGAAATAAAACAGGGAGTAGTAACGTTGTAATTAGATTTTTCCTTCCCCGAATGCTGTGAAAAATTGCTACCGTCGTAAAAATCGCACGCGTTTCCTCGCCGGCGAAAGAGAGAAAGACTTGTCGCGATTCGACGTGGCTGTGAAAGTACAACTCCGTCGCGAATCGCGAATGGAGAAGGAGAGAAACGTCGTTTCGCGTCGAGCGTATTCTCGCGATTGCATTAAAAAGTTTCCGGGGTAACGACGACGATTCTACCGTCGAAAAAAGTCGACAATTTTCACGCGCCGAGCGCGAATTCGGTACGCGAACGCGAACTCGCTCGCACTTTTTCGCGTAAAATTTTCGATGGGAAAACTCCTCGAAAATTTGTACTCGCGATTTATTCTCTATAATGTTACCTATCTCTGCGATATTACCTATCCACCCGTCTAAGCACGCACGCGATGCATGAAATTCGTGCAAAGTGCCTCGAGAAAGTTACGGGATCCTTCCGGTAGCCTCGAACGTTTGTCTTCGGTAACGACGTCATGAATTTTCAGTAGACCGAGAGGGGTCCGCTACGAGATCGGAGGAATCGCGAATATCGTCTTAACGAAATGAAAGGTCTCACTCACTCTTGTGCTTCGAACTGCTCTTCCACAAGCCTCTGAAGAACGACATCCTCGCCGTCCGACGTAGCCCGATCTTCGCCGAACCCGTATGGTTACTCGCGATTTTCTTCTTCTTCCCTTTCCGTTCCCTCTTTTTTCGACAACTTCCGACGATCTCCTCGAAACGAATGGAACACTCGCGAAATGATCGATGAACGAGGGGACACGTGTTCTACGAGTTTTAATTAGGTTACGATTCGTCGCAAGCACGTTGCCTTTTCGCGACTTCCGAGACGAGGAAAACGTTCGCCATTCGATAGTCAAATCTCCTTCGTAGCAATCTCGAGATCACAGAAAAGTGACGATACTTCGATGGCGTGAATGAACTGGTAGCGGAATCGAAGGTCGGAGAGAGCCGTGCTGCTCCGCGTGGAATACGTGTTGCCGCGAAGGCGCACCGCCTCGATGTGAGAGCGTCCGCCGGCGCATCGGGCTTACTCCGCTCCCCTAACGCGTACATGCGCATCTCACTCGCACTTCCCAGATTCCGGTTCCGCTTCCGAACCGAATCCGGTCGAAAGGATAAAGATTATTTTTCCCCCGCTTCCGATCGAGAACGACGCGCACGAACCAATGTTTTTCTTTCGACGACGAAACCCACCGATACAAACGTACAAACATAACCTCCAATTCGCTACAATTTTATAACGAGACCGTGATATCGAAGAATCACCGATCACACGTTTCTGAAGTATCCTATTCGATCCTTGATGGAGACGCATCGCCGACGCACTCCTTTTATCGCTCGTGTTAAACAGCGACGAAAGAAAAGTCAGCGAATCGGGAAGAATGATCGTCGCGGATCTACTACGTACGTAGGTCGATATCGCAACGTTTTATTCGCCTAAATCCGTCTACATTATCGACTTCAATTTTGGACGATAAGTCTAACGATATTTCGAGATGGCACACCATGTCCCTTTTTAGGTTATCGGGAGTGCTTGTACAATGATACGCGAATTGCGCGTGGAATCGTGTGTATGCAACGACGCTTGCCGTTGCCGATTCGAATTCGCGTGCATGCGTGCGACGTTTGTACGTGCGAGCAAGCGGAGAATTTCGCGTCGTTTATCTTGAAGTTGAAAGGACGTACATTTTCAAGAAATTATATGGATCGGTGTATCGATCTATATAGGTTAGCAGTGTCCGCACGATTTCAAGCACTCGCGTATGTGTGCGCGCGCGTGTGTTCGCGTGGTACGTAAACGCGAGAATTTTTGAGCTTACCTTGCCATTGTTAAAGCAGATTTTTTCAAGGAATTATATAGATTAGCGGGCCAATTCTTCTTCTCGGGATATAGGTTAGCGGCGCCCGAACGTATAGGTCAGAGCCTTCTTTTTCTCGCCATTACTCCACACCAACTACGTAGTTTTAGCTTCTTCGAGAGAGGCCGGTAAAACTACCACCGAATCCGTAATAAATATTCCGACTAATAATCATTTATTGTCGAATATTTCTAGATAAAAATTATATAAAACATTATTCTTTCGGGACACTTACAGGAATATATATATATATATATACGAATTTGTCAGAAAGACGGATAAATTCTTTGTTTATTCGATCGATTAATTGGTAATCTTTCTGACTCGCGAGGTGTACAAGATAGAAGAAAGCTATGTAAAGCTATGTATCGCGTTAACTACGCGATGTACACATACGCGCGTACACACGTTGGTTACCTTCGTAGAAATAACAATAGTCGTGCGTACCGTATCGTCGTAATTCGGAACAATACGATTATTCAGGATCGTTTCCCTATTGGATTTTATTAGAGGCTAGTTTTTAAGAAGAGCCAAAGGAATTGATATATTTATTGGAACGCGATTATCCAAAGTGACGCAGTGCGCATGTGCCGCGTAGTGATATCGTCTTGCCGGTAAAAACATCCAGCCATTGGTTATGTCGTGCCGGCTTCGACACGGGATCGTATCGGTCTCATCGATTACAGGTAAATTAGCATATTTTTTTCTAACGTACACTTTTTTCCTACGTATTTATCGATTTCTTAAAACGCTTTTTCTAACATGTATTATTCGCAAGTCGAATCATCGTCGCATTTAAGAGATATCGGAGAAAATAAAATCGGCTTCTTGGTTTTCCTCGGGGGGCTATTACGTCATACTTTTTCTATCGAATTTTCTGTTCTTATTTTTACGATATCGATACTTCTCTCGCTTTTTAACGATTTTTCATTAATAATTTAATAAATCATTTTTCATTGATAAGCCGCCGTAAATCGTATTTCGTGTTATATTCGATTTTTATACGTACGTATACATACATAGATAGATATATGGATATCCTCTTACGCAGCTACTCTTGATCAAATACTTTTATTTAATTAAAAATAATTGTCTATATTCGTAATTCTAATTAATCAGATTTGTCATGGGCTTTACGTTATTATATTTTACATTGTATGCTTTTTTTTTTTTTAGCAATCGTCGGAAAAATAAATATTTTCATTGACTCACTATGTACCGGAAGTGACGTTCTACCAATTACGGGATCCTCTTCCCTCCTTGTTAGTCTCGTCGTCGTTTTGGATGGACTGACAAGTCTACGTGATAGCTCCGCATAATTACAGGTAATTAGCATATTTTATCCAACGTATACTCTCTTTCAATATATCAATCGATAGCCGAACACACGATTTTCAAGAGGCCGCGTTCGCAAGTCAGGGCACTATCGCGTTTGAGAGATATCTGCGAAAATAAAATCGGCGTCTCGGTAATCTCCAAGGAGACTATCGCGTCCTACTTTTTTTTTTCAATTTTCTAGCTTTATTTTTATAATACCGATACTTTTCTCGCGTTTCTTTGATCAATAATTTTACATTAATATTTGCGATCGATCGATATTTTGCATTATATTGGATGTCATATATGCTCACGTACTATATGTATATATATATGTTAATGTGTAGTAAGCATAAACGTATATATAGTACATATGTATATTCCCTACACACGTATATATCACTTGGGATCTCATGCTGTACTAATACGATCTTCCAATTTTCAGATTTCCAAGAATTCCACGAACACAGTCGTTGATTACGTCAGCTTCTTTCATGTACTTTCTCTATGTATGTCCTTTTTAATAACATACAGCGAGACACAACAAAGAGAGTTAGCTATCGTATGTAAATAAATAAGCTTCGACTGTGGATTACCAGGAAATTCTTCGATCGAAGATTCCCAAGAAATTCTTTGATCGAGAATAACAAACAAAAAACAATTGAGTATTCGACTCGTCCGATGGTAAAAAAGAGACCTTTATTACGTAATTTGTATACTTGTAACAGATTTCCTTAATGTATTACCTTCAGAGATCATTTGCAGGAAACGTGCTTTATAAATGTGATATTTTTTTGACGTATAATTCTTTGTTTGTTTCAATCTCAAGTTTTTATAAATTGTTTCCGATCAGGCGCAAGGTGATCTCAAAATCAGTGTTCGCTCGTAATACTTTCATATTTGTTATTCATTGATAAAATTTAAATTAGATTCAATAGAAATTCGCAAAGTAGAGTCAGTGTTAGTGCATTATTCATTATCCAGGAACAGGACGCTCATCGTGAAAGGGATCAACGAAGAATCTAGTAAGTAAAGTTCTTTGTTAAATATTTCCTTAATAATGAAAAAAATAATTATATTTTTAAAAGTGATTCTATAATTATTTTGTTTTTCTTTCTTTTTTTCAGATCGTCATTGAAAACGTGCGCGTCATAACGAACGGAGTGTTATACCGTATAAGTAAAAATTAAAAGTTCGTTTGTTGAAATTCGATCACGTTTCGCGATTCTATCAGAGACAAGTTTATTTCAGTCGATTACGAGCAAAGTAATCATAGTGTTAGGACGTGTTCGTCTAAAATTATATTTTTATTTGAAAATAGATTGTTCGTATATTAGAGTCAGTGCATCATTGAAGATGGAGGAGAAATCACACTTTTTCTCTAGAAAAATATTGGTGAGCAAATTTATAAATTTCCTAGCTAATAATTTTGAGACATTTTCTTTTATTACAATAATTTCATAAAAACTTCTTTTCAGTCTTTTTTGAAATCATCACTATATCGGCCTAGTCAGAGGACGTTAACCTAGCTCATATTCAATCTACCTGATTTTCGACCTCATACGGATCAATCTCCCTCAATTTTATCCTACATCGCGAACGAGTGTTTTGGAGCCATCGCAGATCTTCTTAAGTAGTGAGTAAAAAAATTTTAAGTTTCTCCGGTGCTCGATCATGTCGACGATCGGCACGAGTTACTGCTTGTAATTTTTGAAATAAATTATCGACAAGCACGTGAATAATTTCTCTTTTGAAATTACTCACGAGGAAAATATTTTTCTTTACATATGTTTTCCACTGGTTGTTTATTGTGCATGCTTATTTTTATTATAGCTCAGTATAGGGTCTTCTTGTTTCATCGATTCGAGCTGTTTAATTGACAGTGCAATTAATTAGCACTTGTTTCCTTTCCGTTTGTTCGCGATATTAGTGGTGAAATCGGGCATTCGTTTACCCGATTTCGTCGAAAAAGCATTTGATGCGTGGCTCTACGTTACGCGCATCGCATCGTACTTAGTCTATTTAATCGCGATCTATTTCGATATATCGATATCGATGTGTGCCAACAAGCGAGCAAGAAAACAACCGCGACGGATAGATTCTAGGAAACAAGTGATGGATCGTGATCTTGTTTTTTAATTAGAATAGCCACTTGTTGAAAGTAGTCGTCCGAGGTTTTTCGATTAATGTTGCATGAAAAATTAATTCAACGTTCGATCAATTCCGTCGATAAAAAAAGTCTCGATAGAATTATTTTGAAAGAAAAAAGTCGAGTTAATAAAAAAATAGAGACTTGTAGAATCATAGCCTTGTAGAACTTAGAATAAGTTATTCATTTTTTAAATCAGGATTTTCAACTTCTAATGAACTAATTCCCGTTTCTCTCCCCCATTTTTTCTGCGTTCTCATCTATGCGTGTGCCCAGGCGTTACTCGCACGAGTGAGGAACAATTAATATTTCCCTTATTGGCGGCTGTCATTGCGTTAGTGATTGCGCACGATGTATCTTGCACTTGTGTGTGCGTGTTAGGTGGTGCCTTGTACATCGTTTCGCGGTAACTTGAATAAATACGAATTGTGCACGTAGAGTTATCATATATTGTGTGGAAATACTCGTATATTATTAGTATGTATGTATACTAGTATGTACTAGTGTTTTTTGCTTTAGTCATTTACGCAATAATCATTAACCTTGACGGTCGATTACAGCAATTGGTACGTAGCCACCTTAGTAAATAAGCTAGAGAACGTGGTTGAGTTAGAGTGTCGGGGGTGCCCCGGAGCATACTCTCTAGTGTAGGCTTTTGCACCCTGGTGGTACGTGAGAGAATCGTGGAGTGATTGTGTTGAAACGAATGTCTTGCTATTTTTTAAATATAGGTTATAGGCAGGCAGGTAGCATACCTTTTTCTGTGCGAATGTGTATTTAATTTTAAGTAGGTAGGACCGGGTAAGACGTAGAATGTAATTTTCACTGAGGAGTGAAAAGTTTTGTCTCCGGATATTATGCAAAGTTTCAGCAAATTTTAGAATTACTCAGCATGTCTGTTTTCCTTCATATTTTGCTGACGCTCTGTATCGCAAGATATATCAGTATGGAACAGTTTAAAAGTCTTTGCGTTTGTTTAGATATTCATTTCTTTCGAATTAGCAACAATTTTTGAACGTGTTCGATACTTAGTATTAAGTATTATAACACTTTGCACTTTCGTGGTTTCTAGAATAAATTAGAATAAAAATACAAAGTAAAAGTGATCGGATAAAAGATCATAAGGCGTATCGTAGATTCTTTGGTTTTGTTCGATACTTTTTATTCCTACAAATGCAAAGTGTTAGTAATAGGTTCATCGATTAGATCGAATATCTGCTGGGACATTCGATTAAATGTGTCTGTGTTCTTTTGATCCATTGATCGTCCACAGGCTAGGATAGTTTGTGAAATATATAATAAGTACTTTTATTTGTATTTATTTTTATTCTTGTTCTTTTCATAAATTGCATACGATGCAGTTAGGCAATGTCCTACAGCAGTGGTTAGGGCACGAAGCAAAGAAGAGGCTATATGTCGAAGAGACCCTTACAAACTGTGGCACAAGAGGGCAACTATCGATTACGAGTTATTTTTTTCAAAGATTCACAACACGTTGTAATCTTTGAAAATCAGTTCGTAGTCTTATTATTTTATATTTGATCATATTATTTTTTTTTTTCTTTAAACTTCTTTATCAAATTTCTTATTCAAGATTTAAAAATGAAAAATCGAATTATTTCAAATAATCTTCCTCGCGATAGTTTCTCTTCGTAAAATGAAACTTATCTTTCTACCAGTAGCTTCACGGTAAAAGCAAACTTTGCGAAAGGGTACTGCGTCACCGTGACTCGTTTTTCAGGATAACACACGTTATTAGAATACTTAGAGAGGGAGTTAGAACAAAATATCGCCTCGTCCTAGGAACCTTCTCTACTCTCCTCTACTCTTTTCCAGCTACTCTCAACTAGGATCTCCGTTGTGAAGCTTTGCGAAGAAATTGATATGTAGACGGCGTTTTCCTTTCCTGTGAGAGACTACCGTGAGTGGAAAGCTTTACCACCTAATTTCATGGGGAGATGCCCTTCCGTAAACTTACTAGTAAAGTCGAACTTGGACGGATAATCTCGTAGAAGTTAACGATCTCTGAGAGGGGGGAGAGAGAGAGAGAAGGAGGAGGAACAGTCTGATTCGATTTAACGGGACTTGCAACTTCATCGGCCTCTCTCTTGCCTCGACTTTCAAGCTGGATATACGAAAGACCGTGAAAAAATATGCAAACAACGTAAAGAGCCAAGCGTCCAGTATAATTCGATGCAATTATCGTTGATGCAATTACGAAAGAAGAAGAAGAAGAAAATGAAGTAGGAAAAAAGAAAATGTCCGGAGAATTTCCTTACTTCTCTACTTTTATTTCCTTGACTTTCTCTCTCGTGAGCAAGGGAATGAATGACATTAAGAACACTAAGAAAAGTGATTATTATAGATAATTATTATGATATCGTTTGAATACCTTTAAGAAGAATAGACAAAGACATCGATGAAGAATCTCGCCGTTCGTTTATCTCCTTCTCCATCGTATATTATTCAACGGGTAGCTTAACGTCGTTGAAGAAGTCGATGGTAATTTATCGGATCGTGGCCCTCTAAACCGATAGATAGACAGTACCGTGGTAAGAGACCGCCTTAGGGGTGAAAATGAGAGCCCAACGCTCGATCATCAAGAGCCATTATGCTCTCGTTAAGCGTGCGATTGACTTTAGAGTTCGTCGACGACGCCGTCGTCGATTGCGGCCGTCGAACGGCTCGTCGAATCAATTTTACGCGTTCGCTTCGCGAAATTGCCAATCGTTCGTTGAAAAAAAGAAATATACAGAGAGATGGAGGGAATATTCGCGAGTACACACACACACACACACACATTAATTTCTCAAATATTAAACTTGAAAAAGAAAAATAATAAAAAGAATCCTTTTGGACTCAATATTTCTCATCGCTCAGTTCGTTTTCTGCGATTTACCGTCATCGAGTTACTCGAGATTCTCCGACTCTCTCCTATTTCACGCTAAAACGAAGTCGTTCCGTTTGTCGCGCCAACGTGGAACATGGAAGAAGATCGTGAAAAGGTCCACGGAAGAAACTCTTACTCGTGCTCACTCTCCCTAGAAAACGATTCGAAAAGGCAAGGGAAAAATCGTTTACGTATTTTTATTTTGTAATTCGAAAAGCGATTAATGCCTTTATGAAAAAATATATATGTATATCGATCGAATCTCCATTTTCCTTTCGATATCAAAGGAATTCTCTCGAACATCATATCGAACTAAGGGAAAGTAGTATTTCTTCTCGAATAATATCGTCAAAGTTAGATCTCGATCTCAACAAAGTTATAACAGACTGACGAATTTCGATCGAATTTGTACGAGAACGTCGCATACAAACGCGTAAAATCGAAAACATGAACCATTTGAAGCGACCTTATATCAACATTTGCTACAACTTCATTTCACACGGAAGCTTTGCAACATATCCTCGCATGTGCAACGCACTCTCATTTTTCGTTTTTCGATCGATCGATAACGCTGTAATAGAATCTCGTAGAGTACTCTCAGCTTCCTCGTGTCTTTAGAAAGATGTTACGATTCTGATTACTGTACGTAGTTGGATCTGTCTGAATAGTCGTAGAGTTTACTACTTTCATTTGACTCGGGATATGTTACATATACCTTTTTCGAATAAAATAAAAGTTATTGAAGCCAGATACAAGAGTTTCCCATGGGAGGAGAGAACAGGTCGATAGACTTTTGATTTGTTTCAAATAAAATAGAAATTGTTGGAAAATAGAACCTAGAGAAGGAAAATACATTTATTAAGAAAATGGTAGATCATCAACAGGCAAGAAGATACAATTTAAATCGATCGAGTAATCGCGTTATCATCCCATTGGCCGAGAATTTTCTAAATATTGAACTCTTGCGAAGGCTTTAAAGCAGCTATCGAATTCAAGCTAAAGGAACAATACAGTAACTTCTTCGAACTCTGCTCGACGACAACGAAAAGGACATCGATGAAGAGGATGTTGCTTTTGTACGTCGGAAATGCAGCTCGTAATTCAAGGAGGTGCCGACGTCTGTCGGTGAGCTGTGCTCGTCGAGTCTCGTGGAAAGGAGAGAGCCGATATCTCTACGGTATAGCCGGAGGGTAAAGGACCGAAAAGAGGAAGAGAAGTTAAAGAAGAAGAAGAAGAAGAAGAAGCGTGGAGTGGAGTTAACCGTTCGAGACGAAAGTCTCGACGAGACTTGCATCAGCCAGCGTGTACGAGACTTGCTCCGGTTCTCTGCAAAGGCGCGTGTAAGTGGTTGAAAATCGAAGAGAGAAAGAGTGAGAAGGGACCCACCACGAGTCCCTCGTGACCGAGCTCTGCTCTTCGTTTCCTCTGTGGTTTTGTCTTGCATGCCACTCTTTCTTCTTGCTCTCTCTCTCTGTCTCTGTCTCTGTCTCTCCACCTCCTACACACAAACATACACAAACACACGCCACGCATATCATTTAAAATCCCATCGAATTTCTCCTTTGCCTTTCTTCTTTTTCTCCGAGCACCGTCTCTCTTTGCTCATCCTTCCTCTTTCTTTCTACTCCTTCTACTCCTGTTCTCTTTATCTCTTCCTTTTAGTCACACTCGAGAGTTTCGGCTGGCCTTGATCCAGTCGCACCAACCTCGACTTTTCGAGGGGCCTGTTAGTGAACGACGGTAGAAAGAAAAAGAAGCAGCATTCTCACCGTCGTAGTCTGCGAGCTTTGAACCACAAAGTGCATCCTTCCATTAGAACGCGTGATACTTCGTGGCCAGCCGGCTGCAAGAGCGAGCAAATAGTACGCGCTCGTGCTTTCAAGACTTGAGATAGACGGCGACATGATACTATTGCCGCTGCTATCTTTCGAAAAAAAACGAATTCTATCTTTTACCGAGAAAAATATGATTTTTATTTATATATATATATGTATATATATATTATACTCGACGGAAAACGTTCTAAAAGGAATAATATACATTTTCCCTTCTCGTAAGAGGCAATTACCGTGAATAAAGCGATCGAACGATGGAAGGGTCATTACACCGTCTGACGCATCTCGATACTTTCTCTCTCATTGTCAGTCGCTCCTGCTCGACCTCAACTTCGCCTCACGCAGACACGCGCTACGATAATATCTTTAGACTTTGCGTTTGCATTTTTCCCCTAGTCTCCTCGAAATTATCACTTTAGAGATGTAGTAAGGAAATTCTTTTTGGAAGGAAAAAATTCTTTCCAAATGAAGAGAAAAATAGAGGCAGACAAAAACATACATCATATACCTATCTAATGTCTTTAGACAACGTGAAAAATAGAAAAATATGGAGACATAATAAATGAGACACGGCGATCGTAAGAACGGAGAGAAGAGAAAAACATTTACGACCGTTAGCTTGTCGACGATGCAGGTGATCGAGAGGAGTCGAGAGACTGTCGGCCGGCTGATGCAAGTCCGTTGCAGTCTCTCGCGATGGAAAGGCACGCGAAAGAATTCAGGGTTGAAAGTGTGTAAGTGTAACGAGTCGTCCTGTCTGGCCGGGGAAGGCCGATTATCCTGCTCTTGGGGAGAGGGGGAGGGAGAGAGAGAGAGAGAGAGGGAGAGAAAAAAAGAGAGAAGGGATAATTGGGCCGAACGCGAGTATAGGTCGGCTGATGTAAGAATCGACTCTCCATACGCGGCATTTCCTTCTTCGATCTCTCGGAAGTACAGCAAAAATGATAGATGACGACCGATCTGACTTTCCAAACGCGTTACCTTTCACGAATCGATCTCTCGATCGACTTTTTCCGAGCGGCGTAAATATCCCTTGCTGTCAATAAATTATTTTCCTCTTCGACATTTCTTTTTTATTTTTCTTTTTTTTTCTATAGTTAAAACTTTGTAAAAGACATCGGGTGTAATTCGATAGTAACATCGATGGGAAAGACAAATTAACGTAGATATTAATGTAGATATTAGGAGGAAATATCGAAAATAATAGCAGAAGGATTAACGGTCGTGAGGACCAAATTAAAAGAGAGTGGAAAAGAAAATGGCACGTCCACCTTTTGTTTCCTTCTAGTTACGAGAAGCTGGAAATGCGGGCGCTCTCGAAAGCCACGAAGTAGTCATAAATCTAGCGGAAGGGCCGTGGCAACGCTTTTTCGCTTGCGAGGAAAAAGGGAAGGGTGAAGGAGTAGGAAAAAAAATAAAATAAAAGAGGAAAAAAAACGTAAAGGAGAAAGAAAAACCCAACGTCTCTAGCGGAAATCGAGTAATTTCTTCGAAAAGCACGAGGAACTAACTCAACGAGGAATGCCATTTTCCTTTTGTTTCATTTTTTTCCCTTCTTGTTGACTCGGCACAAGTACAAGTAAGTTCTTACTTTGGAATAAATTTGAAAATGTTTTTTTTCCAACGAACGAAGAAAAATTGTCGCGAGCTGTTCGCTAGTTTGAATACATCCTGATATATTCGATGAAACGCTTGTTATATACGTTAACGATCGAATTCGTTGCAAATAAATACGTCGAATTCCACGTTAGATTTTACGATCCGGCTCGTCGGTAGACACCCACTCGTTTTTTCATTAAATGATTATTACTATCGTTATCGTTATCGTTTACGGTCAGATTTTTTGTCGGTTTTACGTAAAAAATATTTGTGTGTATGAAACGATACGATCCGGCGATCGTATCATTTTATTCCGAGCGAACGAATCACAAGGCAGACAACAAATTCAACAAGCGTGTATCTTTCTATACGGGAAATATCGCGTTATTTCCGCGTTCCGCGGATAAGTCGACGAGAAAAATGTAAAGCAAGTGTGAAGCGCGATTGCGATGTAGAATATCTCTCCCTCTCTCCTTCTCTTCTTTCTTTCTCCCTATGCCCCGTTTTATACATCTGAGCCAAAACATGATATTTCTTCTATAAGAGATAAACGACCGTTGCATTTTCCCATAGGACTTGGATACACAAAGCTGATTTCCATGAAATATACTAGCCTCTCGGCAACGGCTATGAAAATCGTCGTATCTAATGGAAAGAAAGAAAGAAAAATTAAAAGAGGAAAAATATGGAAATGGAATTATCTTTTTACCCGTTAAAATTCCGATAGCTTTCAAGTCGCCGAAATAATAAAATATTTCAAGTTCCGAGGGACCGTATCATATAAGTAAATAATCGAAAAGAAGAAGAATAGGTTAGCACGTGCGTGTTATACGAGAGATCGGTCTAAAGACTTTGCTCGACGGTCCTTCCACTTTTTTAATATTCCGACCACGAAATCGCAGGGAGCAAGTCCTTTATTTTCTCTATGGATAGAGTTGAGTAGAGCAGAGCAGAGCAAAGAGAGAGACCGACCTTCGAAGCTACCCTTTTTCTTCTACGTCGCGACAACGAACAGAGGGAGTAGAGAAAGGTATTCATCGATCACTTATGGAAGCAAGGTTTTTCGTCTTTTCGACAAGAAAGGCTTCTTTAAAAGAGAAAGGAAGAAGACGCATAGCAGAGAGAGAGAGAGAGAGAGAGAGAGAGAGAGAGAGAGAACAGGAACGCAATATTCCCGGGGAAATAAGCTACTGAACGGAGGGGCAAGAATTTTCTGCGACGACGTGGAAAACTTACCGAGCCGTATCTCAACGAGTAAAACGACGCGCCTAGAGGTAGCAACAGCAACGGTGGCAATTCAGAAATAACGGGAAGAAGACGACGAGACAAGGAGAGTGCAAAAGATCCGGGATACGTAATCCTACGGGAGCTTCTGGGATTTTATTCGACGAAAAAGCGAGAAGCAAAGAGGCATTCTTCTTTCTCATTTTCTTTTTTTTTCCCGATCTGTTGTCGGATAAAAACGTTTCCGTAAGAAAGCCGACGGTGATAATCACTAGGGAATAATATAAGAAGAAGAGAGTAGAGAAAGAAAAACGTCGGCCGTTACGAGTCTCTTTAAAAAAAAAAGAGAGAAAAAAAAGAAAAGAAAAAGAAACGATAGAATGATACTGTCGCATAATAAACAATACGATGCATTTGCGTACGTAAGTGCAAACGAAGAACGAATTACAGAGACTCGGCTTATTCACTTTTCTGGACGTGTTTCAACTCGAATGCCATTTCGCCTTGATATACGATATCGAGGCGAGGTGGTAGAAGGCTCATCCAGAAGCGCGCCCATAAAATATTCCGTATGCGCATGAAATTGATTTTCCGTCTGCATGGAAAATGCGCTCTGCGTGGCTCTCGTGTTGTACGATCGCGGAAGGACAAGAAGAAAGAGAGAAAAAAAAAGAAAAAAGAAAAATATATCGGAGAATTACTTGAAAAGAAAAGAAAAGATAAAAGAAATAAAAAAAAAAGAAAGGAAATTCGATCACATTCTGGTCCTTCCTAAGTTATTTGGAAAAAAATTCGTTTCCCTCGCCTACGATAAATTTACCAAGTGAACGAAGGCAAATATTTTCCTCGTTTATCTTTTTTTTTTGTTCTTTTAGTTCTTCCTTCATCCAGCTTCAAGCAATTCGTTCGACGAAAGAACGATGAGAAAAACGATCGTTGCACGTCGATCCAATTTCTTTCTCTTCGTCTCCGAAGACCGGAACACACACCGTCGGCGTTCATGCATTTTTCGACTCGACTCAGTGGAAGAAACGTCTCAGCGTTAAATTAAATTCAACGAACGCGGAAGCCACCGAACGATATTCCAATTTTTCTCCTTCGCCATCATCGCGCTACCTCTTTTGTTCCTATTTGTAATACCCCAGAAAGACCGAAAGTCTCTTTTCTCTTCTCTCTCATCTTTTTCTCTCTTTTGATGACCTCGTCTCGCCATGTACGTATTAATTTTCTCTGGCGTCGATCATGGACACACGTCGAACGACCGTGATATCGCGAGAAAAATTCGTTCGAACGTTCTCCAACGAGATTATCAGAGAGAGAGAGAAAGAGAGAGAGAGAAAGAGAGAAAGCTCTGCTCCTCTTTAATAATCTTTGTTTTCTTTTTTATATGCTTGTGTACATATTATATCGAAATCATTTTAGCAAATACATGCTAAATCATAAGGCCAAAGATAAAACAAACGGTTGGTATGAAATCTGGCACATGACGTAAAACCGCGCAATTTTCAAACGAATAACACTATGAACTGAACTTGACACCGGGACTGAACAAAGAAACTATGTCAGCGGACTGCGATATCTGCGTCTTAAGTTTCAACGAGAAAGAAATAAGCTGAGCAAAGATCAGAGAGCTCGACTATTCTGTACACTCGAAACGTAGAAGTTAGTTGCATAATGTTGTTAACGATAATAATCGTATAGATTTCTCACTGTCGAAACATATGCAGTTTCTACAAACATTATTTTCCTTCTTTACATCCTAGTTTCAAAAAAATCTCTCTTAGATATTACATTCGCGTATTATTTCATTTCTATTTCATTTCAATACCATTTTAATAACAGTTCTCTGCTTAGCCTATATCCAACTATCTATTACATACATTATCCAATCGAAAGTTATTTAATTATACTTGTTCGTTAGTTTCCATATCTTTCTTTACTTTACTTTATTTTACGTCAACGTTGCCATGGATGCATAAGAAGAAATAAATATTTATCCATCTTAAGTCTGTTAGCCTCAAATAGCAATCCGTGGATCATTCGGTCTTTTCCGAGGGCAAACGCAAGCAACGCGCAACGCTTACTACGGAGTAAAAGGAATGGAACTCATTACTCGGCTCTGGGGTATTACCTGACTTTATCGTGAAAAACGGAAAGGGGGAGAGAGAGAGACAGAGAGAGAGAGAAAGAGAGAGAACCAGAGAAGGGATAAAATGTTCGAAAATGGTGCATCGAAAGCTAGTGGTTGCAAAGAGATAGAAAGAGCTCGAGAGGTGGCTGCTTTCAAAAGGACTCGGGAAGCTCTTCTCTAAAGAAATAGGGAAAAAGAAGGAGAGAGAGAGAGAGGGAAAGAAAATAGTACATAGATATAAATTTCACGGCATTCGAAGAGTCTGCTTCCAGACGCTTTATTTCAAGCAAACCACGCCTCGACGATCTGAAATAAAAGGTTAACGATACCGAAGAAGCTCCACGATCGCGTCTGTAAATCCATCTTTTCCGGCATTTGTGAGAAGAAAAAGAGGGAGAGAGAGAGAGAGAAGAGGTGGAGGTCAAGAAAAGCTAGAGAAGAAATAAAAAAAAAGCTTTCCTTTCGAATCTCGAGACACATGCAGAAGATGAGGAATTCGAATATATCCGTCAGTTCGGTAGATTTAAAACCTTTTTTATGAGCTCGCCGTTCATAGAAACTACTTTCGTAATAGTATACGATTGAAAGAGATAAGAAGGAAATGACCGTTCGTTCTCATAAAGAAATTTTTTCGAAATTTTTTACGCAAATACGTATTCACATTTTCTTTTAACTTTCATTTGCGAATGATAACATTTTTAGGAGGAAGAAAATAATATTTCTATCTCTTCCATGCTAAAATTAAACTCTTTGATGTTGTACGAACAAAATTTCATAATTTCAATTAAATGAAATCTCGAAATAAAATAAAGAAAGAGATAGAGAGCTAGAGAGAGAGAGAGATTTAATCGATAACGATTTAAGTGGCTGACGTTATTCTACCTACGGATGGATAGATATATGCGAATAAAGGGGAAAGGATAACGCCATTTCTGCGTGGAATTATGTAAAACTATGCGTTGCGACGAAAATTACAGGCTTTAAAGAATTGCATGCTGAAATGGTCGGCGCCGAATAATCGGTGAAATCACGTAGAGAAATTATTCCTCTGAGCATATCGAGCGAAAAGAAATTATACGCAGCAGAGAGAATCGATAAAGGTGTAATTAAGTAAAAAGGATTAGCTAGTAAATAACAAGGATGAAAAAGAAATTCTATTGGTCAAGAATGCGAGTTGGAACGCATGTAAAATTGAGAATGACTGGACGATATGTCGTTGTACATAAAAATGTCTATAGATATAGGTATTTTCGTATGTATATATAAATGCTTTTACATATTTATATAAGTGCCTACGCTCGTGAACATTCTCGAGCACTATTGTTTACAAAGTACTAGCATGGGACGATTTCAAACAAAGAGCTGTGATCGATCGTACGCGTTTCAAAGCAAAAGAGAAAATAAATTCGGAAACGAGACGCTACGTTTGTACGTGTGTGTGTGTGTAGTAGCAGTAGCAGTAATAGTAGTAGTAGCAGCAGCACATATGTTTCTTTTCATTTTATTTTTTTTCTAAAAAATACTAGTTTGTTAAAAAAATTTGCTATTCATTCGAGACGTTCTCTCTTTAGAGAAATTATCAAAGATTATCACCTCGGGACATGTTCGACGCTCGAAAATACTACGAAGAAACGAGTTGCGGTAAAATGCTGATTCGTACTCGAGGGAACTCTATCGGTTGAGTAACTCGAAATCGCGTTAAAAAGAATACGAGATAATGCAATCAAAAATCGTCGACGAAGCTTTTCTCTTTAAAAACTGTAACGAGAATGATATTCAATTACGTATAAACTATTTATTACAGAATGAACCAAACGAAGCGTTACAAAGTGTTCTCATCGATTATTTTTCGTTGAAATTAAACAAGACTAATTACAAGTAAATTTAGGAAACTTGTTAACGCTTTATTTGGACCACCTTACGCATATACATAATACATAAAATATAATATAAAGAAGATGACATTTTCTCGTTGTTTGTTAGTTATCGACTTACTTTTATGCCTGGAGAATCTCCGAAGTTTCTTGAAGAAAGGCATTTCTATCGGCAAGATGAGAGAGAGAGAGAGAGACAGAAAGGAGAAAATAGAGAAAGAAAGAGAGACCGAGAGAGGGCGTTCCGAAAAAGTGTACGAACTGTTTCTTTTTCACACGATCGATCATCTGTTCTGTCAAACAAAGATAAAACAACTTTGAAAATCGTTTGCTCGCGATAACCGTGCAATCGCAAATAAAGATGCGAGGAAATGCGTCCTCGTCCGAGAACGAGCGAGACCGAAGTGTCGACTTCTTCTCCTTTCGCGTACTCGTACTTTACTCTCAACTTATGTATATATGCTTGCGCGTGTATGCGTGGACGTGCGTGTCTCTTACTCGACAGAGTTTACTACTCCGTAAGCGTTATACTACGTTTCCATTTACTATCACCGTCACCACCACCACCATCACTACCGCCACCGCCACCGCCACTACCACCACCACCACCACCACCACTCTACGAATAGACGACGCCTTTATTCAACATCTATTCAGAGCTCGTAACACTGCGTACGCACTTGGAGTTGTTGTCCGTCACCATTCGCTTAGTGACACTGATTGTAAACGGAGGATCAATGTGATGTACGGGATACCATTGATCAATGAGAATCAAACGTGAGGTAACTATCGTATTTCAGATCAAAGAAAGATATGTGCTATGAGACTTTTCAATTTTTTTTTATATAATTGCTATTTTCGCATATTAGTAATGTTCGTGTTCATCAAATTCATAGCCGCATTTGTTATCTTCGAATTGATAAGACCACAAATAATTTGGTTTTTATCTCTTTTCTTTTCCTTTTTTTTCTTTCTTTCTTTTTTTTTATTTTCTTTTTTCAGAAGATTGTGGACTAATAAAAATGTGACTTGGAGTTATTTCTTATCTTTGTAATTCGTTGTAAGAGTCGAGATAAAACGCTCGTTCTTGTGAACTTCGCAAAAAAGGTTCGTGAAAAAGAGATAGCCTTGTAGAAATAAGGTCTACTAAATATCTTCTTTATTTATTCGTGAAGCTTCTTTTTATTAAGGAAAATTAAAGAAAAATAAGGGAGAGATACGAATTTGCGCGTGAAGTCTCAGAGAGTAATGTAAATTAAGCTGTAAATGTAAAAAAAAAAGATTTTGACGATTTTCTAGCTAGCAGCGAAACGAGATGATACGAGATGATACGAGATGATTCAAAAAGTTGGAAAGGAAATAGGGAAAAGATTGAAGAGAGCCAATGAAAGGAATCCTCTAACGGGGGATGGGTATAATTGGCGGGAAAACTTAATTAAGTCGTCGAACGGAAGTTGGTAGAGCGAGTTGGAGCTGGCACCTTCAAACGAAGAAGACGTCTACGACGATAGAGCTTCTCATAAAGGAGCTCACTTAAGAACGGTGAACCATAGCAACAATGATCTTCGAAGAAAATTTACATAAATTTATTTTCTCGTTGAATTCGATCTCGTACAAAGTGCAACGTTCACTCCTTTACCCGTTCGTCGCCTATTTCCTGCCCGTTTCTGCACGTTAATGAACGATATGAATAAAACACGATATACATACATATTAAATATCAAATACTAGCCATCAGTTGGTTCGTTCTCTCTGTTTCTTTTTTTTCCTTTCTTTTTACAGTTTCTTTACTCGAAAGATACGTTCACTCGTCGTCGGTTCTCTCTCGAAATAGTAAATAGTAGATAGTAGTCGGCATAATATAATATACGCTTCTGAGCACTAGCGGCAGCTTCTATTTAGAACAATCTATTTCCATTATAGTATTAAATTCTCGTCGTATAATCGTGCCAAGTATCCACTCTGCTTCCGAATGAAATTAGTCAAGCGCGTTATTATACTAGGTTCAAAGTTCCTTCAACACGTGGGTCATGAACTTTGAACTTTATAAGACTTCCGGAAGAATGTAAAATTCAAGCATCGCAATGATATAAGAAAAAAGAAGACGATTCAAGGAAGAATCGATAAGAAACGATTAACATTAATTAATAAAAAAACGAGACATTCGATTTATATAATGGAATCGATGCTACGAATCTACTCTCGCTTCTTTTTCTTATATCCATAGATAAACGTGATTTAATTACTCCGCAGTAAAGTAACGCTCTTGCCAAACTTCCCTTACGATTCCCAATTAAAATTCGTGGCCTTCCTCGACGAGACGCAAGAATATCATCAACCGTGAAGAGAGAAAGATAAAGAGAGAAGCTTAAGCCGCTTTTGGTTAAACCAACTATTATATCGTGACCAAAGAGAAAGCCAGCGTCGAGAAACCTAGCCGTTGGCCCGGTTACCTTCGTCCTTATGGATTTCATTAAAACTCAAGCTGAGAAAATTTGAATATTACTTAACGAAAAACCAAACTCGCGAGAGCTCATCGCACGAAATATATAGGTCGCGATATATACTTCGATATTTTCGCCATGGTCGCAAGACCGTTCCTATTAAAAAATAAACAAGAATGAATGATCGCCAAATTAGTATACCGACGATCTTTGACCGACGATTATCGAATCAATTCTTCTTTGTACTCCGACGTGTAAACATCGAAGCTCTCTCTCTCTTTCTAAACGTGACTATTTCGAAATTAATACTTTCGGTAATTTTATATTTATTTAAACAATAGGACTAAACTAATATTTAACTAATAGTACATTCGCTTAAACGTTACAAAGCACGGAACATGCGTTAAATATGAAATAGTTTTTGCGAAGCTCTCTGAAGATGTCTTAACGAAGACTTAAAAGAAGTATATTTCTATATCATACATTTCTTCGATAATTTATACATTTGCGTAAATATTTGTGAGTAGATTCAATCTTGGGTTCCGACGTAATTGTCGCTAAGGTACGGTCGTGCTCAAGTGGTGATCGAAGCTTGCGACGTTGGGACGGTCGAATTATGCGTAAATCGGTTTCCGAATATGCGATTACGCTCAGAATTGCACTTTTAGCGTTTGAGATTTGAATTCTCTTGGAGCGATGATTACGTTATTTTGATTTTTTAATAATGATAATAATAGTAGTAATAATATAAAAAGTAAATCACTGTGGATCTCCAGATATAGTAACTTCCGCGTGGTGAGATCTTATAAGATACAAGTACTACCAAGCGAATAGCCACATATTTTCAAACGTTTCCAAAATCTTTTCTTTCTACTTTTAATTAAAAATAAATTGTTTTAATAAAATAAAGATAACACGAGAATACGTAAGAGAATTGCGTATAGAAATGTTATGTTTATGAGCTGATTAACTTAAGTTAATTTCAAAATTAGATATTAAACATTTTTTTCTTTATCGTGATCGAGAACGTTTTTTCGATCATAGAAAGGATCGAGTAATCCTCTGAATCGTCGCAAGATGGCCGTAAAATCCGCATGAAATTGGATCACAGAAGTTGGGAAAGGGCTCTCTTCGAGACAGGAACTTTAATATCCGAAGATAGCGAAGGATATGTATGTACCTCTGATGCTTTTCTTAAAGTTCGATAAACGCCTACGATACTAATATTTCCTGTCGTCGATCTCGAACCCACAAAATGCTCCTGGCAATGCCTATGACAGCCTTTCGAAAACTTTGAAAAGTTCCTTTTACAAGGTGAAGACATTTTTCCACAAGCGTGCTCAACGCGACCTTTCCTATCGTTTCTCATATTTTTCATGAAAAATAAATGGAAAAAGAAGAAAATCTGCGTACCGTCTTATTTATGTACCTACGAAATACATACATTAGATATTATGTATACCTAGGATAGAAAATAATATAATGTAGAAGCGAACCAGGAGCGATTATAAAGCGCGGTTAACCGTTATCTAATTGATAGGTACGGTCCATTGATTCCATGTTACAGAGAGGGTGACGTTTAGAAAACTGCATATTAGAATTATGATATAGAAGCAGAAAGGATTGATTTGCGATCTTCTGTATATACTTCCTTTTTCCGTGCGACGTAAAGAAATGACTAAAGAAGAGAAAAAGAAACACAAGAGAGAGAGAGAGAGAGAGGGAGACAGTGGATCTAACGCAAATTTGAAAAAAAGAAGAAAGAGTGAAATAGGAGAATGTAAGTTATCGATCGAAAGTAATTCCATGCCCACGGATCATTCTCTATTCCGTTGTATTCATGAATAAATGTCGCCGATGACGACGACGACGACGACGACGACGACGACGCCGTTACCAATTCGTAATCGCATTTTAAAATGCGAAAATGAGCTCGACCCCGTTTTTGCTGTAGTGTTCACACGCTGATTACATTTGCCCAATAGACAGAGGATAGTACGTACGCGTGTGTGTCTACATATATACGTACATACGAATTTAATCAACGAATTTGTTCAACGAATAGTTTTTTCGTTACGCCTTCCCACGCGATATATATATATATATATTTATATTTATATATGTATTTACGTATATAAAACGTAGCTATTTGCCGTTTGACCAGAATTTACATTGTAAATTCTACGACATCAACTGACCCACGTAAATTTTGTCAGCGCACGAAACTCGCCATGCGATCGATCTTTTAGCGACGAGCGCTGAATAATGCAAAAAGTGAATAAGAAGAGGGAAACTGGTGTTAGTTGTGAATCGTGCGTTCAATTTTATTTAACCGCAACGTCATTTATTTTATGTATCGCTTTTACTCGATATCTATCTCCTGTATTTTACGTAACGCAATCCCCCTTTTACTCTTTCTCTCTACGTACATACATACATATATACATATATACATACATATATACATCTTTTTTGCTCCCCTTTACCGATTTCAAAGAGGAACGTGTCTCATTTATTCGTTCGATCTCTTTTTGCCAGCAGTAGTCCCTGCATCGATCAACCGGTCTCTCCCTCTCTTTCTCTCTCTTTCACTTTCAACGTGACTGCTTCGTAATCATTCGGGTTCTACTAATTAACATTCCGTGCCCGACTAATTCCGTCCGCACATCCGACTTGTTCCTGACCATAGCAATGGCGACTTCGAAAGCGTTAAACGTTCACGTAGTTAATTACAAATTAACGCTGTTCGTAAGAACCGCGACAATCTAGCTTTATTAGTTTTACATGAATTCTTTCTCTCTCTCTCTCTCTCCCTCTCTTTCTCTCGGTCTCTTACAAACATATTAAGATTCCTTCGAATTTTCAAGATATCGTTCATGTCACAATAGCGTCAAAAAGAGATTAACTACGTTACACGGTTCATTAGTCGCAATTGAATTACATTCGATCGTTGCATAAAGAAAGACGTAAATTTTCATCTATAGAAATGACCGAACGGATACGTTTGAAAAAGAAATTATACGAAGGTGAAAGAAAAACGAGAAAGAAAACTACTTGTTCGCGATGGAACTTCGATACCTCGAACGGATGCTCCACCTTTCTTTTGCCTAATGAAGGAAATGAAGGGTGAAGAAGAAAAAAATAGAATACTCCAGAAAGAAAGAAAGAGGAAGCTTTTACGTAGAGTCTAACGCGTGCAAATAAAAGCTTTCTCTCACGACGAAAGCAGTAATGAAATCCTCTCCACCACGAGGGTGTCGATATTGCGGTCGAACAATTTATCGATCGATCGACTCACACCGATATTATTTCCATGTAAATTAAATCTAGAATGGACGAACGAAGTGCACGCGATAGAATAGTTTTGTGGTTAGCGAATATTTTCGATACGAGACCCTATTGGTAACACTATATCGTTCTCGACGTTGAAAGTAAATCGGTTTATCGATCGTATCTCGACGATCGAGAGAAGACAATTTCTGTTTTAATTTCTTCATTCTTTCAATTCCTTCTTTCTTATTAGTTTCTTTTTTTTTTCTTTCTTTTCAAATTCTCCTTTACTTTAGTGTCAACAAATCCAAAATGGAATTTCCACGGTGCTATCGCGTAATTGAACTCTGTCGCGTCCGCAAACGTACCGGAACGTGTCACCGTCCCCATAAATCACAGCGTAATCGACGTTTTAACCGCAAATACGGATAGCACGAAGCGCATCGAAGTGCTACGTTCAGTGAATAATTTCACCTATCGTATGCTCTCAGTTTACGAACTTCCAATCTCTGATCTCGTGACTCTTTCTTTCCTTCTTTCTTTCTTTTCTAAGCTATCGAACGAAAATCGTCGATAGAAAATATAATCTAATAAATTCCAAATTAACGACGGATTAACTCGTTATCCAAATATTTTTGATTTCTTCAACTAGCAATAATTTCAATGTACGTAACATCGTAACGATGCTGGGTAATATCGACGATCTCTGTCGAAAAATATTTCAATACCTGTGTATTCGAGATAAAGGTGTTTTCGGCCGAGTTAAAATTACGAACGCATTGTGCTTTCAAAATCACGAATAACGAGTAACATAATACGCACAGTCTGGCACAATGGCATGGCTGTTCGTCGTTGATACGAATGAATCGAGAGTCGGGTATAATGCAATTTCCTGAAACAGCGACCGTACCAAACGTGCGAAAGAGGAAGAAACAAAGAGAGAGAGAGAGAGAGAGGCAGGGAGAGGGAGAAGAGAGACTGGAGGGAATCCGGGTAATATTCAGTTCATTACAAATCCGTACGATTTCGGGCCAAGTTTGTAAAGGGGCGCACAGCTGCACATTTTCCTTGCATTGTGCAGCCATCGGCTTGGTCGATGGTTTCCTCTCGTTTTTTACCTCCCTTCTTTGCCTAGTTTCCTGTTCGTTGCAATACGCGAACGTAGCTATCGTTGAAATGAAATTGCAACGGGGCACTTTGCAATCAGATATGTACTTATATGTACCAAATACATAGATTTAGATTTTTTAACTTGAAAGTATGTTCGATACAAATTTGTTTATTTAAATATATCGTATTTTTTAGATACATCATTCGTTGCTAAAAACAGAAAGTGATAGGTTATTTTAATTAGAAAAATAATACTTGCAATTTAAATTTCTTCTCAATGGTCCTTTGAAATACTTACTGGGAACTTCTTGAAATCATTTGATTGACAAGTTCATTGATCAAGCTACGAGTTAACGATCAATTATCGGACATTCAACACCATCTAGCACCGAAATTCTTAACCAATGTTGGAACCGCTCCAGGTAATAGACTACTTTTTCTATGTTACCAACACGTATTATTTATGATGCGTAATAAGCTGATGTATTTGGCATTTTGTACATTTATGTTTAACATACAACTATTTTGATACAAAAATTTTATCTTAAATATTTAATAAATAACTATATATAATTAACAATGAAATTGCATTTTGTTAATATTGCTTATGTAAAGTACATACAAATTCTACGAGTTTATAGCTCAAACGAAGAAGACGTTATAAATAGATATACTGCACGTTATTGATACATCTGACATAAAATTACAATCTTCTATAATTATCACGTTGTTGCGACTGAGATCCTGCTGTTAAAGTTGAATAAATAAATGGTAAAATCGAAGCTAAAGCTAAGCAAAGGCCGATTACCGGCCGATACCACACCCATGCAAAACCAATTACTAATAAACTAATGGACATGGAAACAGACATTGTTAATGACTCGATTGCTATTAATCCACATAAGAATGTTGAATTAAGTATCAGGGTTTTCAATATATTTGCCAAACAAGTTGCTGCCAAAAATAGGACTAACCATCCTAGTCCTCTGAAAATAGTTATGCATTTCTTTTTTTAATGTTTCTTAATAAATAATTTCATAAAGATGATTAAACATGACACGCGTATAAGATATGAAAATATTAAAAGAGAATAATAATTGTAAAAGATTACCTGATACTCCAAGTTCTCCAGTAATTGTGCATGTGTTCCAAGTGGAACATTTGATCTACTGTCATTTTGTGTTTCCTTTGAAGTAAAATATCTTCCCCGTGCGATGTGATATAAGGGACAATAACTCCTTTCTCCATCATGCCAACGATAGAATAAATATCACCTTGTTTACCTGCGTACGAGAATTGTATTCTAATGTCTCCCACCTATAAAAAAGAAAAAAAAATACGATAAACGTATAAATATTGTATAGATATAAAAATGCGATATCAAGGAGATACCTGGGGATTCCACAAGTCTGTGCTATGATAATACAACCCAGAATGCATTTTGATATCTTTACGTTCCGGTCTTTCGTCGCTAGTAATCTCAACAAATTCATTAAATTTCTTCTTTAATTCTAATCCAAGAATAAAGGCTCCAATTTTAACCTCATTAGCAATCTGTATTTGACTTTTGATTGGTATTTCTTTTGGATTATGATGTCCAGTTCTGATATAAAAATGATCAGAATCTATAAGCTTATCCTTCCATTCTGTCGTATAATAATAATGTTTCTCTTCTTCCGTTACTCCACCAAAACTAAAATAATATTTCATTTATATAAAGAGTATTCAACAAGTTATATTTAACATCTTATCAAATACAATACCTTCTTTCTTCTTCGATCTCGACCCATTGATACATCTGTACTCTTCTTTTTAATTTAACGCTTAACATAATAATGCCATGATCAGGTTCAGTCAATGGTTCTGATATTGATAATGATCCTGAAATATGTATTAAACGACCTTCAAACTCTGGTAATAACTTAAATGGATTTGAAAGTACTGCTACATTCTGTAAAGCTTCGTCCAAAGAATACGCTACTTTCACTGCCTTTCCCTGGAAACAATGGAAGTTTATTCGTTGTATAAAAAACCTTACAGAAAACATAACGTATAAATTACATACTTCGTTCCAAAACAACAGGCACATCCCAGTTGCAAACAAAATAGATCCAATGATGGCAGTTAACCATGATTCTCTAAATTGTTCTAAAACTGACATTGGGACATTCATAGGTGAAGGTTGTCTTCCATTAATTCGATTTTGATGTATTGGTTCAACATTAGCTCTTTGCTGTTGTCCATTTTGCTACAACATATTTAGATATTAACATTAATTTTTCAGTAAAAAGTATAACCGATTACTTATAACAGAAATACGATTCGAAAAATATACATAACACTATTATACGTGTATATATATATACATATATATATGAATGACTAAGCAATAATAATGTTGTAATAGATTTTTTTTAATATTTACATTTACACGATACATCCCCCAAATTCATAAAACATGATAAACATTCAATACAATTTTCCTTAATATCCTCTGTTTTAAAGGATATTAAGGTCAAAAATTGTATATAATATCACTGTAAGATATATATATGCCTGTATATACATGTGTTTGTGTGTGTATGGGGTTGGGTGTGTGCATATATCACTACGAGATCGAATGTGAAATGTTAAAAATTTTTGAATCTTATCCTATCAAGTTCTTGTGTATTACCCAATAGCGTCCAATCATATGTTTGAATCTCAGGGAAAAGCAAATTTTCCTATTGGTTGTCATTATATAATCGTGCTGCAACATATTTCATTAAACGATTCATAATGTAAAAAAATATTAAACATTTTTTATTCGCTCTTTTTATTCTCAGACAAATGTATCTCTTGTAAAATCTTGCAAAAATTGTGTAACATTTGCAAAAAAACGTGCAACATGAAGAAATAGTAGCACGAATTAAGAAATCGTGTAATATGCTAAAGGTACGCCAGATGGTGTAAAAGGCAATAATAGATACGAGTTTACTTTATTGCATACTACGTACAATCACAGGACAAAACAAAGTTATGTTATCGTTTATCAGTCTGAAGCGGATCAGACCTCATTCTGCATGAGGTACGTGTGGTCGTAGTTTAATTTGGTCGATTCTTAGTCCGTAAGTTCGTAAGTTTGTGCGTTTTAAATTTAAGTTGACATACGAGTATGATATCAAATAAAATATTTTTTTAGAAAGATAATTAAATTTTTAACAAAGCAACTCTGTTGTTATATATTTTAAACGTATAATATCATTGGTTATGTCAAAAATATATTTCGAAAACACGCAACATCAACAGTGTTCATTAACATGCAAATAGAAATGTTTTATATTCAATCAGCAAATGATAACTTATAATTTTATCATTAATGTTTTATATTGAATATTTAATATATAATCATTCATATTAAATCGTTTTTTTGTTGAGTTTATCAAGCATTATCTGTGTTGACCTTTTTATTTAGAGGTTTTGTGATAATCTATGAGTTCTTCTTTAGTTTAAAATTCGTCTAATAATTTTTGTACGGTTCTTGAAACTTGTCTTGTAAAAAATAATACATTAATATTTTATTCCCAGTTAAATGTACCAAAACTTCTCTTCCACTATGTTTCATTATATTATTGATATAAATATTTGATTGTTTTAAATCATATATTTATATAGATCAATATATAACGTATATTTCTAGGTCCAAAATAAATAAAGTACTTCATATTGCACTTTCTAACGAGTACAAGAAATAAAATATATTTTTTTACAATGTATTGGTTAAAAATATCTCTTATCCTATGTATGTTTGGACTGTTAAAAGACTTCAGACCATCCGAGTCATTTGTAACTGATTATTTGACAGGACCATGGAAGAATTTTACGCATACACAAGTTTGTGAGACCTTTCAAATCTGTTAGTTAATAATTGCTCTTAAATATTTTATTTTAATTATATGTATATTAACTTTCAGGTCAATCAAGAAATTTATCCAGTTAGTACATACAGTTATTTTTTAACTCTAGTAATTATATTTTTGATAACAGACTTTGTAAGATATAAGCCTATTATTATATTGTGTTCACTCTCTGGAATGATTACATTTCTTGTACTGATACTTGCAAAAACTGTACCAGTAGTTCAGATCACTGAATTCTTTTATGGCCTGTTTCTTTCTTCCGAAGTGGCATATTATACATACATTTATGCAAAAGTTGATAAGAAACACTATCAAGAAGTGACAGGTCATACAAAAGCTGCTTCCCTTGTTGGACGATGTATGGCTGGAATTATAGCCCAATTGACAGCTTCTTTCCATATTTTAGATTTCCATGAATTGAATTATCTTACCACCGCAGGTATCTTTTGCAAATAACAAGTCAAATATGTTATAAAGAATTTTATCAGTAATCTAGAAATTGATATCATTAGATATATTTTTTAATCGCACCAATGTATCTTAATAACGTTGATACGATAAGATTATTTATAAACAAAATTAATTTTCTCTATGATAAAGAAATCGATCAAAGTATTATTGATCGGCGAAAAAGATATTTTTTGTTTCAGCGTTTGCCCTCGCCACGGTATGGACATTTTTTTTACCATCCGTCGGTCAATCGATTTATTTTCATTCGCCTATTAACGATCAAAATGTTATACCCGCACCAGCGGATACCGCGAAATCATTGGAAAATGATAATTGCTATGAACTCGATCGTCAGAAACAATCGGAATATAATCCTGCGAAGGAAAATGTTTTCTCAACGTCTTCTAAGTTGAAACGTGCATACGCGTTATTATGGCAACATTTTTTAAACGCTTATACACATGGTCACATTGTAAAATGGTCCATGTGGTGGGCATTTTCAACTTGTGGCTATTTGCAAATAACTAATTATGCCCAGCTTTTATGGCAAACGGCTGTTGAATCTTACGATGAAATCTATAACGGAGCGGTAGATGCTTGTTATGCAATAATAGGTAAATACATTAAAAATTTTGCAAGATCTATTAGAGACTAAATAAATAGAATGATACGCGATATAAGCAATATGTTATTGTATGATCTCAAGAATTTATGAAACAGTAACATTTCTAATTAGGTGCTTCCACCGTTTTTATCATTTCGAAAGTACCACTGAATTGGCCAGTAATAGGAGATATCATATTAACATTATTTTCACTTATGGAGGGTGGCTTAATTATATTGTGTTCCTATAATTATAATATTTGGGTACTATATGGTGCTTACATAATATTTGGAGTGATTTATCACACCATGGTCACTGTTGCAAGGTAATTCTTATTTAAATAGAATTTTTCATTTAATTCATGCTTTGTACCTTATTATTTTATAGTTTCGAGGTTGCGAAATATATATCTGAAGATAGCTATGGTTTAATATTTGGAACAAATATCTTTTTAGCATTATTGTTCCAAAGTTTGTTAACGTTAATAGTTATTAATGGAAATCTTGGAAATACTATCAGATCCCAGGTAAAAGAATATACATACGTACATATATATATATATACACACACATATATGTATGAATGAAAATCTAAGACATTAATCTGCTTTCATACCGAATATTACAATTTTATCGTGCGATAATTAATTTTTTGTTTTAGTTTTTCATTTATGGCTGCTATTACATAGTTTTGGCTGTGATATTTTTAATAATAGCTATATTTGCGATTGTAAAACGTTATAAAAGCGGCGATAAATTTGAAATATGGTCAAAAAATAAGAACATTCGAAAGTCAATAGATAACATCGAAAAGAACGAATCGTTTAGTACAAATTCGACAGTATCTAAAAATGATATCTTAACTCCTCATTCGGAATAAGTATTGCGGAAATTAATAATTATAAAAAAATGTATAATAATTTCCTTCTTATATTATCCTTGTACGTATTCTTTTACGTATTCAACAGACAATTTATTAAGAATGAACTATCTATTAAATTTAGTCAGATAAACTTTGTTATATCAACGTATAATAATAGAATAATAGAGTTATCAAATTTTTTATAGCTTTTACTATTAAAAAAAAAAAAAAATAATAATAATAATAATATTTTAACTTTAGTCTTAAAACTTACGCACATGTAGTATGGAATACGAAAAGAACAGTATTCGTATTTGTAAGGTAGTAAAAATATGTAATATTATAAATATTACGTAGCGAATCATCCTAGATGGAAATGAACATTTATAAAGAAATTGACATTCATGTCAGAAAAAGATATTACTTTTTAATAGATTGTGTTATTAACAAACGTTTATTTTAGGCAAAAAGTCATTTCATTATTCTCGAGACGCGAAAAAGATAAAAATTAATCATACATTTTAAAATAATTTGACGGTATTATTTATTGCGGCAAATACCCAAACGTCAATGTATTAATCTTTTGCGGTTGTTATATATGTAAATAAAAGTAAGAAGAAAAAAGATAATATCGTCGATATAATATCCTCATTGCTTAACTCCTAATTATTTTATGAGCAATGTTTCTTTGAAGTAAAATTATGTATGCTCGTACGATCAAATTGAAAAAGAAGACAAACGAATGAACACGCATAAATTTCTTTATATATACATTGTAATATATATATAAAATAAAGTAAATATATCAAGTCTCACGAGCAGTCATCGGTATCAACGAGATAATATTTTTTTGTACTTGAACGCATCACAAAACAAAGGTGATACGTTTTATTGGAAAACGCATTATCGACAGAAACGTAGTCTTAATCATCGAATCTTGTGGGATTTTCCTTCGGATCGCGCTGCAATTATATAGAGTCAATTAAAATACATAGATGATCAGAAACGTGCGTATAAACATCTTCGATGAAAACCGAGGGGAGGTCAAAGCGACGAGATAGTAAGTACGATTTGTTTATGAGGCATCGAGCATATAAAACAACTAACGACGTTGCCTGATGCCGCAGTTTGTAATACTACGCGAGTGCAAACATATTACATTTTTACTCCTCATCCGGCATTGTAATTAGTATCTTTGGAAAAAGGCAGCTTATATAAAAAAAAAAAAAATTATCCATAAAGCAAGAGAGAAATCATGGTGCAATTTCGGGTAAGACAATCATTTCTTAACATCGATAAGAATATGATAATTGTATTGTGTCGACGATCTTCTTTGCATTCAAATGAATATAATACATAAATATATATTTATACGCGTATTGTCTCGTGCGTTATCAAAAAATGGTCACAGATGAAATTACATCGAGCATCAATTTTTGATAGGCTATAATTATCGAATCGATAATGAAAATCAATCATGTTCTTTAATCGAACTCATTGATTTCATCGCATCGTCGTTCAAACGGAATAACTCGCGTCAAAACTTCGTCGTCGATATAATTTCACGCTTCACAATTATTACGCGAGTTGGACATTGAAAGATCGTATTGTTGCCATCTATTCTTATGTAACACCGAAACAACGCATATCGAGAAATAGAATAAAAATGAAAACGTTTCTATGGATCAGCTATATTCTACATGGAATGCAACTGAGAATATATAAAAGACAGTTCTATCGTTTCGATATAAGAAAATTTATTGATCGTAAATTAGAAGGTAATGACGAAAATGGAAAGTCCCGGCTCGGCATTGTTCGACAAACAAAACGATCCCACCGATGATATAATCGATGATAAACCCTAATTCCTCGTTGGTTTAATTAGATCGAAAAGAGATTCGATTTTTAAACAATGCATCCAAAAAGAAAATATAACGTCGTTCCCGATCGGACGTCTATCTCTACGTACGAAAAAATGAACGAATGAATTCGAATCGATCAGATTTATCACTGCCGAGATCATTTTTATTATTTCGAATTTAATCTCCCGAAGATCCGAGTCAACGTTTATCTCTCGAGACTTTGTTCGAGAGTTCATCTGCAAGAAAATGAAACGCTTTAAAAGGGTCGCCGAGTTTCGCGCTTTCTCCGCTTAAGGCCAGTCTCTTAAAAGTGAATGCTCCTCGATAGAAAGGAAGAAGAACGACGAGTCTGGCAAAAAGAAGATATGTATATTTATATGTACGAAGAAAAAGTAAATCGATACAGAAGATAATCAAACGTCGAAGGTCACAACAATCGTACGTTGTAACACGAGATTGCTCTTTCGTTCGAATGAAGAGATTAATACGTCTATATTGGTCGTTATCTGCAAGCAGATAACAAAGAACAAACGAATAAATCGATCGATTTTTCGCGCGAAAAATCGCATCGGTAGAAATACCGTTTGTTCCAAAGGAAGAATTTCCTAACAAGAAAACGATTACGATGCCGGGCATTTCCAACGTTCAGGAAGTAGTCGTAAATACGCGAAGATCGTAGTAGGTTGAAGAAAAGAAGTGGGATATAAAAAGAGAGAAAGACGAGTCGTTCGAATGGTTATAGTCGATGGAAGTATGACGAACGTCGACGCTTCGACTTCTTGGTGGGGTTTATAGAAAACTACCATCTCTCCTCCGTACGCCTGAATCGTCGTTGTACTCTCAGTTCCGTTTAAAACAGAACAGAGAACGGTACGTTACATTTTTTCGCCGTTTCTACAACAAAATCTAATAATTTTTCTTCGCGTGATAACTTATCAAAGAAGCAAAACGAGCAATGTCCTTCGAATCGGTAAGTCGAGCTTGAAATCGAATTTCGTGCAAATTCTCTCTTACATCGTATACTTGATTCTTTTTTCTTTCTTTTTTTTTTTTTTTTTAAATATGCAAACCAAGTTTCCATCATTAAACAATATTAAATGTATGAAAGAGTTGCAGCTAACCTCACAAAGTTTTCATGCTTATAAACACGGACGCGCCACTCGATCTACAACGTTATCAAATATTTTAATGAATTCACGAACACGTGGTTCACTTTTAAAAACGAGCAACAGGAATGATTCATCAAACGACCGTAATCACTTTTGAAGCTTCAAAGATATCGGGCATATATTCGATATAATGTCGCATGATTCTTCACCCTTGTATATCAATGGTCGTATATTACCGATAAGATTTTTAACGTTACACGCTCTTTGAACAAAGATCATTTGCCTAAACGTATCCGTAACATAATAGTTTATTTAAATGATATGATACTTCGGTAGCGAAACTCCTCGCCGCATCGCCTAACCTCTAACGATAAGAAAGCCGCACCTTGATACAAACTCACCGCACTTCCTGCAATTATCCACTTTGTTACACAAATTCCCTTGCGAAGGTGTTTCCAAATGATACCGATGTCCTTCTTTCTATTTCTCTACGTAAGTGCGCTTGTACGCAATAAAAAAGGCGGATACAGAGAACGCAAGAACCGTTTATACGGAATTCCCATTCGTTACGTCGTTGTAACTCTGTTGAAAACAACGCAACGTCTTTGTCAAAGTTGTCATAACAGTTTGTCGATGTGACTCAAGCATTCAAGTTAAAATAGAGTATATTTTAAGAGTGTGAGAGAGAGAGAGAGGGAAATCTTTCTATTTCTCTCGTTGATACTTTTCCTATACGTCGTACTAGCTTGTAACTCGTTAAATACGTTCGCGCGTGATTGACGTACGAATGAGACCACGTATCTCCGAGTAAAGAATTCATATGTGATATATCTGGCAGTGGACGAAGAAGAAACTGTCCTTGAAAAAGGAAAAAAAGCCTATTAAATTCTTCAATTCGATTCGTTGAAGCTATAACGTTAGGAAAATTGCAGCAATTGGGTCAGTGGTTAATCTAAACAATAGCAGGAAGATCTTTCTTTCTCGCATGTTTCTCGCGAGAAATAACATAGCTGAAAGAAGAGTAGGTACGTGCCTATATTTTCATCTTCGAAAGAAACCGTAGGCGTTCGTTTCGTCACTCGTGTCTCGTCATACATAAGTACATACATACCTTCGTTTCAAGCAAGAAAGTTGGATTCTATGATGTCATGGTTTGCTCGCAGCTTTCACTCGTACCAACGGCGAGCCTTATTTTACGAAATCCTCTTGATTTTGATATAAGAAAAACGCGTTGATACAAGCGGCTCTTGATAAGAGACGAATCAAGGAAAGAAATTAATACGTCAAGTTAATTCGTGCGAGATAAATCTCGCGCTTACCGACACTGTATATCTACGATACCAAATATGAAGAAATGACAAAAGACCTTTTAAAATCGTACGAATCAAAGATTCTTTTCTTCGTTTCCTCTTTCGTTTCTTTCTATTTGCATGAATCTTATCGCTTTCTCCAGTCGAGAAACTTTTGAAGAAAACGGTTTACATAGAAACGGGTTGGCTCGACTTTCTAGGTAGGCTCTCTCGTAGATATGCTTTTAATTCCGCGCGTTGAAGTCTTCAGCATTGAGATAAGAGGAAAATTTTAATATAGATTAGAATATTTCCTTTGATTATTCGTTCGGAGTGTATACATTGTTATTCCCTTGGAAAGATTAAACGGTTGCTCATCGTGCACGGACACGATTTCGTAACGCTTCGGAAAACACGCGACATGGCGCGTGCAAACCTTTCGGGATTGTATCCTTGACTGACATTTGTGAAATTCTTATGGGCAATCGGACAAATGCGTAACACCGATCCATCCTAAAAACGATATCGATTGTTATTGCAAATAATCTGTATTTTTTTTTTCCTTTTTTCAGACCATGCCATTATTATTTTTTTTAACGTTGATCGGTGGAATCATGGCGCAATGTTTGACGGGAGAAGACAATCCCGTTATGATGAATCCACGTTCGAAAACGATGCTCGACGAAGGTCGTTACGAATTTGCTATAGATGCTTTAAAGAAGACCGCTGAAATACAAACCAGCGACAACATATTCTTCAGCCCGGATAGCATTCACAGCGCCTTGACTTTAGCGTATTTCGGGGCCCGTGGCAACACGGAGGCGTCCTTGAAAAAAGCTTTGCATATTCCAGACGATTTATCAAAGATCGACGTGATGAGATACTACGCTTTCGAGAAATCTATTAAGCAAAAAAAAGAGGTAGGAATGATTCGGTTCAAGGTGAGCCACGTGAAACGAGATCGAAACGCTCTCGGTGATAATGATTTTTATTCTACCACTTTTCAGGATAATGGGTCAGCCAATTACGAGTACAAGTCCGCCAACCGGCTTTGGGTAACGAATGCGAGAAAGTTGCGCGATTGCATGCTCGATTTGTTCAATGATCAATTGGTGAAGGTCGATTTTAAGAGCAATCCATTGGCCGTACGAAAGACTATAAACGATTGGGTCAGTAATACCACGAAGGGTCATATTCGTGACTTATTGCCAGAAGATAGTATCACGGAAGATACGGATCTCGTCTTGGCTAATGCCGTTTACTTCAAGGGTCTCTGGCAAAGTCGTTTCGATCCAGCAAATTCGAAAAGAGATATCTTCTATACACCTGGCTCCCAAAATTCCGTAATCACGTTCATGCGCCAAAAAAAGACGTTCAATCACGGTTAGCGAAATTTATATAGCCGAGATTTATATTTGTATATTACATATAATATACAAGTGTATTCTACACCGATAAAAAAGAGTTGAACCGAAATCTTCTTCGTTTGTTCGATAGTCGTCTCGGAGGAGTTGGGTGCACACATCCTTGAACTTCCATATAAAGGTCAAGAAATCTCCATGTTCGTCCTGCTACCACCTTTCGCAGCGGCCAGATTTTTGAACGATGGAGCGAATCGGACCCAAGGAGACGGCGGTATCAGGAACGTTCTCCAACGCATCTCCACTGAGGCTGGTGCTACCGAATTAAGAATGCTTCTTGACGATGGAATGCCATCGAGACAGGTCGAAGTATCCTTACCACGATTCGAATTGGAAAGAGAGTTACCTCTGGTACCGCTTCTTCGTTCTTTCGGTGCTGGCGACTTGGTCATACCCGGTGTGGCCGATTTAGGAGATTTCTTAGCCGACGGTGAAAAATCACTTCATTTGGGAGACGCTGTTCATAGGGCTAAAATCGAGGTCACCGAAGAGGGCACGACAGCGGCAGCAGCTACGGCGCTCTTTAGTTTCCGTTCGAGTAGGCCGTCCGAACCGGCTGTCTTTAATGCTAATCATCCCTTTATATATTTCATCTATGACAAACCAACGCATAGTATATTATTCTGCGGTATTTATCGCACACCCGGTGCACCGGCTTCATCGGTACCTGCTTAATAACGATCTTACTGAGGAGATAAACGTTCTTCAAAGTACGTGATTCCTCATTCTTTGTACTAGATAGTTGGAGTGATTGCGCGAATGGCATTAGTCGTCCGTGCTCGTAAAACAGCCGTGTTTACTTTTCAGCACGATCCCTAGCAAGGATTAATAAGAAAGCCGATAAATGAGTAAATGGATTAATGGATGTACGAATGAATGATAATGCCTCGAATACTTGAGTGCCTGTTTGAATCAATGAGTGGATACGTGATATTAAAAATTACATAATGTTTATAAGTTTTGCTTTCAACCAAAGGTAAGCACAAAAACGAACAAATTACAGATTCAATTTATTACATAGCTATATATTTAATTTGTATTTTATGATACAATGATGACAATTGGTTAACCATGAAGGAAGAACCCATGACTAAAATATATACAAAAAGTTATTTTGTAAAATTATACCTAGGTAGAAAGAGATGCATTCTGTGTTTTCATCGGATATATTTCTATTTTATATAACTTATACCGATTACAGTTATGTAATATTGCTAGCACATCATGCTTAGTTGGGCAATTGACTAAATTTGAAAGTGTGCCTGCAACAATGCCACTGATTTCTATTAACAATGTTCCGAACGATCAAATAATACATATATGTAACTTGTGTATATCTCTTTGCGACGAGAGAAACTATATTTATTTTGTTTATAATATCTATAATTCTTATATGTATTGTATACTTATTTTGCCTTTAATTATGAGATTTTTTTTATACCCAATATCTTCAATAATCTTTAGCACGTAATGCTTGATTATAAATGTAAGAAATTATATGAATAAAAGGTAAGATAGGTTTTTAACGTAATATTTCTATTTTATATTTTTCAGAAATCTATTTGATCTAAATCTATGAAAAGTTATAACTTTTTGTTATCGAATCTTACATTAAATTCCTTCAAAATATGTTCTCCATAGGTGCTAATTTAATAAATAACTCATTTACTTCCATTGTGAAATGTATTTAAAGGGAAAATTTTTTGCTTTAACTTTTACCCAAAAAGTTAGTACGATTTTAAATAGGAGGGAGTAACGCGCGCTTTTTGACTTTTCTGTTGGTACTAGTCTGAACATGTAACGAATTCGATCAGGGGAGTTAGGCTAGGGTTTTAATGATAACGAATTCCTTCCTTGCTAGTGAAAAAAATTTTATTTGCTGCCATCTAGCGAAGAAATTTTATTATAAACAAGCGCACAGACACAATTAAATTTCGTAGGTATGTGCACATCACACTAACACTATTGTAGTCGGCTTATAGCAATTGCCGTAGTATGTGATTCGGTACGAGTCTCGTAATAAAACAAATTTATATGAAATATATAATTTGAATATAAATATACACGTAATAAATAGTGAAAATATTTATTTATATTGTACAAATTGCATTTACAAAAAATTATTTGTGAAGTTCTTATTGATAAAATTAATGATAAAGTTCTGTAGCTTAGTAGCATTCTACCATAATTTTGATCTTACGATATATATGCAATATATTTGATGATACAATATATATTAGCATATTTTTATTGGTTAGTAATATTATGTAATTAATGTAATTATTAGTTTTAACTATGTTTCCAAGTAAAATGCAATATTTGTAGATAAGCGTAAGAAGGTTAAGACATTAGTTTGTAATGTAAGTTTTCAACTTTGCATACACATAATAATAATATTTTTATGATTAATTTTCAGTTATATTTTCTAAAATGGTTTTTTATATATACTGTCACATATGTAAATTTAATGTGAAATGAATTATTAACGAATTTTGGAGTCTTAATATATTACAAATATGTTTTCGACGGATCAATCTAAAACTTCAAATAATCTTCCAATTCAGGAAGATAAAAGAGTTTTTATAAATGATACAGACTGGGATAAGATAGCTGTATATTTAATAGGAAATCAACAAAGATTTAGAGAAAATATTATTATACCCAGAATGATAGGACCTGTACAAATTAAGACTAATGAAGAAAAAATGGTGGAAAGAGCGATGGAAAGTTGTGCCTTTAAGAGTATTATGAGCTGTGTACTTGGTATTTATCATATTTCTTAATTTTTTTTTTTCCTTATACTTAAATCTTGACCATATATAATAAGATAATGTTTGTAGGATATGGATTGGGAGCTGCAATAGGTTTATTTTCATCAAGTGTAAATCCAAATATCACAAGTGTAGAAAAACAACAAACTGCACGCGAAATATTTAGAGAAATGAAAATGACGACGCTCAGTTATGCTAAGAATTTTGCTGCTGTCGGTTGTGTATTTTCAGCCGTTGAATGTACTATAGAATCTGTAAGTTTTTTTTAATCAATTTTATTTATTTGAAAAAAATTTATTGAAGCTTCATTTTAATTTTAGTATAGAGGTAAAACCGATTGGAGAAATGGTACTTATGCAGGTGGTGTAACAGGTGGCCTAATAGGCTTAAGAGGTATTGACTATTTTTTTTTTAACATTTCAAATATGATGATAGATGTGTTTAACTTTTATCTGTTTCCAGCTGGCATAAAAGCAGGACTGATAGGTGCTGCAGGCTTTGCAGCATTTTCAACAGCAATAGATTATTACATGCACAGGTCATAAACAATGTTTAATAGAATTACAACTCGTGTATTTCTATAGAAAAGATATAAAAGCCTGCGTATATTGCGCATATTTATAATACATACAAAAGCATGAAACATGTTTATATTGTATAAATAGATATAAATGCTTAGAAATAAGTACAATGGTCAAGGTATAAAATATGTGAAAAATTGATATCTGTTCGTCTTAAATTACCTAAAACTTGTCAGTACTCCCGCTTATTGATTGAACAATTTTTTTTTTTATTTATTTTATATACCTCAAAATACTATTAAATCGTATTACAAAAATACTAAGCTATATCTTAATATTCTGATAAATAAGAACAAAGTAAATTAAATGCAGTTTTGGAACAGTTCTTAATACTTTTCACATAATACCTTTGGAAGATAAATATGTGCAAAATTTCATCATCTATCTTTTATGATTTATCACATTAAAAAGCAATGTTTCGTATAAGTTACAATATTTTTTGTCGTTAAAAGAAGATGCAGTCTTATATTTTTAATTTTTCTTTAAAACATCCTGGATGATATCACATGTTCTATTTGAATTAGATATGTCAGGAAAGTATATATATGTATACAAATACAAAAAGTATTTGCATATTCGAAGACATATTCCTCATTGTATAAATGAGTATAATCTTATTCATATACAATGATCTCTCATTAAAAATGTTTATATCATATTTAAAGTCTTAAAATTATATGTTAGTATAATGTATATTATATATAACATTGACATGAATTCTATTTTTTAAATTAAACATGAGATTCTCTTCTCTGTACCTAAAGAAGTATATTGGTTTGGAATTTTTTGGTTTTAGTTCTATAATATGGAATACTTAGATATCTGTCTCCTCTTAGTTATTTTATAGTAATTCTTTAAATGATAAATTGACACAAAATCTATGTAGTCGTTGTGTACATTATTCGTACATTTTTATCAGGAGATCTATTTCTGGTATTTCTTATAAATTCAGATATTATTTCATGAATATTTTAAATCAGACCTTTTTGAAACAAAACAAAGAATTACAAGGCACTTATGACAACTGTCGCTTCCTTCTCATTTACTTTTACTTGCAGTGGCATTGGTATCAAAGATATAATTACTTTGCACTATGTATCAATAATTGTCCTATGTATCTTACATATTAAATCTTGTTAATTCAAAAAAATATTAAACTACTGAATATTATATATAAATACACTTGTATGCAAGCAGTAGTTAAAAAAAAAAAAAAAGAACTATGCATTAAAGAATTTTCTTATATAATGCACATATCAGCTAAATAGAAGCTTGTAAAAATTAAACTGTCTCTTAAAGCTAAGTTTTTGTATGTCACATATATTTTATAAACTTTTTTGGCACCTATAGAGCCGAAGCTCTTCCTTCATTTTGTCCAACATTTATTTGATTAGGGTTGCTGTTGTTGCATTTGTGCTTGCATTACAGCCAATAATTCTTGCATACGACGTAATTCTGCTTCCTTTTCTTGTAAAATACGATCTTTCTCTGTTACGGAAGTAGCTTTTTCAGATTCCACAATTCTATTTATAAAAAAAAAAATGTACTATTAGTATTATTATTGTTATTTGATTACAGTTGAAATATTTAGAAATGTTCTTACGTTTGTCGTCGTGGTGGAACCGGCGCTCCTTTAGCTAATCTTTCACTACGGTAATTTTCATAATGTACCTCCTGTGTTACTTCTTGTAAATCTTGCATGTGTGTTCTAAAACAGTAGATACAATCGTTTCTGATTCATGGCTGCTGAAATATAATGATACAGCTTTTTTATTAGAACTTTTAACTTACATCAGCATCGTTCTTAATTTAATAAAATCACAATGATCTGGATTTTCTACTTCAACAACACCCCAAGGATAAAGTCGCCCCCTTACTCTTTTTCCTTTAACTTCAAGTAAGGTATTTGCGCCACATACTGCAAATGGAACAGCTTCTTTCAATTGTCTTACTTGTTCTTTATAATCTTCATCTTCATCGCTATCACAATCTGGAAGGGGGTAGATCTTAATGCCACTACCTTCGATTTCTTCCATTACACGTTTCTTTAAACGAAGTACTTCTCTTTTAGTAAGTACATCTGCTTTTGCAATTACTGGCACAATGTTAACTTTATTATGTAATTGTTTCATAAATTCTATATCCAAAGGTTTTAATCTATCAACAAAACAAATAAATTATATTTGTTTATATACAATTGAGATAAAAAAAATCCATTCAATAATACTTAAACATATAAATTAAATCCTTACCCATGACCAAATGGAGAAATGAAGTAAAAACAACAATGTATTCTATTATCAACTATATTTCTTCTATTTAATCCACTTTCATCCCGCAAAAATCTTTCAAATTGATCATCTATATATTGAATGATTGCTCTGAAACTATCTGTATTATCAATAGCATCTCCATAACCGGGTGTATCAACGACCGTAAGTCTTAGTTTAACACCTCTTTCTTCAATTTCTACCGTGGAAGCATCAAGTTTTACAGTTTGATTAGTTTTCTCTGTGTAAGCAGAAATTAATTATTTATTAATAACTCTTTAAAATTCTACGTTACGATATAAAAATATATTAAAAGTATTAATAGAAAAAAATAATAATTTCGTATTAAGAGATTAACAATGCTTACCAACAGCATCAGGAATTATTCTTTCTGGATATAAATCGGTTAAAAATAAACTATTAACTAATGTAGATTTTCCAAGGCCAGACTCTCCAACAACCATAAGTGTAAACTCAAAACCTTTCTTCACCGACTTTCTATGCACTTGATTAGGTAAATTTGCAAAACCTACATAGCCTGGGGCTTCAGGACTAGTAAACTGTTTAAAACATATTTCAATTAGAATAAATTGTAAAGTGAAAATAATCAAGAAGGAAATCGTACGGAATTACATAAAAATTTTACTACTCCCGAAAAACGTATAAGTCTTTTTAAAGTTTCATGAATAGTACATCATTAATAAACGTGATATTTAAAAAAAATAACACATTTTATTGTTCTATAGATTACTATAAAATTTTATATATTAAAATGTATGTTCAGTACAGGCTGCATATACATCCTCATAAATATTATACTTACAGTTTTAACATTCTCTCTTTCGCTAGACATTCTTCCGTATAATCGAGTGGATTTTTTATTTGAAAAGAATTAAACTGCTTCCAGGCAAACGCCTTATAAACAATATTCGGATTAGCTACTTATGAATTAATGACAGAACAAGACGGAACAAGATCGAAATGTCTACTAGCAGTACTACCAACGGACGACGAGGCGTTTTAACCGAACATTTTTATAATCGGAGAAATTTGTATAACTATTTAAATGTGATGCAAAATGTATAATATTAATAAGTTATATTTCCTTAATGTATGTATTCAACGATCTATTTTCAATTGGATTTGACATTGGAAATATTAATGAACTTTTTACGATTAGACGACGAACGTACGTGCAACGTCCGAAGTGAATCAAACTGCTTTTAAAACATAATAATGTGAAGAATTTTACTTATTTTAGTAATATTATCCAAATATAAGATCAAAACGAAATACAAAAAATATTACAATGAAAGGTTCGAACATAATTAATTGTATGTAGATGTACGATTTAGCCTATTTTACTCGTGTTTGTTTGATCTATTCATAATACATAGTTTACTTTTTGACAGTTTGCATATGATGATGCGAATGAATTACAAAACTATTTTATTAACATTGATTGTTGCTGTAGCAAGTTCTCTATTAACATCATGGAACAATTGTGGTTATCCTTTTTTCCTAAGGCCACCAGATTGGAAATATCAATTTCAACATAAGGTTAGTAAATCTTTTCAATCGACTACAATCAACGATATATTCATTATTAAAAATTTAAAACCATGATTGTACCTATAATATTTATGAATTAAATTATTTTTAAGGAAAAAGTGAATAATGAACCTGGATATCAAGAAATAGATTGCTCTATAAATGGTGATTATTCAATTGGGTGTCGTAAAGAAGGAGATGAAGTATACATACCATTTTCATTCATTCATAAATACTTTGAAGTAAGTATTACTCGGGTAATGTATGTATAGTTTAGCCTGTTAAAAATTTATGTGACATAATATGAACAGATTTATGGTAAATTGGCAACGTACGATGGATTAGAAAGATTTGAGTGGTTACATAGTTACTCAAAAATTGTAACCCCCAAGGGTAAATATGATCCTCGAGGAGTATTCATGACATTTGAAAATTATAATGTCGAAGTTAGAGAGAGAGTAAAGTGTGTTAGCGGCAGCGACGGTGTACCAATATCCACGCAATGGGAAAGTCAAGGATATTATTATCCGACTCAAATTGCCCAATTTGGACTGTCGCATTACAGCAAAAATTTAACAGAACCTGAACCTTATAGGAAATTAATAGAAGATTCTGATAAAGTAAAACAAGAATGGTCTGTTCCTCAAGGATGTGTTATTTCTCGAATATATGACAAACAAGTTAATAGCTATGTTATGAAATTTGCAACACCTGAGACTAGTACTTCTGGAATAAGTTTAAAACTGGATCATGTATTAGATTTGGTATTAAAATGGGATCTAAACATTAAGGATAATGGTAGCATAACAGTTGCATTACAATCTAGAGAAAAAAAAGATACATATTACTTGCATTACACTGCAAATAATGTAATGTTATATACCTATAAAAATCATATATATTATGGAATTGGGCAAATTAATCATCAGTGGAGACGTTTTACTAGAGATTTAGTCATTGATTTACAAAAAGGATTATATTTGAATGATAAAAGTAAAAAGAAACTTTCAAGATCTAAATTAAAGGTAACTACATATCATTTCAATAAGCAAGTTGATTAAAAAATTTAATAAATAATTCAATTTATATTTTTATAATAGATCGTTAAAATAATGCTTTATGGTTCTGGAATGATTGATAATATTACATTGTCAACAAGCGAACATATGGAACAATTTTATGATGCTGCCAAATGGTTCGTTGCTAATCAAAATATTACATCCGGTGGATGGCCAAATCCAGTTAGAAGAAAAGTTTCTACTGGTATGGCTACATTGGAACCTGGATGGTATATTATTGCATTTTATTCCTACTAATCTTAATACAACGAATTCTCGATTGTGTAAAGTTAATATATTAATTATTATGTTAATGTAAAATATTATTTTAGGTATTCTAGCATGGGTCAAGGACATGCTATTTCGGTATTGGCACGGGCATATTATCATTCTCGAGAAGAAAAATATTTACAAGCTGCAGTTAGAGGTTTAAGGCCATTTAAATTATCATCTAGTAAAGGAGGTGTAGCAGCTCTGTTTTTAGGTAAATACATTTGGTACGAAGAATATCCTACAACACCACCTTCGTTCATTCTTAATGGGTTCATATACTCTCTCATTGGACTCTATGATTTAAAAAGTATAGCAACAAGTAAAGATGCATATGAGGCATCAAGATTATTTAATCAAGGAATGATCTCACTTAAAAATATGTTGACTTTGTACGATACCGGGTCGGGTACAACATATGACTTACGTCATTTTACATTAAAAATAGCTCCAAATTTAGCCAGATGGGATTATCATTCTACACATGTGAACCAACTTCTTCTTCTTAATACCATTGACAACGATCCACTTTTTACTGCAACTGCAGAGAGATGGATCGGGTATATGAATGGTAAAAAAGCTGCACATAATTAATTATATTTACATATATTTGTACTTAAAACGACTACATTGTGTCCTAATATCTTTATTAATTTTTGATATAATTTCTTTATTTGTTTAAACTTCACATTCTTAGCGATTTTATTTAAATAACCGTGGCTATAAAACGAAAAATTATCAGGTACATGCTGTTCAGTTGTTTTTGTATGTACATATAAATGTTTTTATAAAAATTATGAGTAGGTCACATATGCTTGATAATATACATCATTCATTTATGAATCAGTTTTTTAAAGATATTTATATATAATTCATTTATATTATAGAAAAAAATATAGATTATTAAAGGAAAATAAAACAATAATTAATTTTCAATAGAGGTAATGATAAATGCTATCAAGTAAACTGGTTGTGTAAATTAATTTCTGTGCAAGTATAATACATGTACTTAAGTAGTGAATTTTAATTAAAATGCAATCAGTTAATTTCTGCATGAAAAAATACTTGTAATCTTTAATATTTAATATCATTAATAGCAAATATCTATAAGAGCCTTGAGGAGCTGTCATATAATATATAAATTTATACCGAGATATATATATATATACATATATTAAAAATATATATTTTAACACACATAAAATAGGTCACCAACAAGCAGAAGAATTGAAGATTTTAGTAAGATAGGACACTTTTTTAAAAATATTTTTATCTCTTTTCATTTATCAAAATGACATAATTGGACTATACGCAAAGTAAAAGTATTATGGATATCTTAATAATTCATTTATGTTTAACAATATAACTTATTTGCATGTTTGCCTTCATTACTTAAATGTGCCTCATAGAAAAGAAATGTAATTATTGTTTAATTTAATTTAATACTTATTATTCCATGCAAATTTTTTTTTCTATTAGAATTATTATTTAACATTCCACATGTTGATAATGTGCAATTCGATTTCAATTAATTTGTATATTTATAGCTTATATTTAATTATAAGGAAAAAATGGTTTGCTATCATATTTAATATCTTATTGCAAAAATAGAAATATGTAGATAGACAGATGAAAAATATCAATGCAATGTTTAGAAAAACAGGGTAGAAAATAACATTGGTGATAGTAGCATTTAGTGATTGTATATTTTTTTACACTCAAAGCGATTGTAGTAACTCAGGAAATAATTTGCGAAAATTCTTAATTACTATTTTCATGTAAGTATAATGCTAAATATACTGGATCCCTTCATTGAAATATAAAAATAATTGAATGTTCTTTGAAATAGAATCTTAATATCATATAAATAAGTTAGATGATAGATATCGCACAAGAGTTATTCGTAATAACTAAATTAAGTATTGTTAAATTTCATACAAATTGGTTATATTTATTAAGATTAAATAAAACACATCAATATACATTTTCTTATTATCATAATGTAAATATAAACTTTCTGTAGTATAATCTAAGACTGTTATCATCAATCATATTATTAATTAATTATTGGATGCAATATATATTATACATCTTTTGTATTATGTATTTTATATAGGCTGTGTAACATGGACATGTTTGTAAGGCATGCTTTAAAAATATCTTATATAATCATTTTAATCAAACAAATCCCATGTTAAATTATGAAAGATAATAAAATTTAAAAACTACACATATGCAGGATATGACTTTATTATGAAGCACTTATACCATAAATGAAAATAAGACTGTACGAGTGGTACTTCCTTTAACTTTTGTAACTTTGCTACGTGCATTATTATAAACTTCTGTTTTTATATAAATACCTTTTTTAGTAATTTCTACTATTACTTTTTACATGTTAAGCTTATGAACACTTGCTGTAACAAAAAAAAAAAAAGATTAAAAGAACAAATTAAAATATGAACATTAGCTTACATTAATAACTATATTTGATAGGAGGGAGGGAGGAGGAGACAAAAAAGAGATCAATTAAAAAATATGACGAGGTTGTCCATGATATACCTGAAATGGAAAGATAGTAATTTGAATATCAATAAATTACAAGCATTTAAAATCTATAAAAATGAAGAACACATTAAGACAGTAAAGCAACTTGTAAATATGATAACATTTTTATTTCTCTAGTTTTTCATAATGAGATGACAATTATCATATGTTTATGGCTTTCTCTTTGTTCCACATTATCTGCTTACATGCAGATTTTGCAAACCCTCCTAGATTTTTAAAATCAGTTTTAAAATATGTAAAATACAAAAAAATTATGCAGGCTGATATTAGTAATTACAATGTGTACACGCACAATTGATAGGCATTTGAAATATTTATTGTGTAACATAAAAAAAAGATATAAATAGCTATAGAAGTTTATTTTTATTGTATAAAATATTTAACTCTAATAGATAATTACTTTAAGCAGAAGTTAATTAATTGCTACCTTTTGTGTGTTCTTCTACAGTATATATATAAAGCTGTTATTTTTATATTTGTACGTGTGCACTTGTCAATTTATCAGCACATATGCTCGAAGCACAAGTTTAACATTTACATTGCTTTAAGACAATAAGAAAATTCCGTATATGTAAAAACTGGCAATGTATATTTCGTGCCAGAGTCAGACCAGAAAAAACTAAGTTATTGTGTGTTTATGTCTATATATGTATCCTTTGAAATGTTGTAAATGGAGTATACTTGCGTAACAAAACAAATCTTTTCAATTCTATCCCATATTATTTATAACAATATTACCTGCAAATACTGAATAGAAAAAAACTGAATAGACAATAAATAGAACAAATACAAAATTATCTATACAATTTCTAGTATCTATTTTTTTTATTTATTATAAGAAATTCTAATAAAGTCATTTGATGTATTATAGTATTACAAATTTCTGTTCTATAGGAAAATTTATTTTTGTTACTATAATCAAAAAAGTAAGTGCATTGTATAATATAAAATAAGGAAAATGCTCAGCCTGCATTATGCAGAAAGGGTCGCGGCATCCACAGTATTATATTTTCTGTGCTACATTTTAGATTTACAGTCTTAGTAAATTACTATAATGTGCATCTACACTTCATGTTCACCTCATCACCGCTACTATATGGTTTTATTATTCATATATTCAAATTGCATGCTTACTCCTATGAATACATCTGTATGTGTTTTACAGGTTCGTGTATACAATGCCTTTGACGAATATGAATAATTCGACACAACACATTAGGTTGGCTTGGCTTGCATTACACATGTTTATTTACCAGAAGCATCATGTTATACCTATTAGTAAAAAGATCGTCAGTTTTTTCACAAGCAATTAACTTTCAATCTAACTTTTTGAATGTATGAGTTTATCCAGTATAAAGTGCGTGTTTCATTTAGAAATACGATAGGATTGATGCAAGAGTACCAAATTTTACTGAATCATTAGAAACATTTCTATTATATTCGTGCAAATTAAAACTGTAAAAAACTTTAAAGTTAATAAAATTCCAAGTATAATAAAATCAAAATCTCTTATAAAAGAAAAAATTTAGATATATTTAAAATATGTTTTATGTTTAGAAAAAAATAATTAGATTAGAGAATACAATATGGCTTTATAATAAGAGTATACGTTTATATTTGTTGGCTATTAGGCAAAACTGTTTAAATAAAATAATAGAAATAAATTAAATAAGATAATAGAAACGACGTTATGAAAAACTACATGGCACAATGCTAATATATCAAATCACTGTTGCATCAATCCTATTTTATTATTTTTTTTCCAGTAGAACAATTTATGCTCCATTCATACAATCAATCATGTAATATTCTCTTAATTAAAAACTATGACCATTTGACTTTATTCTTTGAAACCTTAAATGATATTATTATCTAGATTTAGTATGCTCAATGAACATATTGCTCATACAAGTTTTAGTAAATTAATATTCATCAAAGGTTCCAAAGCAATATCAAACATATGTATTTTGTTTGCACTACCTATTATGGTTCAGTTTACTTTATATTTCTCGATAATAAAAATACAAGCAGTATAATGATGGTTGAAAAAACTCAATGTTGCAGGTGAATTTACTTGGTATGTGTATACATTATTGTATTCCTTATGTGTACAATGAATGTTGTGTCTATATGTGGCATGGAACTTGCTCGCATTGAACAAGCATGTATTTTATCTCTTGAAGAGACACCACAAAGAAAGAACAGGTCATATACTGATACTGATGTTGTATCATAAATTATGTTCTGTGGTATCTCTATAAAGCCAGATATCATTCCCCTACCTTGGCAACTACTTCCTTAAAACTGAACTTTTTATAGGAAGTAGTCTGGTGTCCGCCTAGTGACATGTGGTTCTCCACGTCTTGGTGCTGGGTCGAATTGAAGGCTAAAATACAATGATATGTTAGTAACATATTAAAGTCTACCATTGAACGTTATATTAAAATGTGATATTTACAATGAATACTTCAAAGCATCATCTAGTTCCATAATTGCAGCTTGATTGCCACAACGATAGCAATAATTAGGAGCAGAGAATATAGTTACAACATTACGGTCATGACACCTGAAATTTCAAATGCGTAATTAAAGAAAAAATATTTGATCAATTACCAATTTATACAAATAATATTAAAAATTAAATCAAATATATTGATAAGTATATATACCAATTATATCCTTCCATAACCAATTGATGAGCTCTTGATACCAATGTGAGACCATTTGAATGATTAAATGTTTCTGATATATCTTGACCAAATGTATATCCTGCTCCTCGAGGAGAAATACCCCATCCTCCTCTGTCGTCAGGATCTGACCATAGCAAATCACACATTGGACCCTATAAATGACACAATCAAGAGTTATTTATATATAACTTATCGTATCACAACTGAACTATTAACTGAACAATGTTGTACATACTTCATGTGGAACCTCTTGAAGACGATCTAAAGCTCTTATGTGATCTAAGGTATCAATTGAAGGTGATAGCCCACCATGTAAACAAAATATTTGACCATCAACCAATGCAGTCAGTGGTAAGTAATCAAATAAATCCGTAAAGAACTTCCATACATTGGCATTTCCATATTTACGTAAGCATTCATCGTAGAATCCATATACTTGTGTGATTTGTCTCGACTCATGATTACCACGCAGAATCGTTATTCTTTCTCGATATCTCACCTATAGAAATAATATTATATTTTGAATAAATTTGATAAGATAATTATCAGATAAAATTTTGACTCCTATACCTTTAATGCAACAAGCAAAGTAACTGTTTCAACAGAGTAGTAGCCACGATCAACATAATCACCCATAAATAGGTAATTTGTGTCTGGAGATTTACCTCCTATTCTAAATAATTCCATTAAGTCATGGAATTGACCATGTACATCGCCACATACAGTTACTGGACATTTTACTTCTTGTACATTTGATTCTTTAGCCAAAATCTCTTTTGCCTAAATATATAAAGAAATTTGATTTCAATATATATAATGTGTTTAGATAATAATGATTCATAAATAATACATTTTAATCAATATAGTTCAATTACATTTCAACTTCAATTAAAATATATAATTCAAATTTTTTAATTATTTTATATATACATATATATATATATATATATATATACATACATATATATATATTTATATTTAAATGTTTGTATATTTTTTTATATTTTATAATATTGAAACTTATATTATTTAAAACAACAAATCAATTTTATTATGCATTATTGCCATTACTTCTGAAATGTGGAAAACTATTTGTAAAATCTTATAATTTAATAATATATCCATATAATTTTTGTCTTTTTTTGTCAGAATTTAACAAATTTTATTTAAAAATGAATATAATTATTGCAATGATATTGTTATTCGTCGCAAAGAGCAATAAAATTTTAATTTTAATAAGAAAAAAATTTGAAGCTACTATAAACTTTAACCGATAGCAAAAGATCCTAATCATAACTATTAAATATGTCAAAGAATACAAGTTGTGGAAGATAAAAATCTATTTTGTTAACACGTCAAAATATCAAGTAGTACTACTCTCATGCAAAATATAAAAAAACGCAATTAATCTCGAATACACGTATGACACATCCTTATCATATACCATGGTAAGGCAATTGCAGTAACTCTCTTACTTATCGCTTCCGATTTTGAAACATTTAATGATTTTTATATATAAAATATAAAGGAGAAATATATAATTATAAAAATACAGGAAAAATGAACCGGCTTTTTTACGAACGGCATAAATGGTACTAAGTACCTTGTCGCATAGAGTTTTCACTTGGCTTTCTGTCAGTTGTTTGCAGTCATTTAACTGTTCTATCCACTGATCAAGTTCCTTCAGTGACGCCTTTTCCTCCATTTTATAGATCTACACAATATCCGAAAAATATAATACACTTTTAGCACATATAATATAACGCTAAATAAGCTTATCTGTAAACTAAATCATTCGGTTTGACTGCAAAAGCTTCTCAATACAAATATTCCAATCGAGCACACACTCACAAAATGGCCGAGCACGAATGCTGATGGTGACGTCATATACGATTCATGTGTGCCCCTGCTAACTCTATCTTCTCTGTCTTCTTTCCAAAAGTAAATGGACCAATCAACGTTGCTTGATAAATAATTCTTACCAATAGCATTTGAGGTTTACCTTTGATTTAACTTTCGCTACATAGGTACAAGCATTACTAAATCAGATTAATAACAGTAAAAATATTATCTGCAGATTTTCGAAACGAAAAATAATCTATACATTTAAAACAATATAATATATTAATAATTAATCTGTCAACATCTGCAATTCTTATCGTTATCACATATTCAAACATTTGTTGATTCTTGCGTTAAATTTTAAATATTGAATGTTGTCATTATAAGTTTATTTGACTTCCTCATTTAAAAGAATATTTATGGAATTTGATATACATTGATATTAATTATTATTTTAAATTATAATGTTGTTTATTGATATAATATTAAATACACATAGTCAGAATTGTCATTGTATCATTGTACAAGCTGTTTCCGTTCGAATTGTATAACGTACTTCATATTTAACCATTTGAAAAGGTAATCATTTAATAATAATTCTTACATTACATTATATATCGATAGACGTAATTTTTATATTATTCTATCTAAAATCTGTACATTATGCATAACGTGCGTGCGAGTTGGTTTTGAAAAATCAATACTTCATTTATACTTACAATGAATTGAATTCGTTTTATATCATTAAAATTTTATATATTTAATTTGGGGAAAAAATAACAGAAATTATAACAAGACAAAAAATATTTGATTCAAATCAGATACCATTAATTTATTTTTAATATCATTATGTGTTGTGTTATTAATAAAAGTAACAATATATTTATATGTAGGGTATACTATCGATAAAAATAATCAAAGAATTTACTTTAAACATCAAATAAAGAGTTACATTTAAGTGTTACATATATTATTTACTCATTACATATATTTATGGAATCATTTTATGAGGTTAACCATAAAAATATATGAAAGTTTACTTATATATCATATAAAAGAAATATTACTTGTAATAAGATTTTATATAAAGCTAAAAGATATGAATATTTTTATGATTTCAATAATATCACATTTATTACTTTTTATTTTTGGAGATTAATTATCTTCTAAAAAAATATTAAAGCAAAAAGTGCAAGATCATTAAGTGAATATTTGTGACATTAACGTTATTTATCTTTTTGTTATTTTCCTTCTATAACACTTGACACTTTTTATCTACAAAGTGTTGCATCTAGCTGTACGAGCCAAGGTAATAATAATTTAATTTTTCGTCTATAATTTGAATCTTTTGAAACAGGATTTTTTTCTAAATACACAGTTTGTAACTTTTTGTTAGCTACTAAACTCTCCACAGTTACCCAGTCTTCGATCTCATTATTATTCACCTGTAAATTCATTTCAAAATGAAAAAAATGGATCATATGAATGAATATTAGTAATTATCTTTATTATTTCTTACCCAAAATTCCTCTAAATTTTGAAGATGTTGAATATTCTCTATTTTTTTAATTTTATTGTTTGTCAGGTCCAAAGTTGTCAAATTTGGACAATTTTCTAAGCCTTCTATACATATTATTCCATTTTCGGATAAATATAATTGATCCAACTTTGTTAATTCTCCTAAATTTTCAATTTTTGTTATACGATTACTTTGTAGACTTAACAATTGGAGACTTTGTAAGCTTTCCAGATTTTGTATTTTAGATATTTTATTTTTGCCGAGAAATAAATTTATTAAATTTGTTAAATCATCTAAGTTTACAATCTCTCGTATTTTATTATCACCTAATTCCAGGGTGGTAAGATTTTTTAAATGTGCAAGATTTTCAATATATATAATTTTATTTGACGATAAGAATAATTTACGTAAATTCAATAAATTATTTAATCCTTCAATTTTTTTTATACGATTAAAAGAAAGATCCAAAAGCCTGAAAAATATAATAACAGATTCGATTAAAAAAAAAATTGATACTTTCTAATGAAAATATGATACGATATTAAACCAACTTACTCAAGATTTACAAGAGCATCTAAATTTTCTATTATAGTAATTTGGTTATCTCTAAGCTCTAATTCAACCAAAGTAGAGAGAGTATCAAGGTTTTCAATCTTCTTAATTAAATTCCATGTAAAACATAATTTTCGTGTTTTTGTCAATGGCTCCAAATTCTCTAATTTTGTAAGCCTTGAATGATTGAAGTCTAATTCCTAAAATAATATATTATATAGTATATGTATATATAGATATATATAAATATATATATATATATACTTTGTTTTTTTACTGTTTGTTCAAATACACACTTCGCTATCAGGATCTATAATGAGAATCTTTTCTGTCTCTTCGGTCTCCGCATCATCATCTTGTTCCATTTCAACTGATCCTTCACTCCTGTCTTCTTCTAAAAAATATATTTTATAATATAACCTAAAATATATATTTGTTATAAAATTGTCAGTTATTAAAGTAAACTTTACCATTGTTAGCCATTCTCGATCTTATTTATGAGTGCAATAATATACTTTTTTTCTTAAGACTGATAAAATGCGTTTGTTTAATTATAAACTAAATAATCTTTCAGCATTAGCTTCGCAACTTCATAAGATTGAAACAGAAAGCTGAAAATAATTCACTAGATCGTGTAGGTTTATACACTAGTTATTCTGTAACAAGTGCAAACACAAAAAGATTATAACAATTAAACAAATGATATATTTGAATATGTAATTAAAGCATTGTTTTTAAAGCATATTAAAAACAATAATCTCAAAAGTAAACAATTGTAAACATCGATTTTTTGACGTATTGAAAAACTTGCCATTAATGCTATTAAAAAATATTATCAAGTTTTTTTTTATAAATTTTAATCTCATGATTGTAATTTATTACTAATTATTTATGAAAAATATTCACTATGAAATGGTCTAATGGTCATAAATTTAAAATAAGATAAAATATGCAGCAATACGATTGAGATATTTGTATATTAATTTTAATTAATGGGATTATTATATATTAAACTACATAATATACGGTTTATCAATTAAATTTATAAATTACATATGTATATGTAACCAATAAAAACTTTCCAATTTATTGTTGCAGTTGATATTTGAAAGATGGTAATCGTGAGTAGTGGTATTTTTAAGTATTCTTAACTGAAGCTTCGGTGTGTCGAATCGTGAATTTATTGTTGTCCAATTTAGCACGAAAATTACATTTTTGATAATTTTTATGCATTTAAAGTTTGAGAAAGAATTCAGTCACGTTGTTTTATTTCATTTTATTTTATTTTTTAACTTTGTCCTCTCATTTCTAATTATTACAAATGGTTTAGAAGTTTGTGTAGATTATCTGACGATTGTGCTTGTTCTTTGCATGCAGGGTGTCTATTCACGGCGATTCCATAGCAAATGGACATTTGCATATTGCAGTTATGTGCTTCCATTGTGAAAACATAATTGTTTTATGGTGATAATATGTCAAAATCAAACATAAGGAAGATAACAGTTGACCCTACGAAATGTAATACTGACTCTCGTCGACCCAGTGTGTTCGAAAGGTTGGGGACCAAACCAGCAGTCACAGCAACAGGTCAAAATACATCTGATTACTGCAGGAATTGGGCATTGAATGGCAGCTGTTCATACGGGAAAAATTGCAAGCAAGTACACGTTTCATGTATTCTCTATGAAGGAAGAAGATTAAAAAATCTATATTGGTGTGCAATGATCAAGGTGCTGCACATTGTTCTTAGATATCTCTTGCAGCTTCTATCTCTTCTGCATCGTATTTAAAAACATTTATAACTTCAAATGGAAAATCAACATCGCGACATAGAACAAATATAATTTCTTTTTCTTTCGCTTCATGAATAGGTATGCAAACACTCACACACTGATAAGTCCATCCAAGCGAGCGAAGAAGGATAATGCAATTTCAAATACTACAGGGGTAAGAACATCTATGAAATCGTTACGCAGATTTTATTTTATTCTATCGTTATCTCGAATTTTTTAATATCTGTCATTTCTACCTATTTCATCTCTTCTATTTTTTAGCTTGTTGAGGACCCATTTAAACGACTAACTTCTAAAATTGTAAAGAAACCATCGCATAGTCCTGATTTGAATTTAGAGGAGTGGAATCAAACAGATCTAGAATACGAAGACGAGAAAGTTTTAGAAAGGCGTAGGCAGCTTCTACAACGAGAATTAGAAATACAAATGAAGAAAGATAAAGAAGTTCATGGCAAAGAAAAAGTTAGACAGAAAAAAAAAGCAATGAGTTCATCATCAAGTTCACGTACCTCGAGTACATCTAGTAGTAGCAGCAGTTCTAGCAGCGAAGATTCTTCATCTAGTTCTACATCAGATTCGCGAAAAAAAGTTAAAAAAATGAAATTGAAGCGACATCATAGTGCTTCTACGGACTATGATGAAGAAAAGGAAAGAAGAAGAAAGTAAGTCTTTAATCGTTTATATCTTGTCAAATAATATCAGATATTTTGTCAAATAATTTCAGGTAGATGTATACATGTAATTCCCTTGTTATTAATGTTTTTAAATTAATGTAGACTGAAGATAAAAAGACTTGGGACAAAAAATGAAAAACCTGTGACTAAGAAAAAACGTAAAATCGATGCAGGTTCTATAAAAAAAGATATTTCTGTAAGAACAAATAAAAAGTGTGCATCAACTTCTTCCTCTTCGAGAAAACATTCAACTGGCAGTCGTGTCAGATCTCCCACAGTACAGGTTTCTTCATCGGCAGTTGCATCAACTCCTCCTACGTTATTGGGATCGTCGGTATCGGTAGCTCATCATTTACCATCGAATAAAACAAGAGAAAGAAATAGAAGTGATTCGCCTAAAATAATAAAAGGTAGAGAGTCGGAGAAGGATGATAGACATTATAAAAAGTTGAGAGATACGGATGATGTGCCATCTAAAGAAAATATTAAGAACAAGTCATTTGAAAAGTTGAAAGAACAAGACAAAGAGAAAAATCGAACACTCGATGAAAAAATGAAAACTGACGATAGATTGAAGGCAAAATGCAAAGAAAAAGATGTGAGATCAAGAACTCCGTCGATTTCGGAAAGAACGAAGCATCAATATAATAAGGAAACCGTATCCACAAAATCACGCCGTAGCCGTACACCTGAAAAACCATCAAGATCAAAACGGGAAGTAACTCCCTCGAGAAATCAAGAGAGACTTTCATCTTCGAGCAGATCAAGAGATGTCGAAAAGAAGGATCGTGAGAATCATAAGAACGATAAAAATAAGGATAGAGAAGAAATTAGGAAAAGCGAACAAGGAAAGCAAAGACAATCTTCTAGCCAAGATGAGGCACATCGTAAAAACGTTAATAAAGATTTTGACGAGAAATCCTATTTGAATGACAAAACGCGACAAAAAAGCAGGGAATGTCGCGACAAAGATCATGCGAGAGACGAACGAAACCATACAAGATTTAGCCGTGATCAACGCGATCCCCAACGTGATAAAGAAAAGGACGATACTCAGGAGCGTTGTCGAGAGAGACAAAGGGATAGAGATCGCGAACGTGATAGAGAACGTGAACGGGAACGTGATCGGGATCGTGAAAGAGATCGCGAACGGGAACGCGAGAGAGATCGTGAGAGGGATCGAGATCGAGACAGAGAGCGCGATAGAGATAAGGAGCCTATCAAAACGAGAGACAGAGATGTTTCATCTTTGGTGCCATCGGCATCGATAAGTTTAACAGCGGACAAAAATTCACGGTACGCTCGAGATAAAGAACGAATCGCGGGAAAAGAAAGCGCGTATGAAAAAGCCAGCACGCGTGATCGTAGAAGTGACAGGGAACGAGAACGATCCGAGACTAAAGCTCTTAACGAACGCGATAGAACTTCTTCTCAGCGCTTTGATACAAGATATGATAGAAATGGTGCCGATAAAGATGCATTAAATCGGAAAGCTACCAATTCACCACGAGATCGCGTTGATCGCTTTCCGCGAGAAAGATCGTTGGATAAAGTCCCTCTTCTTGAAAAAACTGTGCATCCACCTTCGACAGCATCGTCTGTCCCATTGTTACCACCGGTTCCTCCATCCACAACTTCATCTTCATCAGCAGTAGCAATAACACCTGCGTTATCTGCTTCACGCGATCACTTGATCGATAGAGTGGACTCGGCGCATTACGAAAGAGATAGACATCGAAGATTTAGTACAAGGTACGAACGTGGGCATGGCTCTGAACACGATAGGAAGGAGTCAAGAGTCACGCCAACTAAAATTGACCGTGTAGTGGAAAGGAGAGATGCTAGCCCACGTCGAGCAATTGAAATTGAAAGAAGCTTTAATAGAAATTATGGAAGGCTCGGAGCGGATCATTGGGAGGATCAGGAAGAATCTAATCCACATTTAGATTATCGAGATCATCATGCGCACGAGGACGACAGAAGAAAAATAATTGATGGTAGAAGATACGAAAGCCCGTTCGACGAAAGACGAGGGATTCGCGAGGAAAGATCGAGAGATTCTAGATATGTTGTACAAACTGGCGATAGACCCTCATTCGACGATCATCGCCATCATCATCATCATCACAGACATCCCATTTATAGTGGAGAAAAACTACGTAGCGGTGGTAGCGCATTGAGGTATTTTTTATTTGTTTTCTATCTCGTATTATGTAACGGAATTCAATAGAATAAGTATTTATCTCTATACGGAATTTGCATTATAGAGATGAAGCTGTACCCAATGACGATTGGGAAGCACATCACCGAGAAGTTGAACATGGCCGAGATAGATCTTACACAGCTGTTGATTGGGAGGAGAGAGAATGGAGAGCAAGAGCGTTGTGGGGTAGTAGGGACAGTCTTCCACGTTCGGAGGCTCATGATGATGAATGGGCCGCGCGATATGAAAATTCTTTATCTGATTGGAAAGCTAATGAAAATCGAAAATGGGATAATCAAGCTGTACATATTCGAGGTCACTACAGAAATGAGCGATCTAAAGAAGTTGAATTAGGAGAATCAACATCGCACAAGTATTATAATATTTTACTTGTCAATAATTAATTTAATTTTAACATTAATGATTAATATTTAATTTTTTTCTTTAATTATATTACAGTAAAAGACGTCCATATACGAATCCAGAAGTCAGGGAAGAATGCCCAGTTCATACCTCTAAACAAGTATCTCTCTATGGTAGTATGAAGGAAGAGCCCATTAATAAAAAATTAATGGAACTTGCTGAAGGCAGGTTACATACAAATCGGGAGAAATCTGTAGAGATATATCAGAAAAAAAATGCACCAAAAGAGAAATCTGAAGTGAAGGAAACGCATTTACCAGAACCGAAACGTTCTTGTATCGAAGAATCTTTACAAACTCTACATACAGAAAGTGACCTTAGCGACATCAGCGATGATCCTGATGATATTTTGAATATGGAGGAAGAAATAACGGTATGTAATGTAGTTTAGCTTAATTTGTATAAACTACATCTAAAGTAGAATAAATTAAAATTCATGCATTTTTTTACATGATGCATTCAGGATGCCGAATCGAACAAATTACGATTAACTAAAAAAACGCCTGATATTGCACAAAAAGAACAGCAATCTATCACTCAAGAAACAACTCAACCATCGCCTAAAGAATCTATAGAAGATACCGTATTCAATGCAAAAGGAAAGGATAATACTGTTACTATGGCATTTAGGTAATGAAACAATTTCGCGAAAATCTTATACAAACTTAAATTCGTATTTAATGAGTCACCGATAGTTATACTAATTTATTATGCAGAAATATGGACGATGAAAATATGGAAACAATGGACTTTGAAGAAATATCCGATGGTGAATTAGAAGAGGATATTAAAACAAGTGGTAAAGGTTTAGGTGATGCTTTAGGTGTTGACTGGGAAAGCTTTGTAAAAGAGATGCAACCGCGTCGACCTTTGTCGTCTGGGCAACATAATGCAGAAAATCGTTGGCAGTGTAAAGCAATTTTTCACAGAATTGGTATATCTTTCAAATATGCTGGTGAAGATACTATTAATAAATTCTCCCAAAAATATGGAAAAGAAGGTCAGTTATATAAAAAGCTTTAAACTCGTATAAATAATATATTTCCGTAGATTGATTACTTATACTGTTCTCGTATTTTTTAAATAGATCATACTGATTTATTCTTGGATAATGTAGCATTAGTTCACACGGCATTAACCAGAAATGAATTTTTACGTAATCTTAGTAACAATCTGCTGCCGTCCATGGATGACTTGGTATACAGGTAAGAAAAATATATATATGAATTATAAGATATTTGTACAATTGTGCATACACACAAACTATCTTTGTCCTTTTTATGTTCGCTATTATGATCTCTTTTGCAGACATGAAAATACAAGCAATGACGATTTGGAATATGATATAGAAGCTCTAAAGCCATGTACAACATTATACGAAACAGCAAAATGTTTGTTACAGCAAGTAATTTGAAACGCTCTACTATTTGCTGGGCATAACTCTTAGTGTAAATTTGTATCACTTATACTTTTCATGCGCAACGTGAAAATATACGCATGTATCATTGTTTATTAATCGGACTCAGTATTAATAAGCATTGTGCAATGAGCACTAAGCAATAAGCTTGCGATGAAAAAATTCTTTACACGAACAGACAATATAGGAAACTAGACAGAGAATAAATTTTACAAAGCTAAGAAATGAAAATGTCTTTCTTTCAAATATGTCGATACAAATATATTAATACGAAGAAATGTCTAGCCGTATTATCGCTAGAACTGTAATTTTGAAAATCATTATCTGTTCTATAGTCCGCTGTAACATGTATCGTTATGTGCAAAAATTGAATTGATAACACAAAGAAATATAACAAGGCCTGATTGAATATATTAATATCACACATGTATACAGAATTTTATGAATATGAAAAATTCCTTTACCATTTATTTAATTCGATGTAATAATAAGATCGTTGATATATCGTGTATCAAAGAATTGAAGTAATATATTTTCCTATTTAATTTAATAACATATAATAAGATAACAAATAATGTGTCTTTCCTATGTTTCAGTCAGAACATAGTCTGCTACTAAACGTAGAATTGCTCTAGTAAAAGAATCGTGGATTATAGAATTGTTTGAAGTAATACATACTTTGATATGTAAGCATCAGCAGTTATCGTTTAAGAAAGTTGTTGCTACAACATCGTTTTGAAAAATATTAATAACTTCGTTTAAGAGCGATTCATTATCTTCGATGTTCATCTAATAAATGAACTATAATCAGTCACCAAACGAAACGACAAGATTGTAATATCATAAATTGACATACCGTTTTAAAAAGCATCAACCTTTCTTCTTTAAAATCGTTTCTTCCTTGAAAGCGTCGTAGTTGTTCTTTGGTGGTACAGTACAATTCATAGAGAAGTAAGCCTCAAATTTTGAAAAACATTATATAAATTTATCTCTCCTGTTCAATTTGTAAAGGTATTATTTAATGTTATACTTCACTACCTCTTTTTCTACATTGTCCACAGCCCAAGATATTTAAAATTGATAACAAGTCTGTGCAGAAGGAAGATTTAATAGCTAGTTCAGCATCTGTTAAATCTAGATTAATATAAATATGTTGAACCTCTTCATATTGAAGAATACCAAAGTTATATTACATTATACGGTTTGATTCTTTAGGAAACATATGCATATAATTGTATTTAGAATATCACTATACCTTCCCATAACAGATCTTCAGTTTTACCGAAATAAGAAATAATACTATACTTTATATCTGCCATTAGATAATTGGATGGTGGAATTAAGATCGAAAGTTCTTTCTGTAAAAATTTTAATATTTCTCGGGGATGTTTGACTATATTTTCTTTTAGTATAGATGATAAACCAGAACGTATCGAATGAATCTAGGAATAGATAAACGAACATTATCGCATACAATTTCTAAAGCATAAAAAGGTAATTCTTATATAATGCAAATTGATATACTACGTTAGTTAAAAGAATAAACAAACTTGTCTTGATTTAATAATAGTTCGGCAACTGTTACACATCCAAGCGGATTCGTTGTTAAGAGGATCGCAAGGTAATAAAATACCAGAACAATAATCGCCTGCACAGTATAGTGCATTTAGTAATGATCCATGTTCCTGAAGGTATAAAGACAATATTTTAATATTTTTTATATAGATGGATATATATTACGCGACGATATTCCAAAAATATATTTACCGCAGGATCGCTACATCTACTACATCTACAAAAGAAATTCTTTGTAATGCTTAAAACTTGTCTTCTTAAAATGGTATCCCAAAAGAGATCAATATAAGTCATTGTAATTTCTTCCCCTGCGGAAATCGGACGGACAGCTATAACATAAAGCTGTTGCTGCGAATCGTAATGGTGCCTTGTGTTAGGTACGCAAGCATGATTTAGCAACGCTCCCATAGGATAAAGGCCGCGCAAACTCGTATAATGATCTTTATCTTGTACGACAATCGTTTCGAATGAATTTGTATTAAAAATTCCACTGACCATCATCATGAAATCAATTTCTTTGACTTTTGGAGCATTTTTTACGTTACTCCGAAGTAACGTGACCTTAAAAAAGATATAATTTCCTTTTACATTTCTTAGAAAGAGAAAAAGGTAGCGAATGCGTACAAAATAAGTGGATATCTTTCTACAGTGATTTCCACTATTATTCCTTTTTATTTTGCTTTTACCGAAACTACAAAAAGTCACTTTTGGATGATTTTAATTTAATTTCAGATTAAATGATACGATTTGACTTTCTTGACAATATACAAATACATTTGCTACATTTATATGCGTACCTCACAATCATTATTCAAGTTTTGATGACATTGGAATATAGCCAAGACATCGCGTTGCTCATCGTCAAGCGAAATTGCTCTTACTGCCAAAAGTGCACGTAATAAATCCATAGACCAAGTCGTACCGCAAGTTGGCTCTAATTTTCTCAAATATTCACACTCGTGATCCATATGTTTCTTTGAATCCTCGCATATTTGAGAACATATAGGAAGACCGCATCCACGATCGCAAGGAAAAAGAGGACATTCGTTTTTGTAACAAGATACGCATAATGGCAAATACTTTTCGGAGTTTCGTGGTGATAGTAAAAGAGCATTGTCCACAAATATTAATTCTCCTGCCTCTATATCACGAGTTGCAAATAGTCCACGGCCTTCGAAAGATGAATAACCGACGGTCCAGCAAACCTGTGAATCGTCGGACAATAATTCATGTCTTTTTAAATGATTTTTCAAGACGGTTTCTGCTTTCTTTGGTTCCACAACACTCATGATACGAACTCTGAGAAAGACTAAAGAAAATGGAAGAACGATTCGAGTCACGGTTCTTATTCCAAGGTATAAACTTCTCGTCTGTGCATGATATCTTTGTGCACTATATATATTCTATAACGTTGCGTTCTTACATAATATATTTGTTTGTATATATCTTAAATGTCGTATATGTACACGAACTATTTCATCTTTTTCAGGGTCGCAATAAAACAACAATAAACAATCTATATTAAAGAATCGTGTTTAAGGTGATACAATAATTGTCATCATTGAATCACACACGCGAGAAAACTTATTGGAAAATATACGTAGATTTTAATATGAGACCGAGTTATGCTATTTTAAAATATAAGCTCCAGTTTCGTTTTTATTTAGTCGCTGAATTATATTAAATATCTAAAAGACGGAAGAGACTCTTTCGAGATCGCTCCTTTCGTATTCATTGGAATATGTATACGTAATTGATCGACCTTTATAAAAATGAGAATAGATATATGAATAAATGATAATTCTGGATTAAATAAGTCGATTCTGCGTATGAATAAAGAGAAAAGAGAAGATGATGATATAATTTCGTGTTAAGCGTAATTAATTATAAATTAATATTTTTCTAATAAAAGACGATTGTACATCGACAAGATTATCCTTACGCAGGCGTAAGCAATAAGTCGAAAGCCTTGTGTAGCTTTGCTGTTGCTAAGGCTACCGTTGGTAGCCGGTCAACGGCAGCAAATGGATCGGATGTATCGATGTCTAAATATACGTTTAGTACAGAATTTACATTTGTGCCAAGAGCACCATAAAAGTTTTTCATTTTTTTAAATTTCTTCCTTTCATCAATTCACTTGATAGATATGGGAAGGTAATTAAAAGAAAAAAGAAATATAAGCATGCATATAAATAAGGGTCATCGACCGAATTAATTTCACGTTGTTCTACAGGTGGGTACATGTTGCAAAGATATTAAATGATTTTTACGGGATCGTACTTGTCTTAGCAACTTGCGTAACAACATTGGTGATAGGCGAATCATTGATACAATCAAACTGTAGCATCGATCCCTGTATGTATGGAATTTGTTTGGATAACGACAACAGGTACTTTCTGTTTTGACAAGTTATTTAATTTATTAAATATTTTAATGAAATCATTTATTAAAAATCATATATCTTGTAATAACGAAAAAGATCTAACGGATAAAGAGTAAGGAATGACGAGAATTTTCAATGAATATCATCACACTTTGTATTATAATGATGATCTTTGGTTTTGTATTGTAAGCAGTAGCTCTTATTCGTGTTACTGTATCGATGGATATACCGGAATTAATTGCGAAATTAATTGGGACGATTGTTGGTCAAATCCTTGTCTCAATGGTGGAATATGTACGGATGCTGTGGCAGCTTACAATTGTACCTGTTCCGAAGGTTTCATAGGTACATAATTTAATTATTTCATCATATATATTTATTACAGTATATTCAGGTACAATATTTACAGGAATAAATTGCGAACAAAAATATAGCGAATGTGCGAATCAACCTTGTCTCAACAATGGTACCTGCCTCGATTACGATGGATTTATATGTCAATGTCCTGATGGATATTCAGGTAAAAAATGATCTATTCAATCGAAATAGATCATTTTTTTACAGACACCAATAATATGAACTATTTATTAGAGCTATTTATACATAGTTACAAAAAGAACTGTTTTTTATTAGGCGATTATTGTGAAATCGATGCTTCGGTCTGTAACGATACGATTTGTAAAAATTTCGGAGAATGCATCGAAGGACCAGGATTCTCTTTCTTTTGTCGATGTCCAGCAGGTGAATGTTTACAATATACAAGTGCGTATGCTAACAATATTTTCTTTATCTCATCTTTTTACAGGATGGACTGGTCGATTATGTGATGAAGATATTGACGAATGCGTTACTTCGCCATGCAAAAATGGTGGGCTTTGTATAAATGTTCCAGCTACTTACACGTGCGCTTGTTTATTCGGTAATCCTCTTTCAGAAATTTAAATTAATCGTTTTAAATTAAGGGCTTTCAAAGAAATATGAAAAGAAATAAAAGTATTATGTATTTTATAATAGGTTTTACCGGTAAAGATTGTGACAAAGTTATCTTACCCTGTGATCAAAATCTTTGTCAAAACGGCGCAGTGTGCTTATTAGAAGACAATAAATCAGTCTGTTACTGCGTACCTGATTATCACGGAACACTGTGCGAACTCAAATATGATGATTGCGAGTCAAAGTCAGCAAATTGCGAAAATGGTGGTACTTGTATCGATGGAATCAATAGTTACACCTGTGCTTGTCCTCCTGACTATAGCGGAATGATTTGCGAAGAGTACATTTTCTCATCGACATCAACATCGTTTATAACAAAAAGTTCGATAGAAGTAAATGATAGTAGCGTTAAGTCAACCGATATGTCTTCATCGGAATCTACACCTACGTCTATGGGATTCACATCTACCAGTCCAAGCCTGTATCCTTACCCAATCACCACATTATCAACGACAATTTCTAAAACTATCGATCATTATACGAAATGGTATCCTTCGATAGAAACAACATCAGCTTCGCAGACAGATCGGAACGTAATCACGACCAGTACAGAAAATGCTTCATTTCTTACCGAAACACCATTGATTTTTGTACATATGTCAACTAAAAAAGATATTTCAGAGACTCACACTGTATCAGAAACACGGATTACCGAAGAAGAAACAATTCCTTCCACATCTGAGATTTCCATAGCGATAACAGAACCTATTAGTTATCATAACTTTACGGATGGTACAAAAATATCAGAAATTGATCAAGATAATATTACGGAATCATTTTCATCAATGTCAGCATCGACTTATCAACAAACGAGTAAAGAAATAAGTAGTACGCCACCATATACAACAAGTACAATTGGGTGAGGAAATATATCCGATATGTTTTGAAGAAAATTGACTCTGAAATTTCCGTAAATACAATTATTTTCCACAGATATCATCCAACAGTAGAAGTGACTGATTTTAATGATGTTAGGAACGATACAACTATCCGATCCAGCCGTTTATTTACTGATGCTACAACGGCATCATTAGATACTGATGATTTTCTGGGAAATACGACTTCAATACAAACTGTTTTTACAACGGAACCTGTAGAACCTCCGACTGTTTCCACGATTTCGGAAGGAGAATTGTCATCCACGTTGTCGTCAACGTCTGTTATTATTTCTAAAAGTTCAACAACGCAATCTCTGCAGTACAGCACTACTATGAGTACAATTGTAAATGCAAATCAAACTACAGTAAGTCTTGATCTTGAAAATAGTACATTACATACAAAATACGATCAAGTTCCCATTGCGACGGAACAATCGTCAACAAGTATTGAATGCAATGACAACTCTTGTGTAACTGGAACCAATATACCGTCTGCTCGCAATGTATCGGAAGTAAGTATTTAACGTTATAGGACGAATTGTTTTATCTTATAGCTGTTATATTTACTTATGCGCTTTTAGTGCAACTGTACAGAACACGAGGAAGAATGTAAAAGCATTAAAAGTGCGGCTTTTAATGGAAAGTCATATGCAAGACAGAGTATTAATATTAACATTAATAATGGTACTATGAGTCTTCGAATTTACGTAAAACTTCGAACCCGTTTCAAAAATGGTATAATATTTCATATATATTTTGACGATGAACGTTATGCTTTAATATATTTAGAAAGTAGTATATTGAAATTTCAATTCTCGTGTGGTTTGGAAACGATGTTACTTGGCGAGATTGATTCTGCCATTAATAATGGATTTGAAGCGGAGATCGATATGAGGTAGAATATTATCGATTTGTTGTTACTTACATAAGACAAACAAAAACATGTAAAATTTCGTTATTTTCTTTTAGATTTGAATACTATATTATGAATAAAACTGATAAATGTTCCGCTAGATTGTTAGTAAATGGTACTACAGCCGTAAGCGGCGAACAAATGTTATCATTACGTGAAAAGTTTCCACATCGTGCTACTTTAAATTTAGGTGGCATACCATTGGCATTTTCCCATTATTTTCCTCGTGTAGCTATGGGATTTATTGGTTGCATGAACTCATTGACGGTACTAGATATAAATATACGATTACATTTATCATTTGTACAAATGTGAAATGCACTTTTCTTTTAACACTTCTATCGCTGAATTTGCTTGCGTGTTTTACATTTATGAATTGAAGATTTTGTAATTGAAGGTAAATGGTATCCAGAGAAATTTTATTCATGATTCTACAGAGACGTTTCAAATTGAAGAATGTACGTCATTCTTTTGCTTATCAAATCCATGTCAAAACTTTGGAGCATGTGAAGAAACAAATGGTGTCGTTCGTTGTCATTGCGTTGCGGGGTTAGTAATTAAATTTTAATTTGCATTTTTTCATCATGTCTAAATATTAAACGAAATATTTTTATATTTCATAATAAATTCACGTATATAATCCGATAGTTATACAGGGACATTATGTGAACGTTCAATATGCGACGAGAATCCTTGTTCGCTAGGTGCGACCTGTATAAGTTCACCCGGAACAGGTTTTATTTGCATTTGTCCTCTTGGAAATCATGGACTTTTTTGTGAAGAAGGTGATATGAAATATAACTCATAATTGTATTATAATTTGATGTTAATTACATCTATAATTCTATTTTTTTTTATCAAATATTTTTCAGATACCATTGTTATTCGTCCATCCTTTTCAACTCTGGTACCAGGTTTTTCATCATATATTGCTTATGGTGTTTCAAATTCGATAAGGGACACTATGGAACTTAAAATGAAACTCATTCCACATACTGTAGATCAAATATCTCTCATAGCTTATTTAGGGCAAAGTGGTTCACGTCAAGAAATATCAGATCATCTCTCTATAACGTATGTACGTGGTTATATCATGTTAACCTGGGATCTTGGTTCAGGTAAATCGATATTAACAACTAATAACGGCGTCGGAGCATATGCTCCTACTAGTGCAATTATCATTCATTTGTGCAGTGATATTTATGTAGGCGTACGCAGAATCTTCACAAAAACACCCCTAACTTCCGTATCAGCTGCAACTGGGCCAGGAATAAAAAGCCATAATCCACATACATTACATATTGGAAGAAAAGGGAGAGATGCATGGCTTGCTATTGATGGTACAGATAATGTTACTGGCCAGGCAGCTGGTGCTATGTCTCAACTTGATGTGTCTCCTATACTTTACATTGGTTTGCATCTTATTCTTTGTAAAATCTAATCTTTTATTTATACATATTTCAATTCTTTTCTAGATCTACTATTTGACATTTTCTAAGTGTTTTATAGGAGGTCACAAATCAAAAAATTTTGAAATGCTACCACATGATCTACCTTTACACACTGGTTTCTCCGGATGTATATTTGATATCGAATTACGTACGAAGGATACAGTCTTCCCTGTAACCAGTTCTAGTCCAGCTACTGGACGTGGCGTAGGAGAATGTCACCGTAACGAATGTATTCGTCATTCCTGTAAAAATGGTGCAGTATGCTTGAATCATGGTTCTACATATAGGTATTTACTATCTTTTGTAAAAATCGTTGCTTTAATATTTCATTTACCATGAATCATATAATCTATTTTTTAGTTGTATATGCACGAAGGATTGGACGGGTCCGGATTGTTCTGTAGCAGTGGAAAAACGTTTTTCTAGTAATTTATCAACCTGTCATATATCGAATTAATAAATAATTTCATAATGTCACATAAAAAGCTAAACATATTACTATTCTTCATATTTTATTAAATTATTACAAACCTTGTTGATATATTATCTTAAAGTACCAATAATTTAATATTCCACAGGAATAGTTAACTATTGAGAATTTTATTTCCTTTGGGTAGCGAAGTAACTAAGTATGAATTTAAATGTACAAATAGGACTGCAGCTGCCACACGAGATTGTAAATCGTATTTACTGAGATCATGAGACCATTCAATGTTTCCCCAGTGTGAAATCTATAAATTACATGCGATAATGGATATATTAAACTGCACTTGTAATACTTTACATTTTCAATAATAGTTATATAATACCTGATATATTTCTTCCAAGCGAGACAATTCTACAGCTTTCTCAACATCAATTACTCTTTCAATAGCAGCTAAAGTAAGAATCACTGATTTCAATGCATTAACTGCATATAAAAAACCTATATATTTCATAACTTATTATTAATTTATCATTTTTATAGTTATTAAAAACAAAATTGTAATATTTTACCATGAACAGCATTAAAATCATATGATGATAAATGTCTTGTTAAGACAGTTTTGGTTTCTATTGGCACCGTAGGTGTATCTATACTTTGGGTTTTAACAATATTTACTTTATAATGATCACAAAACCACTGTACTATAGGATCCCATTTTTCAACTTGTAACTTATATAGATCATCTATTTCCTATAATTATATATTTCTTAAACAACTCTTATGTCATATTATATGAAATAATTAATTTTTATATTATTTACTCACACTAGAATGAAATAAAATTGTATCTATTTCTAAACAATTTGTAATATAATTCACTATATCTAACTTGGTTTGATTGTTTGGATTATCCAGTACAGTATTACATAAAGCGGTCTGAAAAAAAAAGGAAATATAATAAACTTGAAACTTTAAAGTCAATTAAATGATGTTACAACTATTGCATAAACTCACCAAGTGCATATTTTCTTTTTCAATAATATCTTTTTGTGCGTCCCATTCTGTTGCCACTGCTAGAGCTAAACCTTTATTATTTACTTCAAATATTTTCCCTTTAGGTGTTTTGAGTTTTCTTTGATCCAAAGTTATTTCAAATTTTCCACCACTTGACAAAATGTTAGTTCTTCGATAAAATCTTTTTACAGTAGCTATAATAATAACAATGATATCTATATTAAATTCATAAAGTTATTAAAAAAATATAAAATTATTACATCTAAATCTTTTCAGTCTTACCCATGCTTCTTATTATCATAAAAGCTGCTGTAAATTGACGATATTTGAAGGAACTCATTTTTATAATGAATTTCAAATCTTACGATTTTTTTATGCTTCAAATTCTTTTCTGTGATATTTAATAAATATCTTTAACATTATAATTAAACCTAAATTGCGGTAAACGTATATAACCAATTGCGAATGTTTATAATCATAGAACAAATAATTATATGTTTTGTACAATATACAAAAACAGTAGTCTTTGAGAAAGAAGCTTAAATAAAAGATAATTTATAACTAGAAGGTCATTTACAACTTTGATTTTAAGTATTTAAAAATCATAAGATATTCTGCATAATTCTAATAACTTGAAACAATTATTCCGTTAATAATGTTTTTAAGTCATGACCATAGATATCAACATTAATATAGGAGGGTTAAATTTATATACAACAAGTATAAATAAAGAAGAATTTCTATTATAATCCACGTATCTGTGAATGCGCTAGTATCGCTTCTAAAAGCGCTATCTAGTGTTGACAATCCAGTTATTTGAATGACAAACTTTCGCTTTGTACAATAGTTTGGCTCCCCTGCAAAACCGTAATCAGCAGATTAGAGTTCATCTCAAGCGTGTCTGATATTTTCATGTGACTTTTTTACATCTGTATTATTTTTTCATATTAAATGGACTAAATAACAATGCGTAAGGGAAAGCTAAGTTTGTTGTTGTTTGTTACTCTATGTGCTGTAATTATACAAATTAACGCGGACAATGATGAAGTTCCATTAACCAAACTTGGTGCAAAAACAGGACCCACATTAAAATTCTTTTATTGGTAAGTATAGGAAAAATTTAATAATTAATAGAAATGGTGTGACCGATATTATTATATTTATTAAAGTTACCACAATGAATACGTAATGGAGTAAAATTTATCATTTGCGTCATAATATTTATTTTTATTGGATTGTTTACCTCTATATAAAAAAATCTGCATGTCATTGTTTATTGATTTAAGTACTATACAAAATATAATAACGTAAGAAACATTTAAGCACACTATTAAAATTCTTATATGTATTATTCATTTATAGATATTAGATATTTAGATCTATATTTGATTTATATTTGTTATCACAAATTACTTAATAATTTTAGTTATTCATGTGGATACAGAAAAGTTTATGAAGAATATGTCGGTATTCTACGACAAAAATATCCAGAATTACAGATTGACGGAGAAAACTTTAATCCTCCTGGATATAACATGTTGATAGCCAAAATTTTAGTAAATATATTATTTTCTTATCTTCCTTATATTTGATTTATACACAAATTTTAATTTGTAATTTTATTTAGGGAACAGCAAGAATTTTGATTATAGTTTTAATCATTAGCGGAGTTAACATATTTCAACGACTTGGTCAACCAGAACCATCATTATGGCGATGGTGCATTGACAATCGTTTTTATGCCTGTGTAATGATATTTTTTATTTCCAATGCAGTAGAAGGTCAGCTTATTTCATCAGGTGCATTTGAAATACATTTTAATGGTATGTGTACACGTGTAATTTATTTTCTAATCAGTATAGAATATTTTATATATATACTAAATTATAAGATCATATATATATATATATATATATATATATATATATATATATATATATCGCATTAACAATATTAATAATTTAATGAAATATTACAGATGTACCCGTATGGTCAAAACTTGAAACAGGAAGAATACCACAACCACCAGAATTGTTCCAGATAATTGAAACTCATCTGCATATGCAATTTCTGGATGTGGATGTTGGAAAGATTGGTTTTAATAAGTAATATCATATTATTATAGTTTATATACTGTATTAATTTAATTATTTTCATTATTGGGAATTTGCCTTTGGCAAAGTATGATACACTTGAATGATCTTGATTTATTTTTATGTATTGATAATTCGTTATGAATGTCTCCTACAACTAGTATGCTATGTAAGATAGAGAGTAAAAATCTATATATCTATAACATTCTAATAAAATAGTTACCAAAGCGACATTACAATAATGATCTACATCTGCTATTTTAATGTAAACATAATATTTCAACATAAATATTTAAAAAATCGTATATACATTCGTTCCTCACTGTATATGTAGTTGTCAATAGTTTGGTAACAAAATAGGAGTCCAACATAATCTTGTATATAAATAAAATAAAAGTATTGTAATAATCTTTTAAATGTAAGGAGTTGATAAACGTTTTATTTCCGTGGTAAATTTCATTAAAAAAAAAAAAGTGATATTCAATAAACACTAAAAGACCATTAACTAAAGAAACATAATGATTGGTGTAAAGAAGAACCAATCATCGAAGAGTTGTATAGTCTATTGAAAACACATCACAGTGGTAACGTAAATATATTTTACTTTCGTATATAAATCTATTAGAATATAATCGGAATATATGAAATCACTGCGAAACATAAATGGACAATATAATATCATTTCTTGTAGAATTTATCAGAACTCTTTAATAGAAACATCGATACGCGTATCTCTCACTATCTATATACATACTTGATAGAGGAGTTACGTATTATCAATATTTTTGTAATAACATAAAATCCCCACTTCGTTATATTTTCGTGTTATGTGTAAAAATCGAATGATCAATAATTTTATTTATAAATTCATGTAACCAACGTGGCCAATATTCGTAAGTTTCAAATGAACGTACTGCACATCCAAGTTGCGCACAGGTTTCTACTTCTGAATCTGATCCAATCGAACTAGACTTAACCTCTGAACGTGAACGAAACGCTCTATAATCATCGATGGTTAATACACACGAACGAATAGTACAAATAGGTCTTAAAGCAACTATATATTAATGTTTAATAAATAGTATTTATATACGAAAGACTATATGCATCGAGAATGTCACTGCAACACTCCTTTTCTGTCCACTTTTATTAATCGGACACTAAATTTTCTCTGATGCTGTTACTCATTGTACTATTATCATGGCGGTGGTCCGTCTGTATGATTCTACTATTTGTCGGCTATGTGCGGAAGATAATGGCAATGGAGAATTATTATATAGGGGCGAGGGTGATGATCCCGATTTAAGTTCTATGGTGAATCGCTATTTACCATTAAAGGTACGAAAGACTTTTAAATATACTCGAATATTAGACTACAACTTGACTTCCTACTGCTCACTAAATGATCCATATGGGGGCTCCACCGGTTTTCGGAGTTTATCGACTACTACACAGATCAAATATTCAATATCGTTCTTGATAATCAATTATCATTAAGTGAGCACCGTAAAAATTAATCTTTATTGATATAAAAATAATGACGCTGAAAAATGAATACATATTCCCTTTTGTTACTATTTACATCTTTACATATACTCTTTCATTATTGGTTAAAAAACTCGTATTCAACGAACACGTGTTTATTTTATCCTATCTACTTCTTCGTTTAATGAACTATTATCATCGTGATAAAATCATTAATTTAACATATAATATTTTATGAAAAGATCAAAGATTTGAGAAACATGATAAATTATTTTAAGCAGTTCTATTATATTATTTTAAAGTGTTGGGTTGGAAACTATTTTCTTATTATTTTATTTTATAAAGAAATGAATATAAAAATTGGTAATATACGTATACAATATATATGAACTAAATTCATTGATTATATTTCATAATCTGATAGCACTTTATAAAATTTTTGTTCTTTTTAGATTCGAGATGATGGCAAATTACCTAGAACAATTTGCCCTGGCTGTAATATTCAGCTGGAGGCTACTGTACAATTTTTTAAATTGTTGGTGGATGGGCAACAAAAAATTCGAGAAATGTGGAAACATCAGGTCGAATTGCAAAGAAAAGCAGAAAGAGAACGTTTACGTATTGAGAGGCAAAATACAGAAGTTATTACAGGGTTACCAGATTCGGATAATGACATAAAAAATAATGAAGACAATCAATTAGAACAACAAATAATCATTAAAGGTAATAGAATATATTTTAGTCTGAAAATATTTATAATATTAATGATTATCTTTTAGTAATGCCTGATGGATCCTTATATACTGCTGAACATGAAATAAGCTTGCAAATGGAAGGCTTAAATAAACCAAGAAGAAAAAGAGGCCGCCCTCCCAAAGTTCACACTGATATGGAATCTAAGGTTTGTAATAAGAGAGTAATGTATTTGAATATATTTATATATTTCTATTTTGTTCAAACTTTATATATTTTTTAGGTAATTTTAAAAGAAGATATAGAAGGAGCAAGTCAAGGTGAAGAAGATAAACAAGAGGAAGAAATTGAAGAGGTAGATGGTGATGGTAGACGTCGTAGGAAGCGTAAAGTTCCCAAAAGGTGAAAAAGAATATAAATATACCAAATGCATATTTTGCATCAAATGTTACCATATCATAATAATTATAAATGAAAAATAGGTTTATGGAAGCTGTTCAAGGCAAAGAATTGGAAAGAATATTTAAGGAAGAAGGTGTTATAGATGAAGAAGAAGATGAAGAAGCTGATCCTTTTGAAGATCCTGAAGAGCGATTAAATGTCTCAATTCCAGACGGTCAAGAAGGTTAATTTTAATATATTTAGTAATTACTTAATATAATTTCTTTTTTAAAAATTATTGAAAATATTAAGTCAGTAGTATATAACAAACACTTAATATTATGGATTATTATTATGATTAGAGTAAAACTAATTAAGAAAATTTTTTAGAAATAATTGGACACTTAGAAACTGAAGAAGGAAAGGATTTAGGAGAATTAGTAATTGTAAATCGTGGAAGAGGCCGTGGTAGACCAAAATTGCGACGTCGAAAAAACAAATTTACTTGCCAATTATGTGGTAGAGGTTTTTTACAACGTAGTAGATATATTGTACACAAGTAGGTATATATATTTTTTTATAAACAAATAATTATTGTTTAATGAGTTTCATTGTTTTATTATATAAGTAATAAAATTTTGATTAAATGTTTTTGAATTATAGGAGTTTTCATAAAAGTGTAAAATACGAATGTAGAGAGTGTAAGAAGTTATTTACGAATAAGGACAATTTTGCACTGCATCAAAAAATGACCCAACATGCGGGATGTTGTATTACAGAAATTAGTGATGAACATGATAATCATCAAAACCAAATGGTTGAAAATAAACATTCAATATCGAATAATATGTTGTTCCATGAAACTAAGGATTTAGGAAGTACATTTATAAATGAACAGAATATGGAAATAGTCACAGAAACTTCAGACAAAAATATAGGAAATAATTCAAATATTATGTGTGGAAAATGTGAAAAAACATTTCAGACAAAAGAATCATATGAATTACATGTAAAAATAATTCATGAAAACGAGAAGCCATTTATTTGTAACATTTGTAATAAAAGTTTTGCTTATCAAACCAATTTAAAAGGACACATGCTTACTCATGAGGTATGTAAGAAATATAGAAAACGTAAAAAAAGATATCATAGATACAATTTTAGAAAAAAGTACATTGAATTATATATTGGTATTCAATAATGTTAAAACAAGAATCATATAAACATTTTTATTAAAGGGAAATAAATCAGATAAAGGATATCCATGTGATATTTGTGGAAAAGTATTAAATCATCCAAGTTCTGTTGTATATCATAAAGAAGCTGAACACAATAATGGTCGTCGTTTTGTATGTAATAAATGTGGGAAGAGTTTTAAACATAAGCAATTATTACAACGTCACCAACTTGTACATTCTGATGATCGACCTTATGTATGCAAATCATGTAATGCTAGTTTTAAAACAAAAGCAAATTTAATTAATCATCAGTCTACACATACAGGAGAGAAAAAATATTTTTGTGAAATATGTGGTCAACAGTTTGCTCATAAAACTAGTCTGACTTTACATTATAGGTAATTACATTGGTTGTTACGATTATATTATATTATTGCAATATGTCATTTTATCTGTTATTTTATTTGTTATTTTGTTTTTTATTTTAACACAATGAAATGGTTTAGGTGGCATACTGGTCATAAGCCATATACTTGTGAAGTTTGTCACAAAAGTTTTTCTCAAAATGGTAATCTTCAAGAACATATGCGCATACATACTGGAGAGAAACCATACTGTTGTGATTATTGTGGACGTAAATTCACAACTTCGTCACAATTTAAGTTACATGTTAAACGTCATACTGGTGAACGTCCATGGAAATGTGAGTTTTGTGCCAAATGTTTTCTACATAAAGATACATGGAAGTGTCATGTACGTAGACATAAAGGAGAAAGACCTTTCCAATGTGCGCATTGTAATCGTGGATTTACAGAACAATGGGCTTTAAAAAAACATCTTCGATTACACACAGGTATTAATTCATATAAGTAATATGTAGGTACTTCATGTTTTGAGTTATATTATTTATTGTTTTTATACTTCATATTAAATTTATTGTACAGGTGAAAAACCGTATTCTTGTGATGTTTGTGGAAAAGCTTTTGCTGATTGTTCTAACTTAACAAAACATAAAAAGGTAATTTATAATTTAAGACATTAATAGAGTATATATAATTTTTGTACATAATAAAATATATACATATATAAAATAAAAAACAATTCATTGCACAGGTGCATAGAGAAAATAAAGTTCTAACATTAGGTGAAATAACTGAAGGTTCTGCAGTTGGTGAAGTATGGCAAATCTTACCAGGCTCCCAAGAAACAGATGAAAATTCGTTGAGTGATCAAATGGCTCAAGTCATTACGGCGGAAGAAACGTCTGCAGATGGAATACAACAAATTATTTATGTCTCCTATCAAGATCCTGATGATCCTAATTTATCAAGAACATTACATTTTGGTATCATTATAATTTACTTATGCTGTCGGGCTAAATATAAAATACATTTAGTTATTTGAAAAATAAAGATAATATAAATTACGTTTAATTTATAGTTGATACTGGTATGATTCGTGAAAAAGGAATGGTAAGCGCTCCAGGACATTCTTTACCTCATTTGGATGTTGAAGATGAAATACTCCCCGATCAACCGCATAATAATACAGCCAATACTTCAGATGAACGAATGGATATGGAACTATCAGAGCCAGATTTACAATTACAAGTAAAATAAATATAATATAAAAAAATTGTAAATATATGTTAATATCGATAAAATAATCATTGAATTTTGCTTTTTCCAGATTACAGATGAAGAAGGTAATCCAATTCCACTTTCTATACATGACGCAAGACAATTATTGTCACAAGGACAATTTGTTAGTCAATTAAATGATGGTCAAACTATTAGAGTTCATTCAGGTGTAATTACTCAAGAGTTTGCAGGATCTTTAGGTGTCCATGTAAATCACAATAGTAATGTGAATAATACTACAATCAATGAAGTAAAAACAAGTTCAATATCAACTATACAAACAGATGCAGAAGCAATTGTCAAAGCATTAGAAGTAAGTTGTGTTTTTTATGTTTGTATAAATCTTTTTTAGTCTTGTATAAAGCATATTATATGGTATGCAAAGTGATGTTATTTATAAATAGTGTTGATTCCAAGTTTCATTGAATAAATTTGGTTATTTAGGATGAAGATACGGATGCAACAGCTGTTGCTACTATAAATCAAATGGGAGGTGAAGATCAGACAGAAATATCAGATGGACAACAAGCTATAGAATTTACAACACATGATGGACAAAAAGTTCGACTTGTTACTTCATACCATGTTGATCCGTTGCAACTTGCTTCAGAGTACCTGACTATTGTATAAAAACAATAATTTGTATAGTAAAATAATTCTTAATAAATAGAACAAAAAATACTGATAGGCTAATCAGTAAAAAAGTTAATTATAAATAAATATAATATGTAGTAAATACTATAGCTTAAACTTATTACTTATCTTATAAATTGTAGCTACTACAATCATTAATAATGTATATGCGAGTAGAAGTAATGAAATCGAATCTACTTTTTATTTTATTTTGATTACATACACCTTATGTAATAAATGCCCACAAGAGTGTGTAAATTTATTTTAAATCATTTGGCATAATTGTTTAAATATAAATTAAAAAATTTAATTATTCGTTTAAATGAAACAAATAATATCATAAGGAGTATAAAAAATTAATATTTAAACAGTAGGAAAATCACTTAAATATTATAAAGACGCGTGCGAGAAACTTAAAGTAATTTTACTTTTAAGTTATCTCAGTACTTATAAATCTTAATTTCAATCATCGTTAGCTTCGTGTAATATCAACATATTCGGGTTTATGAATAACTTTGACAATTACAAAATTAGTTTTCTTTTGTATTTCGACGAACACATCGTAGCTCTCTATTTCTAAATGCGAAAGCTTAAAAATTAATATTTTCGATAATTTTGTACTTATTTAAACAAATTTTTAATGAACACGGAGCACAGCAGATTAATATTTAAACAATAGTACAATCATTTAAAGATTACAAATATCGCAACGTGCGAGAAATCTAAAATAATTTCAATTTAAAATTACAATACTTTGAAATTTTTATTTCGTTTAATATCAACGTTTAATCTCAATATGTATGGGTATTTTGATAACTTTGACAATTATCGAGTTAGTTTTCTTTTTGTATTCAGACGAGTGAACATCGTAGTTCTATCTTTTTAAACGCGGAAGTTTAGAAATTAATACTTTTAATAATTTTCCTATTATTCAAACAATCTTTTATGTACGCGGAATACAATAAACTATATTTAAACAATAATAGACTTACATATTCAATATTTAAACAATTAACATTACACAGAACGTGAGGAACTTAAAATAATTTTAATATACAATAAAATACTTCAAAATTTTGATTTGAGATCCTTAGTTACGTGTCAACAAAATCAAACCTATTATAGACTTTAACAATAACTGGATGAGTCTTCCTTTATACTCCGAAAAGTAAACATCGAAGAACCCTCGAGATGATTATCGCTTAAGTAACAATGAAGAGTTAAAGTAAATAAACTACAGTATTATACGTTTCGAAAAGACGGTGGGATATCTGTGACGTCAACAGAATCATATCTTTAACAACAATTGGATCAGTATGAATTTGTATACGTACGAGTAAACGTCGAAGACGCTTCGGGAAGTCTTTCCTTTAAGTATCAACGAATAGTTAAAGCAAATAAGATCCAATATAATATATCTTACGAATAATTTATATAATTTCCTTTATTAAAGATTCAAAATTTTCAACTGGCGGTCCTCGACTGCCTGTGACGTGAATAAAATAGGACTTTTGAGCAGTTACTAATTCAGTTTGGCTTTGTACTCCGACGAGTGTACACCATAGTTTTCACAGGACGCGATCCCTGCAGAAAATGACGAAGAGTTAATGTCAGTATGTGATTATATTACTCATTTTTTCAATATTCTACACAATTCCTTTCACTTTAGATTTGAATTCTACATTTGCAGTCCTTCAATGCACGTGACGATAACAAAATCAGATTTTTGACCGACTTTGACAGTTACTAGTTCAGTCTTGCTTTCAAATTCGACGAATACACATCGCAGTTCTCGCAGTACGCGTTCTCCAGTACGTATTCTCTAGTAATAACAAAGAGTTAATGTAAGTATATTGTTATCACTCATTCCTTTTATATTGTATACAATCTATTTCATTTTACGATAAAATGGTAAAGTGGGGATACTCTCCTACCCGTGTGGACAATAAAATAGGACCTTTGACTGACTTTTACAGTTTCTAGTTCAGTTGTATTTTGGACTTCGACGAGGGAACTTAGAAATTTTCGCGGATACCATCCCTTCCACGATTTACGAAGAGTTTACGCAAGTACAATATTCTATCACTCATATTTTCGAAATTCTATACTATTTTTTTTCTTTCAGACTTCGATTTTGCACTTTCGGGGACTTTGAAAATCTATCTCGAAGAATGGACATAAAAAGTTTCGCCGATGCCATTCGTGCAAGTATCAGGGAACAGTTAATTCGTATATACAACAGTTTATTTGATTTCAGACTAAATTTGCGAAGTGGGGAGACGGTCTCGAGAGACGACAACAATATGGGACCTCTGACCGACTTATACAGTCACTAGTTCAGTTGTGTTTTGGGCTCCGACGAGGGAACTTAGAAATTTTCGCGGATACCATCCCTTCCACGATTTACGAAGAGTTTACGCAAGTACAATATTCTATCACTCATATTTTCGAAATTCTATACTATTTTTTTTCTTTCAGCCTTCGATTTTGCACTTTCGGGGACTTTGAAAATCTATCTCGAAGAATGGACATAAAAAGTTTCGCCGATGCCATTCGTGCAAGTATCAGGGAACAGTTAATTCGTATATGCAACAGTTTATTTGATTTCAGACTAAATTTGCGAAGTGGGGAGACGGTCTCGAGAGACGACAACAATATGGGACCTCTGACCGACTTATACAGTCACTAGTTCAGTTGTGTTTTGGGCTCCGACGAGGGAACTTAGAAATTTTCGCGGATACCATCCCTTCCACGATTTACGAAGAGTTTACGCAAGTACAATATTCTATCACTCATATTTTCGAAATTCTATACTATTTTTTTTCTTTCAGCCTTCGATTTTGCACTTTCGGGGACTTTGAAAATCTATCTCGAAGAATGGACATAAAAAGTTTCGCCGATGCCATTCGTGCAAGTATCAGGGAACAGTTAATTCGTATATACAACAGTTTATTTGATTTCAGACTAAATTTGCGAAGTGGGGAGACGGTCTCGAGAGACGACAACAATATGGGACCTCTGACCGACTTATACAGTCACTAGTTCAGTTGTGTTTTGGGCTCCGACGAGGGAACTTAGAAATTTTCGCGGATACCATCCCTTCCACGATTTACGAAGAGTTTACGCAAGTACAATATTCTATCACTCATATTTTCGAAATTCTATACTATTTTTTTTCTTTCAGCCTTCGATTTTGCACTTTCGGGGACTTTGAAAATCTATCTCGAAGAATGGACATAAAAAGTTTCGCCGATGCCATTCGTGCAAGTATCAGGGAACAGTTAATTCGTATATACAACAGTTTATTTGATTTCAGACTAAATTTGCGAAGTGGGGAGACGGTCTCGAGAGACGACAACAATATGGGACCTCTGACCGACTTATACAGTCACTAGTTCAGTTGTGTTTTGGGCTCCGACGAGGGAACTTAGAAATTTTCGCGGATACCATCCCTTCCACGATTTACGAAGAGTTTACGCAAGTACAATATTCTATCACTCATATTTTCGAAATTCTATACTATTTTTTTTCTTTCAGACTTCGATTTTGCACTTTTGGGGACTTTGAAAATCTATCTCGAAGAATGGACTTAGAAATTTTCGCGGATACCACTCGTGCAAGTATTAAGAAACAGTTAATTCGTATATACAACGGTTTATTTGGTTTTGGATCAAACTTGCGAAGGGGGGATACTCGGCTTCGAAAGACGACAACAGTATCGGACCTCTGACCGACTTATACAGTTACTAGTTCAGTTGTGTTTTGGACTTCGACGAGGGAACTTAGAAATTTGCGGATACCATCCCTTCTACGATTTGCGAAGAGTTTACGCAAGTCGATATTACGCAATACAATATTTTATCACTCATATTTTCGAAATTCTATACTATTTTTTTTGTTTCAGACTTCGAGTTCGCTCTATCTGGTACTTGGAAAGCTATCTCGAAGAGTGGACTTAGAAATTTTTGCACCTTCGAGGGTCTTTGACTATCTATCTCCACCAATGGACTTAGAAACTTTTCCACCTTCGAGGGTGTTTGCCAATTTGTTTCCACAAGTGGACTTAGAAATTTTAGCAAGAAGCGATTCGAGGAAGTACTAATGAAGTGGCGACGTAAGTATATTTTCTATTATTCATATTTTCATAATTCTCTACTATTTTTCTTGTCTCATACTTCGATTCAGCACTCTCGGGGGACTTTATCTATGTTCAGGAGTGGACTTAGAAATTTCCGCACTATCGGGGGACTTTGACAATTTATCTCCAGGAGTGGATTTAGAAATTTTCGCACTTTCGGGGGACTTTGAAAATCTATCTCCACGAGTGGACTTAGAAATTTTCGCACTCGCAGAGGACTTTGAAAATCTATCTCCGCCAGTGGACTTAGAAATTTCTGCACTTCGGGGAACTTTGAAAATCTATCTTCGCCAGTGGACTTAGAAATTTTCGCACTCGCAGAGGACTTTGACAATCTATCTCCACGAGTGGACTTAGAAATTTTCGCACTTTCGGGGGACTTTGAAAATCTATCTCCAAGAGTGAACTTAGAAAATTTCACGCATTAGAGGTACACCGTCTATCTCCAAGTGTGGACTTAGAAATTTTCGCACTTTCGGGGGACTTTGAAAATCTATCTCCAAGAGTGAACTTAGAAAATTTCACGCATTAGAGGTACACCGTCTATCTCCAAGTGTGGACTTAGAAATTTTCGCACTTTCGGGGGACTTTGAAAATCTATCTCCAAGAGTGAACTTAGAAAATTTCACGCATTAGAGGTACACCGTCTATCTCCAAGTGTGGACTTGGAAATTTTTGCACCTTCGACCGTCTGGGAATCTATCTCCACGAGTGGACTTAGAAATTTTCCCACCTTTGAGGGTCTTTGACAATCTATCTCCACGAGTGGACTTAGAAATTTTCGCACTCTCCAGGGACTTTGAAAATTTATTTCCGCCAGTGGACTTAGAAATTTTCGCACTCGCAGAGGACTTTGACAATCTATCTCCATGAGTGGACATAGAAATTGTTGCTGGATGCCACTTGTGCGAGTATTAACGAAGACTTTAAGTAAGTATATTTCTCTATCACATATTTGTTGATGCTTTACACAGTCTTTTATTATAACAGTGATACTGACTATTTTGTTTCTATTTTTATATTTCAGAACCTCGTTGCAGTCGCGCGCGTAGTAATGAAGAAATCGAGGCTTTGTATCGCTAAAATAAAAATAGAAGCAGTGCTTGTTCGTTCGCGTTTCGCGATTTAAACCATAAGTGTTTTTGCATAGACTGAGTGCAATGCAGTCTTTAGAGTCAGTGTTTGTTCGCGAAGTTTCTTGATTTTTTAACAGTCGCATAGACTGTACTTATAAAATATAGTAGAGTTTCGTTAAGTAAATTCAGTGACCGTACGTTAATAAATAACTACCGTGAATTAGAGTCAGTGCATCACTGAAGTGGATCTCAACCTACTTCGATGTCGACCTACCTCATTTTCAACCAACTACAAATCATCCACCCTCAATTTCTACCTAAGTCGCGGTCCAGTGTTTTGGAGCCGTCGCAGAACTTCTTAAGTAGTAAGTTAATTTTTGAGTACCTCCGATCACTCAATCATGTCGAGGACGAAAGGTCCGAATCGGCACGGGTGATTGGTTGTAATTAATTAGTAGAAGAGCAATGAGTGACCACGAGTAAATTTCTTCGGAGATTTACTCGTGAATGGTTCGTTATTTTTTGATTTATTTATTAGATCAGGATAGAGTCTTCTTGGTTAAACGCGTTAGTTATAATTATTTCAAATTTTAAATATTTAAATGCATTTTTAAATAATTTTCTCTCACCAAAATAGTGAAGAATCGCGATATTTGCGAATTTTAATAATGAATAAGCAAGAAGACATTCGCGATGGATTCTCTCGATTACAAGCGAAATTGTATAATTTATTTTCTAATAGTTGAAATAAGTGCTTGTAAGAAGGAGCGTCCAATGATTTTTCAGTACATTTTTATATAAAGATCAATCAATTTTATTAATAAAAGAAAAGTCTCAATAGAGTCATTGCTTTTGAAAGAATAAAGTAGAGTAGAGTCGTTGATAAAAGATAAAGAGACTTGTAGAATCACTACGCGTAGAACATAGAATAAGTTAATCAATTTTTAGCTTAGGATTTTCAGCAATTAATATATTAATTCTCGTTTCTCTTCCGATGCTTTCTCGATTTTTCGTTTCAGATTTGGTTTAGAGTTATGTTAGATTTATTAGTTTTCTTTCACATCTTAGAATAAGGGTCGGTTTTAGTTCTTTGATATTGACGATAGTTATCGAATATGTTCTATAGTTGTGATTAGGGCACGAAGCAATGAAGAGGCTATATGCCGAAGAGGCCCCCACAAATTGTGGCTCAAGAGGGCAACTATTAAACTATTGAGTTATTTTCGAAGGTTCTACAGAACTTTTCGAAAATGGCTTTTATTCATGTTTTAATTTTACCATGTTGTCACTCAAAATGCTCTTATATAGAAGTAATGTAGATTTGAGAAACTGAGACGACGTAATATTCTATCTCCCATTTTACATTGCCACGCGCACGCGAATAAAATTTTTGCATATATTATGCATTTTTATTATTAAAGTCGAGTAATCGCGTTTTTCTTTTTGAAATTTTAATTAAAATCATAATTTTATTTTAATAAAATCTTCATTAAAGTCGAGTCATAAATTTTTCACTTTTAATTTTTTTTAAAGTTCAATTAAACTCATAATTTTATTTATATAAAATCAAATTTTATTTGCTTGAAATATAAATTAGATTACGCCGGTAATGCGTATTTTAGAGTAGAGTCACCGTCATTCGAACACTCACGTGAGTGATTAAAAATCCCACAGACTTCGTTTTATTGAAAGGCAATTATTTGATCATGCCAATTTCGCGAATTTTAGAGTAGAGTCACCGTCAGCTCATGGGTTTCCAGATGCAGCAACGTCCCGCGGTATGACCTGGATCAGAAGAACTTGAAATATAAAAATCGAATTTAAATTATATCTCAAGTATTAATGGGCGAATGACTGCATATTACAACGTTTCTCCAAAATCTCTGTTTTATTTAAAGTCTCGGGTGGGACCCTTGGGAGGGGCCCTTGGGTGTGGGCCTTTGTGCGGGTTACTGTCTCAGTATCTTCCAGAGTTCCTTTTCTCTTCTTTTCTTCTTCTCCTCTTCTGTATTTATCTATTTCCTTCTCGTTTCCTCTCTTATTCTTTTTCTGTTTCAGATTAGATTGTCATTTCGAGGAGTGGACTTAGAAATTTTTGCAAGGTACTATTAGAGCGAGTATTAATGAAGAATCGACAGAAGTATATTTTCTATTACTCATATTTTCATAATTCTATACTATCTCTTTTGTTTTAGACTTAGATTCTGCACTTTCAGGGGACTTTAAAAATCTATCTCCATGAGTGGACTTAGAAATTTTCACACCCTTGAGGGACTTTGACAATCTATCTCCACGAGTGGACTTAGAAATTTTCACAGGATGACATTCGAGCGAGTATTAACGAAGACTTAAAGTAAGTATATTTCTCTATCACATATTTGTTGAATCATTTACACAATCTTTTATTATAACAATGATACTGATATTTTGTTTCTATTTTTATGTTTCAGAACCTCATTGCAGTCGCGCGCGTTGCAATGTTGTAATCGAGTGTTAGTATCGCTAAACAAAATTTATCGCGAAGTAGAAGCAGTGTTTGTTCGTTCGCGTTTCGCGATTTAAACCATAAGTGTCTTTGCATAGACTGCGTGCAATGCAGTCTTTAGAGTCAGTGTTTGTTCGCGAAGTTTCTTGATTTTTTAACAGTCGCACAGACTGTACTTATAAAATATAGTAGAGTTTCGTTAAGTAAATTCAGTGACCGTTCGTTAATAAATAACTACCGCGAATTAGAGTCAGTGCATCACTGAAGTGGATCTCAACCAACTTCGATGTCGACCTACCTCATTTTCAACCAACTACAAATCATCCACCCTCAATTTCGACCTAAGTCGCGGTCCAGTGTTTTGGAGCCGTCGCAGAACTTCTTAAGTAGTGAGTTAATTTTTAAGTCCCTCCAATCACTCAATCATGTCGAGAACGAAAGGTCCGAATCGGCACGGGTGATTGGTTGTAATTAATACATAAAAGAGCATTGAGTGACCACTAGTAAATTTTCTATTTTACGTATCAGGGTGGCTTTCGAGTTTCGTTAGATTTATTAGTTTTCTTTTACGCTTTAGAATAAGGGTAGTTAATGATGGTTACCGAATGTTCTATAGTTGTTGGTTGGACTTGAAGCAAAGAAAAAGCTATATCTCGAAAAATTCCCACAAACAGTGGCTCAAGAGGGCAGCTATTGGATTGTTGTTTTATTTTCGAAGGTTCGACAGATTAGTTGAAATAGATATATTTTAATTTCTATGTGGTCACCCAAAATGCTCTTATGTAATAATAATTTTGATTTCAGAAACCCGGACGACGTAATGCTCCGTATTTTATCCCACATTGATACTCGTACGCGAATGAAATTATTACATATGTTATTTATTTTTACTATCAACGTCGAGTTGTAAATTTTTATTTTCTTTTTATTCTCTTTTTTAAAGTTTTTTATCTAAAGTACACTGAATAAAAGTGCATATGGAATAGAAACAATTGCACCGAGATGTGAGGCAAGTTCTTTCTTTCGCGCGTTACGGAAAGAGAATATTCTTTAGATTAGAATCGAGAATTTTTCATTTTGATTTTCTCCTATAAATTTAAATTGAATTAAATTCAGAATTTTATTTTTCGTAAGTTATATATATATATATATATATATATATATATATATATATGACTACATATAATGCGAAGGACTTTATATAATAGTTTCAACAATTATTCTAAATTAATTTTTCTAGTTTAATTATTCTAATTTCTCTCGGGTGGGACCCTTGGGAGGGGCCCTCGGGTGTGGGCCTTTGAGCGGGCTACTATTACAAGTATCTTGCGAAGTTCCTTTCTCTTTTCATTTTCTTCTCCTTTTCTTTCTTTTCGTTTTCTTCTTGTCTTATTCCTTTTTCTTCTTTTAATCTTTTTCTGTTTCAGGTTAGATCATCAAGGAATGGATCATCGGGGGATGGATCATCGAGGAAACGATCATCATGAAATTTAATTCTTGAATTATTATATATTTCTATTTATTCCATACATATCTATTTATTATATGTATTTCTATTTATTATATGCACTTCTATTGATTATATATATTTCTATTTATTGAAACGGATTGGTATATAATAATTTAATTACTCGAAATTAATTATTCTACTTTCTCTCGATTTTGGTACTTTGATTTTTCTCGGGTAAAGCGATCTTAGAAATATTCACACGTTGTTCTAAATTCTATCTTTCTCTCGCGCACTCGCATGCATATTTCCGCTTCCTTTCTTCCTTTCCTCCTTTTCTCTCCTCTTCTCTTTGTTTCTTCTTCTTATTCTCATTTTTTTTTTTTCTTTTACACTTCCTCTTTTTCTGTTTCTGAATCATCGAGGGATTTTTACACGGAAGTTAATGGAACCTCGCTGCATATAATTGATATTATATTCAGAGAGGGTATGTCTCCTTGCTTCCGTACGCGAATGATAGGGAAAACACTCACGCACGTGCTGGTCATCACGTACGTAAGTGTTCGCGGTCGCGAAATTAAGTCCTGCCGAGGACTACGTTTTAATGTTTAAAATCGAAATATAGACACGACCGGTCGTGTCTCGAGATGTCTGAAGCTGACGGTGTGGACGGTGGAGTTTTTCGTAATCAGGGTCTCGTCCATCTCCAATTTTCTGAAAAGCCGAAAACTCCCGAAGCGGAAAGATATCTCGAACGCGAATTTTAGAGTAGAGTCCCCGTTAGCCCGTGGGTCCCCAGATGCAGCAACCTCCAAGCGGTGGGACCTGGGTCGGTAATACTTGCGATGTTTTAAAATCTATTTTTAAATTATATCAAAAATCTATAACTAAATTATAAATATAATTTAGTTAAAACGCAAGTACTACCGGGCGAATGGCTGCATATTTCAATGCTTTTCGAAAATCTCTTCCTTTTAATTCTAACTAGATATTAAATTCATTATATTTTCCAGTGTTAATCATATTTCGAGAGATAGATAAATTAAATGTAGCAATATTCTAAAATAATTTAGTAGAGAAACGTGCGGAAAACTTTTGTATCGCTGTCTTTCCTATTTATTCTTATTCACTTTTATTAATTATTATTTATAATAATTCTCTTAAACTCTTCTTCTTTTATTCTTTTTCTGTTTCAAGTTAGATGATGGAGACATCAATCATCGAGAGACAAATCATCAAGTGATCGTTTTTCGTGAAATTTATTTATTGAATTACTCTACATTTTTATTTATTATATACCCTTTCATTTATTCAATATCTATATAATAATTGAAACAATTATTCGCGATTAATTATTTTAACTTCTCTCGGGTGGGACCCTTGGGAGGGGCCCTCGGGCGTGGGCTTCTGTGCGGGTTTCGTTCTTTCACTAGGGAAAAATTAAACTCATTTACGGTACTCTGATTTTTATCTACTGAAATGATCTTCGAGATACTTATCCATTTTTCTGAATTCTATCTTTCTCACAGACACTTTTCTTCGTTTCTTCTCTTCTTTTCTTCCGCTCTTTTCTTTTTTCTCTTTTCCCTTTGCTCTTCTTCTTTCATCCTTTTTCTGTTTCAGGTTAGATCATCGAGAGACCGATCACCGAGGGATCAATCATCGTGAAATTAAATTTTTACAGGGAAGTTTTAATAGTATATTTGTTTTTTATTTATTTTACTTAATCATTAATTTATTTATTAATTATTAATACTATTGTTTAATTGCATTTTGATTTCAAATGTATATTTTTATATAAATGGCTTTTTTCATATAATATTGCATATTATTTTTGCATATAATTAACTCTTTATCTTTTATTCTTTTTCTGTTTCAAGTTAGGTGACCGCTGGACCTATCATCCTGGGATTTTTATACGGAAGTTAAAGGAACCTCTCCGCATATAATTTTTATTATATGCTGGGAGGGTATGTCTCCTTGCTTCCGTACGCGAATGATAGGGAAAACACTCAGGCGCGTGACGGCCGGCACGCGCGTGGGTGTTCGCGATCGCGAGATTTAGTCCTACCGAGGACTTCGTTTTTTAAAATATCGAAATATAGACACGACCGGTCGTGTCTCGAAATGTTTGAAGCCGACGGTGTGGACGGTGGAGCAATCTGTAAGCGGGGTTTTATACATCTCCAGTTTGCTGAGAAGCTCGAAGCTCCCGAAGCGGAAAGGCATTTCGGTTCGTGGATTTTAGAGTAGAATCCTCGTTAGTCCGTTTATTTCCAGGTGCAGCAATCGTTGCGTCACCCAAGGACCATGGAGGGACTTAGATTTTTATACGGGTGTTTAAAGAGTCTTTCTACCTCTGGCGTAGAAGGATTTCTTTTCTCCCGTTCGGGCAAGATAGAAGGACACTCGCTTATGTCGGCTGGCATAGGCGTTGGTGTTCTCGGGCGCGATTAAGTCCAAAATTGGCTCTTACGTACTCAACATACTCGCGTGAGTGTTACCGGAATACTCGCGTAAGTATCTGTGAGTGCGGTAGGATTCAATCTTGGGTTCCGGCGTTTGTCGCGAAGCACAATCGGGTGTGCTCAAGTGGTGATCGAAGCTTCCGATGTTGGATAGTTGAGCTATGCGTAAGTCGGTTCCCAAATGCGGAGACGCATGGGGCTGCAATTTTAGCGTTTGGAGGCTTGAATTCGTCGGGAGTGGAGGTCGCCCCGTTGCTTTGCTTTCTTGATAGTAGTGTAGTAGTAAAAAGTAGAGTCACCGTTAGTCCGCGGGTCTCCAGATGCAGCAACCTCCACGCGGTGGGACCTGGGTCGGTAGTACTTTCGGTATGTCGAAATCTTATGGGATACAAGTATTATCGAGCGAATGGCTGCATGTTTCAAGATTTTTCTAATATCTTCTCTATCGAATTCCAACTAAATTTCGAAGTACATGCAATTTACGTTCTTTCTTACATCTTCCATATATTCTGCATTAAATTCACAGTCATTTCCATTTATTGAAACGCATAGCTATGTAATAATTATTCGAGATTAATTCTTATAGTTTCTCTCGGGTGGGTCCCTTGGGATGGGCCCTTGGGCGTGGGCTTCTGTGCGGGTCTCCTTCTTTCTGTACCGAAAAATCGAGTTGGATTTTTGTACTCTGGTTTTCGTCGGGTTTACCGATCTTCTATGTCCATCTTTTCTTCCCAATTTCATTTTTTTCACACGTGCATGTGTTCCATTGCATCTTACGGATATTCTTCTTTTTTTTCTTTTCTACTCCACTCTTCTCACATGTGCGCACGTTTTGGCTCTCTTCTCTTCTCATTTTCTTCTCCTTTTCTTCTCTTTCTCTTCTTCTTGTTCTCTTCTTCGCGAATCTCGTTATATCCGCGCGGAATACGGGTAGGATAGGAAGAACACACGCGCGTGTGTCGACGGGCACAGACGTGATGTTCTCGGGCGCGAATAAAAGTCCTACGGTAATGGACTTCGTTTGATTGCTAAGACGAATAAATGACTGGTCGTGTGTCGGTTTATGTGCTTCCGAGTAGTATGGTATGCTATCCGTAAGCGTGGACTGACCCTCCTCCAGTTAGCCGCCAGAATCCTTGGATAGTGCATGGAACGTCGCGAACGCGAATTAGAGTCACCGTTATGGTAACACTCACGAGAGTGTTCGGGCGCGATTAAAAGTCCTATCGGGGACTTCGTTTTATTGAACGTCGATTAGTTGATCACGCCGGTCACGCGAAATTTAGAGTAGAGACCCCGTTAGCTCGTGGGTCTCCAACTGCAGCAACCTCCACGTGGTGGGACCTGGGTCGGAAGTACTTGTGTTTAGTCAAAATCTTATGGTGTGCAAGTATTGCCGAGCGAATGGCTGCGTTCTTTAAGGGTTTTCTAAAATTTATTCTATGTAATTCCAAATTAAATATCGAAGTACATTTTACATTCTTTCTTACACTTTCCGTATATTCAGCAGTAAATTCACAGTCATTTCAGTTCATTGAAACGTATAGCTCGATAATAATCGAAATAATTATTCGAGATTAATTATCATAGTTTCCCTCGGGTGGGACCCATGAGTTGGGCTCATGGGCGTGGGCTTCTGTGCGGGTTTCCTTCTTTCAGTACCAAAAAATTCAGCTCGATTTTCGTACTCTGACTTCGGACGAATTCATTTTCTCTTTCCTTTTCTTTTCTTTTCTATGTCCACCTTTTCATTTTAATTTCATGGTTTTCATACGTGTATGCGTTTCCTTATAACTTCCGGATATCCTTTCTTTCTATTCTTCCGAGTTTTATCGTATTCACGTGCGCGCATGTTCCGGTTTTCTTTTCCTCTTTCTCTTCTTCGTGGTTTTCGATATATCGGCGAGGTTCCCATATATCGTCGAAAGGTCCGTTTCATAATCGATTGCTAGACGCGAATACGGGTAAGATAGGAAGAACTCTCACGCCTGTGTCGGCGGGCACAGACGTGGTGTTCTCGGGCGCGAATAAAAGTCCTACGGTAATGGACTTCGTTTGATTGCTAAACCGAATAATGACCGGTCGTGTGTCGGTTCGTGTGCTGCCGAGCGGTATGGATTGCTATCCGTAAGCGTGGACTGACCCTCCTCCAGTTAGCCGCCTGAATTCTCGGTTGGTGCGTGGACGCCGCGAACGCGATCTTAGAGTAGAGTCACCGTTATTATAACACTCCCGGGAGTATCGGGCGCGATTAAAAGTCCTACCGGGGACTTCGTTTTATAGAACGCCGATTATTTGATCACGCCGGTCACGCGAATTTTAGAGTAGAGCCCCCGTTAGCCCGTGGGTCCCTAGATGCAGCTACCTCCACGCGGTGGGACCTGGGTCGGTAGTACTTGCCATATATATTGAAATCTATGTCTCAATTATATCTAAAATCTGTAACTAAATTATAGATATATTTATAAAACGCAAGTATTACCGGGCGAATGGCTGCATATTTCTATATTTTTACAATATCTCTCGTCTGTCTAAGTTCAATTAAACGTTAAGTTGATTACATTTTAAATTGTTAATTATATTTTCACAGATAAATAAATTTGAATATAACAAAATTTTAATTAATTTTCTAAGAGAACGCACAGAAAACTGTTCCGTCGTACTTATATACTCTTATTAATTGTATTCTTTTGATAATTACATTAATTATATACTTTTATTCACCACATGAATCACTTTTATTAACTTTTATTAATTATTAGTATGGGGTGGGACCCTTGGGAGGGGCCCTCGGGTGTGGGCCTTAGGCGGGTTTCGTTCTTTCACTAATGAAAAATCGAATACACTTTGGTATTCTGATTTTCAGCGAGTGAAACGTTCTTCGAGATGCATTTCCATCTTTCGGAATTCTATTCTTGTCACGCACATTTACGCAAATACTTCCTTCTCTTCGTTTTTCTGTTTTTCTCTTCTTTTTCTCTTTTCTTTATATCTTTCTCTCATGTTTCTTGACCATTGATTTGTTTCAGGATAGATCATCGAGGGACCGATCATCATGAAACTAAATTTTTACAGGGAAATTTTTGAATATAAATATCTTTTTGCATATAATTTTGTATATAATATTTGCTCTTATATTTAATTTTTATTATCTTTTTAATTTTTCTGTTATATTTAATTTTTATCATTTTAATTTCTGCTCTTACATTTAGGTTTTATTATCTTTTAAATTTTTGCTCTTAGATTTATCTCTTCTTTTATTCCTCCTCTGTTTCAGATTAGGTGATCGAGAGACGGATCATCGTGGGATTTTTACACGGAAGTTAATGGAACCTCTCTGCATATAATTCTTGTTATATGTAGGGAGGGTATGTCTCCTTGCTTCCGTACGCGAATGATAGGGAAAACACTCACGTGCGTGACGGCCGGCACGCGCGTGGGTGTTCGCGAACGCGAGAAAAAGTCCTACCGAGGACTGCGTTTTGATTTTTGAAATCGAAATATAGACACGACCGGTCGTGTCTCGAGATGTCTGAAGCCGACGGTGTGGACAGTGGAGCAATCTGTAAGCGGGGTTTTATACATCTCCAGTTTGCTGAGAAGCCCGAAGCTCCCGAAGCGGAAAGGCATCTCGGATCGTGGATTTTAGAGTAGAGTCCCCGTTAGACCGTGGGTCTCCAAGTGCAGCAACCTCCACGCGGTGGGACCTGGGTCGGAATTACTTGTGTTGTTTCAGAAACCTATGAAATGCAAGTATTGCCGAGCGAATGGCTGCGTTTTCGAAGAGTTCTTTTTCCAAAATATTTTCTTTGTAATTTCAACTTAAACATCGAAGTACGTACATTTTGCATCGGTTCTTACATTTTCCGTATATTCGGCAATAAGCGCACGGTCACTTCTTTTCATTAAAACGCATAGATACGTAATAATTGAACAATTATTCTCTCGGGAGGGTCCCATGGGTGGGGCTCATGGGCGTGGGCTTCTGTGCGGGTCTCCTTCTTTCAGTATCGAAAAATCCAACTCGATTTTGGTACTCTGGTTTTGGTTCGGACCATCTTTTCTAATTCAATTTCATCGTTTTCGCAGGTGTTTCATTATAACTTCCGGATATCCTTTCTTTCTATTCTTCTGAGTTTTATCGGACTCACGTGCGCGCATGTTCCGGCTCTCTTTCTCTTCTTCCTTTCCTCTTCTTCGCGGATTTCGATATATCGGCGAGGTTCCGATATATCGTCCAAAGGTCCGTTTCATAATCGATTGCTAGACGCGAATACGGGTAAGATAGGAAGAACTCTCACGCCTGTGTCGGCGGGCACAGACGTGGTGTTCTCGGGCGCGAATAAAAGTCCTACGGTAATGGACTTCGTTTGATTGCTAAACCGAATAATGACCGGTCGTGTGTCGGTTCGTGTGCTACCGAGCGGTATGGATTGCTATCCGTAAGCGTGGACTGACCCTCCTCCAGTTAGCCGCCTGAATTCTCGGTTGGTGCGTGGACGCCGCGAACGCGATCTTAGAGTAGAGTCACCGTTATTATAACACTCCCGGGAGTATCGGGCGCGATTAAAAGTCCTACCGGGGACTTCGTTTTATAGAACGCCGATCATTTGATCACGCCGGTCACGCGAATTTTAGAGTAGAGCCCCCGTTAGCCCGTGGGTCCCTAGATGCAGCTACCTCCACGCGGTGGGACCTGGGTCGGTAGTACTTGCCATATATATTGAAATCTATGTCTGAATTATATCTAAAATCTGTAACTAAATTATATATAGTATCTAAAATCTATAACTAAATTATAAATATAATTTAGTTAGAACGCAAGTACTACCGGGCGAATGGCTGCGTATTTCAATGTTTTTCCAAAATTTCTCTTCTGTTTAATTTTAATCAGACGTCAAATTAATTACATTTTAAATTGTTAGTTATATTTCCACAGATGAATAAATGGAATATATCAAAATTATAAATTAATTTTCTGAAAAGAACTTATGTTCCCTGTCGTTCCCATTTATTCGAAATTTACTTTTAATAATTATATACTTTTCTTAATTATTAGAATTATATCCTTTTCTTTATTATATTAATTAGTTTTATTAACTTTTATTTATGACTAGTTTCGGGTGGGACCCTTGGGAGGGGCCCTTGGGTGTGGGCCTTAGGCGGGTTTCTTTCTTTCAGTACAGAAGAATCGAACTGAAATGTAGTAATCTAATTTTCGTCGGGTGACATGATTTTCGAGATACTTATCCAAGTGTTCCGAATTCCATCTTTCTCACGCGCACATTTCGTGTATCTTTTCTTCGTTTCTCTTTTTCCTTTCTTCTTCTGGTATCTTCTTTCTTTTACTTTTTTACTGTTTCAGGTTAGATCATCGAAGGACCGATCATCATGAAATTAATTTTTACAGCAAAATTTTAATCTTATTTGTTTTTTTTTATTTTATTTATTCATTAATTTATTTTTTAATTAGTAATATTATTGTTTAATTATAATTTGATTTTAAATATATATTTATATATAAATGGCTTTTTGCATATAATATTGCATATTATTTTTGCATATAATTACCTGTTTTTCTGTTTCAAGTTAGGTGATCGTCGGACCTAACATCGCGGGATTTTTACACGGAAGTTAATGGAACCTCTCCGCATATAATTTTTATTATATGCTGGGAGGGTATGTCTCCTTGCTTCCGTACGCGAATGATAGGGAAAACACTCAGGCGCGTGACGGCCGGCACGCGCGTGGGTGTTCGCGATCGCGAGATTTAGTCCTACCGAGGACTTCGTTTTTTAAAATATCGAAATATAGACACGACCGGTCGTGTCTCGAAATGTTTGAAGCCGACGGTGTGGACGGTGGAGCAATCTGTAAGCGGGGTTTTATACATCTCCAGTTTGCTGAGAAGCTCGAAGCTCCCGAAGCGGAAAGGCATTTCGGTTCGTGGATTTTAGAGTAGAATCCTCGTTAGTCCGTTTATTTCCAGGTGCAGCAATCGTTGCGTCACCCAAGGACCATGGAGGGACTTAGATTTTTATACGGGTGTTTAAAGAGTCTTTCTACCTCTGGCGTAGAAGGATTTCTTTTCTCCCGTTCGGGCAAGATAGAAGGACACTCGCTTATGTCGGCTGGCATAGGCGTTGGTGTTCTCGGGCGCGATTAAGTCCAAAATTGGCTCTTACGTACTCAACATACTCGCGTGAGTGTTACCGGAATACTCGCGTAAGTATCTGTGAGTGCGGTAGGATTCGATCTTGGGTTCCGGCGTTTGTCGCGAAGCACAATCGGGTGTGCTCAAGTGGTGATCGAAGCTTCCGATGTTGGATAGTTGAGTTATGCGTAAGTCGGTTCCCAAATGCGGAGACGCATGGGGCTGCAATTTTAGCGTTTGGAGGCTTGAATTCGTCGGGAGTGGAAGTCGCCCCGTTGCTTTGCTTTCTTGATAGTAGTAGAAGTAGTAAAAAGTAGAGTCACCGTTAGTCCGCGGGTCTCTAACTGCAGCAACCTCCACGCTGTGGGACCTGGGTCGGAAGTACTTGCGTTTCGTCAAAATCTTGTGGTGTGCAAGTATTGCCGAGCGAATGGCTGCGTTCTTTAAGGCTTTTCTAAAATTTCCTCTATGTAATTCGAAATTGAATATCGAAGAACGTACATTTTACATTCTTTCTTACACTTTTATATTCAGCAATAAGTTTACAGTTATTCCTATTCATTGAAACGCATAGCTCTATAATGTAATAATTAATCGAGATTGATTATTATGGTTTCTCTCGGGTGGGTCCCATGGGTGGGGCTCATGGGCGTGGGCTTCTGTGCGGGTCTTCTTTCAGTACCGAAAAATCGAGCTTGAGTTTCGTACTCTGGTTTTGATCGGATCCATCATTCCTTTTCTTTTCTTTTCTTTTCTCTTCTCTTCTCTTCCTTTCAATTCCATCTTTTTCACATGCATACGTGTTTCATTCCATCTTACAGGTATTCTTTTCTCTCTTTTCTTCCAAGTTCTATCGTTTTAACATGCGCGCACGTTCCGGCTTCCTTTTCTTCTCTTTCTCTTCTTCTTCTCCTCTTCTTCACAGTTTTCGATATATCGGCAAAGGTCCGATGTATCGTCGAATGGTTCGGTTCATAATCCATCGTTAGGCGCGAATACGGGTAGGATAAAAAGAACATTTGTGCGTGTGTCGGCGGACACAGGCGTGGTGTTCTCGGGCGCGATTAAAAGTCCTACGATAATGGACTTCGTTTGATTGCTAAAACCGAATAAATGACCGGTCGTGATACGGTCATCGGATGACTGTAGAGTGAGACGGTCTATGTGCTACTGAGGAGGATGGTTTATGGCTATTTGTAAGGATGTTCAGTCCGTTGACTGACCCACCTTATATCTATAGTCACCTGAGTCCATGGTGAGGTGTATGCAACCCCGCGGGACCGCGAATTAGAGTAGAGTCACCGTTATTCTAACGCTCACGTGAGTGTTCGGGCGCGATTAAAGGTCCTACCGTGGACCTCGTTTTAATGTTCGAAATGCGAAAGGCACGGACGGTCGTGCTTAAAGGCGGGATGTGGGCATCCGAGGCTGACGGCCTCAACGTCATCCCTAGTAGGATACCGTTGCGGACTCGATGTCTCTGTTCGCTCATGTTACCTCGCGAATACCGGGAACGCGTATTTTAGAGTAGAGTTACCGTTGTACTAACACCACGTGAGTGTTCGGGCGCGAATTAAGTGTCCTACCGTGGACTTAGTTTTACTTGCTTAATATATAGATAAGATTACGCCGGTAATGCGTATTTTGAAGTAGAGTCATTCGGACACTCACGTGAGTGTCCGAGCGCGATTAAAAGTCCTACCGAGGACTTCGTTTTATTTGTTCGGCGATTATTTGCTCACACCGGTCTCGCGAATCTTAGAGAGTAGAGTCCCCGTTAGTTCGTGGGTCCCCAGATGCAGCTACCTCCACGCGGTGGGACCTGGGTCGGTAGTACTTGCGAAATATCGAAATCAATGTTTAAGTAAAATGTAAAATCTATAACTAAATTATATATATAATTATACAACGCAAGTACTACCGGGCGGATGGCTGCATATTTCGATGTTTTCAAAGTCTCTTTTCTGTCTAATATGAATTAGATGTTAAATTAATTACATTTTAAATTGTTAGTTAGATTTCGGCATATAAATAAATTGAATATATCAAAATTCTAAGTTAATTTTCTAAGAAAACGCACATACTTTTCTGCCGCACTTATGTTCTCTTTCGTTCCTATTTATTCTTATTTTCTTTTATTAATTACATACTTTCATTAATAATATTATCCTGTTATTCATTTTATTAATTACTTTTATTAATTTTTATTAATGACTGATCTCGGGTGGGACCCTTGGGAGGGGCCCTCGGGTGTGGGCCTTTGTGCGGGCTGCCGTCTCGGCATTTTCTACAGCTTTTTCTCATTTTTTCTTTTCTTCTCCCCTTTTCTTTTTCTTTCTCTTCCATTTCTCTTTTTCTTTCATTCTTTTTCTATTTCAGTTTAGATCATCAAGGGAGCGATCATCCAGGGACCGTTCATCGTCAAATTAAATTTTTACAGGGAAGATTTTGAATATAAATGTCTTTTTGTATATAATTTTGCATATAATTTTTACTCTTATATTTAATTTTTATTATCTTTTTCATTTTTGCTCTTATATTTAATTATTATTATCTTTTTAATTTTTGCTATTATATCTATCTTTTACTATTATATCTATTCTTCTCCTGTTTCAGGTCAGGTGATCCAGGGGCCGATCATCGTAAAATTAAATTTTTACAGGGAAGTTCTTGAATATAAATGTCTTTTTGCATATAATTTTTGCTCTTATATTTAATTTTTATTCTTACATTTATTTCTTCTTTTATTTTTCTTTTGTTTCAGATTAGGTGATCGAGGGACGGATCATCGTGGGATTTTTACACGGAAGTTAATGGAACCTCTCTGCATATAATTCTTGTTATATGTAGGGAGGGTATGTCTCCTTGCTTCCGTACGCGAATGATAGGGAAAACACTCACGTGCGTGACGGCCGGCACGCGCGTGGGTGTTCGCGAACGCGAGAAAAAGTCCTACCGAGGACTACGTTTTGATTTTTGAAATCGAAATATAGACACGACCGGTCGTGTCTCGAGATGTCTGAAGCCGACGGTGTGGACAGTGGAGCAATCTGTAAGCGGGGTTTTATACATCTCCAGTTTGCTGAGAAGCCCGAAGCTCCCGAAGCGGAAAGGCATCTCGGATCGTGGATTTTAGAGTAGAGTCCCCGTTAGACCGTGGGTCTCCAAGTGCAGCAACCTCCACGCGGTGGGACCTGGGTCGGAATTACTTGTGTTGTTTCAGAAACCTATGAAATGCAAGTATTGCCGAGCGAATGGCTGCGTTTTCGAAGAGTTCTTTTTCCAAAATATTTTCTTTGTAATTTCAACTTAAACATCGAAGTACGTACATTTTGCATCGGTTCTTACATTTTCCGTATATTCGGCAATAAGCGCACGGTCACTTCTTTTCATTAAAACGCATAGATACGTAATAATTGAACAATTATTCTCTCGGGAGGGTCCCATGGGTGGGGCTCATGGGCGTGGGCTTCTGTGCGGGTCTCCTTCTTTCAGTATCGAAAAATCCAACTCGATTTTGGTACTCTGGTTTTGGTTCGGACCATCTTTTCTAATTCAATTTCATCGTTTTCGCAGGTGTTTCATTATAACTTCCGGATATCCTTTCTTTCTATTCTTCTGAGTTTTATCGGATTCACGTGCGCGCATGTTCCGGCTCTCTTTCTCTTCTTCTTTTCCTCTTCTTCGCGGATTTCGATATATCGGCGAGGTTCCGATATATCGTCCAAAGGTCCGTTTCATAATCGATTGCTAGACGCGAATACGGGTAAGATAGGAAGAACTCTCACGCCTGTGTCGGCGGGCACAGACGTGGTGTTCTCGGGCGCGAATAAAAGTCCTACGGTAATGGACTTCGTTTGATTGCTAAACCGAATAATGACCGGTCGTGTGTCGGTTCGTGTGCTACCGAGCGGTATGGATTGCTATCCGTAAGCGTGGACTGACCCTCCTCCAGTTAGCCGCCTGAATTCTCGGTTGGTGCGTGAACGCCGCGAACGCGATCTTAGAGTAGAGTCACCGTTATTATAACACTCCCGGGAGTATCGGGCGCGATTAAAAGTCCTACCGGGGACTTCGTTTTATAGAACGCCGATCATTTGATCACGCCGGTCACGCGAATTTTAGAGTAGAGCCCCCGTTAGCCCGTGGGTCCCTAGATGCAGCTACCTCCACGCGGTGGGACCTGGGTCGGTAGTACTTGCCATATATATTGAAATCTATGTCTCAATTATATCTAAAATCTGTAACTAAATTATATATAGTATCTAAAATCTATAACTAAATTATAAATATAATTTAGTTAGAACGCAAGTACTACCGGGCGAATGGCTGCATATTTCAATGTTTTTCCAAAATCTCTTCCTTTTAATTCTAACTAGATATTAAATTCATTATATTTTCCAGTGTTAATCATATGTCGAGAGATAGATAAATTAAATGTAGCAATATTCTAAAATAATTTAGTAGAGAAACGTGCGGAAAACTTTTGTATCGCTGTCTTTCCTATTTATTCTTATTCACTTTTATTAATTATTATTTATAATAATTCTCTTAAACTCTTCTTCTTTTATTCTTTTTCTGTTTCAAGTTAGATGATGGAGACATCAATCATCGAGAGACAAATCATCAAGTGATCGTTTTTCGTGAAATTTATTTATTGAATTACTCTACATTTTTATTTATTATATACCCTTTCATTTATTCAATATCTATATAATAATTGAAGCAATTATTCGAGATTAATTATTTTAACTTCTCTCGGGTGGGACCCTTGGGAGGGGCCCTCGGGCGTGGGCTTCTGTGCGGGTTTCGTTCTTTCACTAGGGAAAAATTAAACTCATTTATGGTACTCTGATTTTTATCTACTGAAATGATCTTCGAGATACTTATCCATTTGTCTGAATTCTATCTTTCTCACAGACACTTTTCTTCGTTTCTTCTCTTCTTTTCTTCCGCTCTTTTCTTTTTTCTCTTTTCCCTTTGCTCTTCTTCTTTCATCCTTTTTCTGTTTCAGGTTAGATCATCGAGAGACCGATCACCGAGGGATCAATCATCGTGAAATTAAATTTTTACAGGGAAGTTTTAATAGTATATTTGTTTTTTATTTATTTTACTTAATCATTAATTTATTTATTAATTATTAATACTATTGTTTAATTGCATTTTGATTTCAAATGTATATTTTTATATAAATGGCTTTTTTCATATAATATTGCATATTATTTTTGCATATAATTAACTCTTTATCTTTTATTCTTTTTCTGTTTCAAGTTAGGTGACCGCTGGACCTATCATCCTGGGATTTTTATACGGAAGTTAAAGGAACCTCTCCGCATATAATTTTTATTATATGCTGGGAGGGTATGTCTCCTTGCTTTCGTACGCGAATGATAGGGAAAACACTCAGGCGCGCGACGGCCGGCACGCGCGTGGGTGTTCGCGATCGCGAGATTTAGTCCTACCGAGGACTTCGTTTTTTAAAATATCGAAATATAGACACGACCGGTCGTGTCTCGAAATGTTTGAAGCCGACGGTGTGGACGGTGGAGCAATCTGTAAGCGGGGTTTTATACATCTCCAGTTTGCTGAGAAGCTCGAAGCTCCCGAAGCGGAAAGGCATTTCGGTTCGTGGATTTTAGAGTAGAATCCTCGTTAGTCCGTTTATTTCCAGGTGCAGCAATCGTTGCGTCACCCAAGGACCATGGAGGGACTTAGATTTTTATACGGGTGTTTAAAGAGTCTTTCTACCTCTGACGTAGAAGGATTTCTTTTCTCCCGTTCGGGCAAGATAGAAGGACACTCGCTTATGTCGGCTGGCATAGGCGTTGGTGTTCTCGGGCGCGATTAAGTCCAAAATTGGCTCTTACGTACTCAACATACTCGCGTGAGTGTTACCGGAATACTCGCGTAAGTATCTGTGAGTGCGGTAGGATTCAATCTTGGGTTCCGGCGTTTGTCGCGAAGCACAATCGGGTGTGCTCAAGTGGTGATCGAAGCTTCCGATGTTGGATAGTTGAGCTATGCGTAAGTCGGTTCCCAAATGCGGAGACGCATGGGGCTGCAATTTTAGCGTTTGGAGGCTTGAATTCGTCGGGAGTGGAGGTCGCCCCGTTGCTTTGCTTTCTTGATAGTAGTAGAAGTAGTAAAAAGTAGAGTCACCGTTAGCCCGTGGGTCCCCAGATGCAGCTACCTCCACGCGGTGGGACCTGGGTCGGTAGTGCTTGCGAAATATGCAAATCTAAGTCTAAACTATATAACTCAAGTACTACCGGGCGAATGGCTGCATATTTCAGTGCGTTTCCAAAATCTTTTCTTTCTAATTCTAATTAAACATTAATGTACTTATACTTTACATTGTGTTGTATATTAATAGATAAACACCTTAGATATAGTGGAATTATAAAATAATTTCTTCAAAAAATACACTGAAACATTCTAATTTCTTTATTAATGCCATTATTTGTAAAAAAAAAATATATTATATACAAAAATTTCTGTCATACATTCAATTAAAAAAAGAAACCTGTTTTTAACATCAGAATCAAATGATAAACCCTTCCCAAATTGTTTTAAATATTGTAGGGCTAAATAACTTTGGAAGTTGGATAAAAATATGAAGATTTTGATGCTAGTGTTATCGTAATATCCAATATCCAAATTTTATAACAAAACGGTAATTTATTGATTTGTACTATGGTATATATAACAAAAATGAAATGTTGTAATACATTTTTTGCACTAGCTGCAAATATGAGTTTTTAGAACAATGTACATAATTAAAACTAAATCATATCACAAATACTTCTTAGTATTATGCATAATTTTTAAGTCATATAAAAATTTATTCAAATTTTATTTAACTCATCCAATTACAATGTTAGAACTTCTCCAATGATAGAGTAAGTAGATTACATAGTTTCTCATTAGCTGACAAAGACGAACATGAAGAATAAATTCTAAATTGGCATAATTAATTACATCCATCGTTGGATATATGTTTCAAATGCATACAAAGAATTATATAACAAAGCAATTGTGAGTATTTCTTATAGAAAAATAATAGAGTAGCAGGCTTTTAAGATTTATAACATTAAACATTTTTTAAGATAAACATACATTAAATTTGATACGTATATAAAGAATTCCAATTATGATTACTTATGTGCAAGTAAATTCATTAAGTCGAGTATAATCATAATTGACATTGACGTATATACGTTTGCATTACATAGCCATATTTATAAGTTTGTAATACACTTAACTAGTTATGTATGTTTATGCTGTTAGCATAAAATTTTGGGTATAATCATATTCAATCGTAGGTATAACAGATTGTACGAATTTTAAAAATATTATGAGATACATATGGACACCAAGTTCCCGGCCACCCTCCATTACTGTTTCTACAATTTTCTTCATCACTTCAGCATGTCTATGTACATATTACAATGGAAAATATAACCCATTTGTATAAAAATTTTAAATAATATTGTTGCTTAATTAGATGGCATGTAATTAATACCTGCATGGATGAACAGAAGCCATTGGTGGTCCAGGTAAATGAGGATGTATTTCCATCGTCACAGTTTTTTTAGCATGATCTTGACTAACATCTTCATACATTTTTTCTACCGTAAGTGGCTTTCGATTCTACAAAATAATTTAAGTAGTAATTTTATTGAATTAATTACTAATTATAAAAAAATGTTTAATTGAGTATGTGTGTGTGTGTGTGTGTGTGTGTGTCTGTTTTAATAGACTAACCTCATCATAACCACAAAGCCACAATCGAGGTGTTTGGTAATATTTATCATAGGTAATGTATAAATCATAGGTGCGTGTATGGATAATTTCTCCTTCAGAAAACAATTCTGTTTTTTCTTTTGCAATCTTTTTTGAAGTCTCAGCAGTAAACTACAACAATTCATCAAAATAATATATTAATTTGTAAATAATTACATGATATATTAATGAAATATTTAGTACGTTTCTTGTACCTTGTCTTGTTCATCAAGCATGCCACTTATTTCAAATGCTTCCATATCAGCAGCTTCTTCATCATCTTCATCACCTTCACAAGAATCATTTTCATCTAATGATTGAATCGGTTGATTTTCTTCTAATGTCATTTCTGTTACTCTGTCATCTATACCACCTAGAGTTGTATCAAAGTGATGAGTATCAACCCATCCACCTTCTGGATCATCAGCTTCTATAATACATTCTTGTTCTTTGCTGTACTCAATCTAAATTTAAATGAAAGAAATCATATGTATTCTCAATTAATAACAATGTAAATATATAACTAATACCTGTTTACATCTGCGTGTACAAGGAACATTACGAGTAAGTAAAAATTGTTTTTCTTTTGGCAAATATGACTTTGCTCTATCTTCATCGCCTGTAGCCCATTGCCAAGTAGGACAATGATGTACAAGATGATCACCAGCAGCTACAAATTCTTCTGGTGTCAATACACCTGTTTCTCTAAACTTACTTTCCTAGGAAATCAAAAAATATCAGAATTATGTTGATATAATCATCGAAATTATTATGATAATATTTGATGAAAATTTATTTTTATAATTGTTTAGAAAAACAAATAGTATGAAAGAAAATAGGAGATTATACCTTTAACACAGGGGTTAAGTATTCTGCGACACCCAATGCTGTACCTTTTACAGAATTTATAACACTTTGCATTATAGACAAATTCGTGTAGTTTCTTATCAACGAATGATTCTGTTTTGAAAATATAACAATCTAATTTATTATTCACAAAAAATCACAGTGCATGCCGGTATTAAATAAACAGGTCTGCCGATTTTTTATGACAGTATTAGACAATACATAAACGAAACGCTTTCTTTTGCCTGTCGCTTTTTCACTGCTATCGATTCGTACCACAACCTTTCATTCGTACGTGACTTCGCATGACAGAATTACAGCTGGCTATTCGTTAGAATATTAGGGTGATTTCTAATGGAAAGATCCGTCGCACTAAAAGTTAAGCATTTTGTTCAATATCTATTTTCATTGGATAATTTTGTAAGAAAATATATTTAACGAAATGCGTACACGTCTATAGGAAAACTAATGTTTTTTAAATTACTTACAATATTTATATGGATTTATATTTAGATTTTAATAACTTTTGCGCGCGAATATCGTTACTCTAATATTAATAATAAAATATTAGTAATAAAAAATAAAATGAACCTTCCAATGTTCTCAGGTGTGGTATATTTTGATTGGTCACACAATGAAATATATTAAAGCCGATAACATTACCACTACTATTTTAGGATTATTTATAAAAAGTAAATACTTTTCGTAAACGAATTTGTACGATTGTGTATATAAAACAATTTTTTAGTGATAAATACGATTAACATGAGATAATGTTAAATCCTATATAAACGAGATTATAAACTTGTCGATCAGATCCAGTATATGATTTTTAACGTGACACACAAATTGGTCTTTATACACACATACATAAACTATTTGCCTTATATATGAACTTCTAAACTAGAAAGTTACAGTATTATATACATCAAGACAAGTTTGCAATCGAATTTGGAATAAGATTGAATGGTAAGATCAGTTTACAATTCATTGCATAATATTTTACTTGTATGACAGGTTATATTACTTCGTTTGAATTTTTGGAACACAGCTAAGCAGAACTTCGCAATCAATTTAAATATCATTTTAACTCGTTTCTCGTAAGATGTTAAATGTTATTTAATAATTCTTCTAATTTTATCATTCGCATGATGCTTTAGTCATTTTATGTCGGTTGTTTTTAGTTTCATTCCAGACTTTTACTGTTACTTACCTGTGTGTCAATACCTAAAATCATCCTTACGTTCGCCCACCATTTTTAGTATATATTTATCAATTATAATAATCGTTACATTCCTGTTATTTTAACTATCCACAGCGCCTTCTTCTATTCTTCGCAACACATATTTCAGTGCTCGGATTAGTTAAAGATTTAGTTTTTTAAGAATGAATATTTTTAGGTTAGATCACCGAAACTTAATGCTTATGCAGATGGAAAATTATTTATATCACCTCTAATATAACTGTACGTTATAATTTTGATAATATTACCAACTACATTTATAAAAAAGCAATGACATCTGAAATCGTACGTAACATATAAAAATGTGGACAATTTAATGGTCTACTAAGAAACTATAAATTTAAAGGTAAAGGAAGTGTCAGATGATCTTTTAGTTCTTTTTTTTAATGTACTAGAAAATAATTCTGACAATCTTATTTTTCCATTAGATTTATCTTTATAATATTTTCATTTGTTTTTCTGTAATAGTTATTTCTTGAACATGTATTTTTTTATGAAATATATTAGATTGTACATTCAATTAGTATAGATAACGAAACATGAACTGTTAAGTATTTACAGTTGCACCTGTTAAAATTACTTATTTATTTCATGTATATTATAAAAAATATATATATCTTGATATTTATAAACACTTATCACAGTATAATAATATATATTTTTATAGCTTTTTTTAGAGATTTCATAAAGTATAAATGCTATATATACATATTAATATATTAACATGTTAAAAAAATATACTCTAATCTACTTTTAATATAATATTAATGTTTTATAATTGTTATCTTATGTAGTATATTTGTTGAATTTTAGTATATTTTAAAATAATGAATAATAGTAATGAATGTATATAATTATTTTCTATTAACAAGTTACATTAAAAGTGTGTATATTCATAAAATTACAAAAATAATTTTATAGTTATATATATATTTTTTCTTTTATATATATGTATATATATATATAGCATTATTTAATATTTACAGCAACAATATATCACATTTCATAGAATTTCATGGAAAATTAATATATTTAATATCTTATTTTTGTTATAATTTATCTTCCACTAACTTGTATATATTTTTGTCATTCCATGATATATTATTGCATTGCAGTATTGTAAGTAATTACTTTACATTTGAATATACGATATACAAATAGAATTTAAAAATTATTTATCAAGTATTATTTATGTAGAATTTAATTACTTTATTAATTGTAACATTTGCAATGTAACATTATTTCTAATTTATCTGATATTCTTTATATTTTGCATAAATATATGCATTATTATTTAAAAACATAATCAGATTATTCTCTTTACAGGATACCTGAAATCTGGAAACTGCATCCTGATTGCTACCTACCACATTCATGAAAAAGGTTTCAGTTACTATGTCAAAGTCCTTCTTACATTTTATACATGATTAGTAATACCAAAACCACATAACAGTCTACTTTTATTTTTCGCACATGATCCACAAGGTGTGCATCTTATAAGAAACATGCCTCTGTTCGGAAAGTCTCAAAAAAGTCCGGCGGAGGTGGTAAAGGCTCTCAAGGAAGCAGTAAATGCATTGGAGCGGGGTGACAAGAAGGTAGAAAAGGTATGTTGCAAGTATACATTTCGGTTTCTATGATGAAATACATTCACTTTTAGGCTCAAGAGGATGTCAGCAAAAATCTTGTACACATAAAAAATATGTTATATGGAACTGCTGAAACTGAACCACAGGCAGATATTGTTGTGGCTCAATTGGCACAAGAATTATATAACAGTAATTTATTGTTGTTGCTTGTGCAAAATCTAAGTCGTATTGACTTTGAGGTATATCTTATTTCAATGCAAGAACTTATGTATATTATTAATAGACATCATACTGCGTATTTTAGTAAATTTATATAACTTGTGTATTATTTAGGGAAAAAAAGATGTTGCTCAAGTTTTTAATAATATTTTAAGAAGACAAATTGGAACAAGATCTCCAACAGTGGAATATATATGCACCAAACCAGAAATCCTGTTTACTCTTATGTCTGGGTAAATTAGCTATTAAAGTGAATCGCCAGAGTTATATTCAATTAAAAAATAAATCGAATTATACTTACATCTTATTTTAGTTACGAACATCAAGACATTGCATTAAACTGTGGCACTATGTTAAGAGAATGTGCAAGATATGAAGCATTGGCAAAAATTATGATATATTCAGATGATTTTTACAATTTCTTTAGATATGTAGAGGTGTCTACATTTGATATAGCATCTGATGCGTTTTCTACGTTTAAGGTATATGCATATGTACATACACAATTGAACAATAAATGTTCAAACAAAAAAGAATTTATATATATAAATTAAGTAATATTATATTATACTAATTATATTATTTACTGTAGGAATTACTTACAAGGCACAAAATTCTAAGTGCTGAGTTTCTAGAAGTTAATTATGATAAAGTTTTCTCTCATTATCAAAGGTTATTGAATTCTGAAAATTATGTAACAAGACGACAAAGTTTGAAGTTGTTGGGTGAGCTTTTGCTTGATAGACACAATTTTACAGTATGTATTTATTTTAATAATCACATGAAATATTAAGTATATTCTTCATGAAAGATTCATTTTCCCATAACAATTATTCCAGGTTATGACACGATATATTTCAAACCCTGATAATTTAAAACTTATGATGAATATGCTTAAAGAAAAATCACGGAATATACAATTTGAAGCATTTCATGTATTTAAGGTACGTCATCTATTTTGTTTATAATAATTAATATGGCCATATAATGATTATGAAACAATATTCCTATTTACACAGGTATTTGTTGCTAATCCAAATAAACCTAAACCAATTCTTGATATACTTCTTCGTAATCAGGAGAAGTTGATAGAATTTCTAACACGCTTCCACACAGATCGTTCGGAAGATGAACAGTTTAATGATGAGAAAGCATACCTAATAAAACAGATCAAAGAACTTAAGTCTGTACATGAAAATTAAGTCAAAAATACAACTACTGCTACAGCTACTGTTATTACTACAATCAACTCTATTGCTACTACTGCTATTCTACTATTACCACCAATGTCGCCACTGTGGCTATTTATTATTCTAAGACTATATTATTCAATTAGCATCATCATCATGATCATCATCATTATCATCATTAATGTTATTTTTTAGCATCACCACTGCAATTATCATCACTATTATCATAATTATCATTATTTTCATCATCATTATCATCCTTATTGTAATATTATTTTTATTACATTAATGTTGTTATTATTATATTATTATATTATATTATTATATTATTATTATTATTATTATTACTATTATTATTATTATTACTATTGTCGTTTCCACCATGTGATTTTCATTATCATCATCTTAGTCGTCGTCATCATCATTTACAATAATAGCATTATCATCTTCATCATCATAATAATTAACTATTACTTTTATCATGAGCACCATTGTCATCATTATGTCATTATTACTGCTACTATTACTGCTATTATTGCTACTACTATTGTTAGTAATGCTAATACACAATCAGTTAATTTTATTTTCGAATAGTTGTGTAAATAAAATTTACATTTATCACTTATTATTGTATCATATAAAGTTGAGATGATGTTGTAATACTCTATATTTCCATTAATGAGTTGATTATTAAAGTAAATGGTATGGCAGCTATAAGAAATTATCTTTTAATTTTGTTAGCATTCCTTTGACAAATCAATCAAATTTACTGAATACTTTGTTTTGTTAATATTGCAGAAAATATAAATACAGCAAATAAGTTACCTTAAAAAATTTGACAACTTATTTCTCCTTAATGAACTACATTTATACGTGTTTATATCGATATTTATTTACATTTATACTTCCATTTTTGTATTAATAAAATATAATTTCGATATATATATATATAGAATTTACGCAGATAATCTTTTACAGATATAAATAATTTATAAATTGTTCTTTGTTTCTAAAAGTCTATTTAAAAACAACTGATTGCATATTGATGGTAAACATTTCTTTACATTGAATTAAGAAAATGGTATTTCTATATTTATGTGACCATTAATATATAAGATTGGTAAAGTAATTTCATCAAGTTCATGTAATATTAAATTTATATTTAAAATCTTATATTTTGCTAAAAAGTATTACTGAGATCTTATAGCTTTTTACATTAACAAATTATCAAAAATGGTCAGGAAGATACGAGAGTTCATGAGAAATGAAAGTTTAATTTATTGGTAATCTAGCACATCTTTGTATTTTTATTTATATAATTCTGTTTCAAGATAAATGTTCTTTTATGTCCAGTTGTTCAAGTATTGCTGTTACAGCATTCTCAATGGTTGTAAATATACGAAGTTGTTTATGGAAAAGTGACCAATCAGGTTTACAACTTGGAAATAAGTTAGTTTGCTTTCTTAATATTTCTGAGTAGTGTGCAAACTTGTCTTTTCCTTTAATAATTTTTTTATATATAGAATTTAATAACCAGATGGACTGTGAACATGTAAGTGCCTATAAATCAAGATATTGAATGAACGGATTAAAACAACAAAATAATATTATAAATTAATGTTTAAAGAAAAATCTATAAAAAAGATGGGATATATTATAATGATACTATAATTATATAAAGAAAGAGTTACCTTCTTATATTCTTCCTCTTTTATGAGTAACCACATTAGTGTTGCTACATGTAAAGATAACTCTTCGTGATCCAATTTATCATGTAGTAGTTTTACTGTTGGTAATGCATGTCTTGGCTATTATAAAGTCAGTAAATAGAAATATATATAATAATTAATAAGAATTAATAATAATTAATTTAATAATCTTACATATAGTAATATATATAAAATTGAAATATGACTAATGGTACTTTATTATAACACAATTGTATTATTTAGATATATATTTAAGAATAATAATTATTTATTCTTACCATGCAGACATAACTCCTTGTTGGTGGAAACTTAGCAAGTGTAATAAGTATATCTGTTGCTCGTAAACAGACTATTGCCCAAGGTAATGATCTATTACTTTTAACATATGTTTCATAAATATTGTCAACCAAGTTATGCTCACATAAAGTAATGCACTCCTTTGGTGATAATCTAGTTATCAGACCTGTACAAAATGTTTATATTAATGCTATTGTAATTTAAGCTCATATTTTAGTAAATATATTATTAACCTAATGAAGCAAGACACATTGAGAGTTGACCAATCTTGTTGAATTTTTTAAGTATATCAATTGATTGTTGATAACGATGTGCTAATGTTGCATGTGGTGATGCTGTTATTGTGGCCGTTTTTAATCTTTGCCGTACTTCTGACATATGAACAGATTCTTTTTGCCTTATTCGATACCCTTTCCATGCAGCTTGTATAATTGTAGCTGCTAATGTTTTTTTTTTAGTTCTTAAAATAGTAATCCACCATTTTTGAATTATACTAGCTGCATGAATTCGCTTTTCATAATATAAACGTTTTTCACATATATTTCTCCACCATCTTTGAATTTTTATAACTGAAATTATTATACTACTATACATTTGTCGCACAGTAAATTGTAAAAGATCTTGTCCTTCCTTTTTATCTTTAAAATCAATAAATTTACATTTTTTTATAAATAAAATTTGCCACCACCAGTTTTGAATTGTTTTAGCAGCAGAGTGATACATTCTTAATTCATTTCTTTGTGCTCTTGCTATTAATTTAGCCCTCCATTTAACTTGCAGCCATATAGTAGCTTTTCTTAAAGCATCATATTCCTGAGCAAGTTTTCTGCTAATTTTAATTGATCTATAACGACGCTGTACTTTAATTGTTACAAATTTCAATAGTTCATAATTTAAATAGACTTTTTTGCCTATAACATACGCTCGCCAATGGGCCTGTATTGTTAAAGCTGCTCGTTTCTTGGTAATGAATCTTTTGCATGCCACTTTCATTCTCCAATATGATTGTATAACGATTGTACTTTGCCGCAAGCGGACATACGATTGTCTATTATGACAACTAATTTTATTAGCTCTAAATAAACGTTGTACATAAATAGTAGCAGATTTCAGAGCACAGAATTTGTAATATTCTCTTTTAGCACTTTGTAAGGCCCGCCAATGTTTTTGTACTTTTATTGTACATAATTTCAATTTTTTATATTCTCTTTGTTCTTGCTTCATCATCAATGTAGAACGCCATTTCCTTTGTAATATAATTGCTGCTATGTTCCGTTTATGTAGCAAATACTTATATTGTTGTTTAGTTTTAATCATTCTCCACCAAGTCTGAATTACTATACATGCTCTTTTTTTAGATAGATATTGCTGTCTAATTGATCGGGAAAGAACTAAAGTACGCCATCGCTTTTGCAATGATATCGTTGCTTTGCGAAGTTCTAAATAATTATTTCGTTGCTTTTGAGTAATATTAATATTTTTCCACCACCGTTGTATACATATTGCAGCATTCTTAATTTTTAAAATATTTCTATGAAAAATTCTTTTTACCATAATGCATTTATACCATGCTTCTATTTTTACAACAGCTACTTTTTTTTTTAAATATTCATTTCTCGCTAATGTTTTCCTCCAATACTTTTGAATAATAACAGCAGATCTGTGCACAGTTTGATATTTTTTTGCTTGCAGAACGGCTATCCACCATCTCTTAATTATATTAGCAGCGTCTTTCATAATCACGAAATTATTTCTTTCATGTCTCATAATTAAAATACTTTTCCACCATATTTCTATTGTATGAATAGCCTTTAATTCTTTGCATCGTTCTTTCTTTATTTTATCATACATTTTTTTAAATTTCCATCTATTCTGAATAAAGACAACAGTATTTCTGTATTTTAAATAATTCATATGGTCAAATTTCATTAAAAGCGTTGCTCGCCAATATGTTTGAATTACAATACATGCAATTCTCATGTTAATATAAGTCACTCTCTGTACTCTCATTTCTTTTAATGCTCGCCACTGTCTCTGTATAACGATCGAGGCTTTCCGTTTATTTTGAAAATCTTGAACATCTAATCTACATTCGTGTATTCGTTTCCACCATTTTTGCAATTTTATTGTAGCCGACCTAATAAGTAAAAATCTTCTACGATCGCGAATACCACGTATTGAATGTCTCCATTTGTTTTGTAAGAATCGAACAGCTTTCTCTTTTCTTTGTAATTTTCTTATATATTCTTCTTTTAAAAAGATCAGTTTTCTTCTAGTCAATGTTCTTCTCCATGCTCGCTGTATAATACAAGCTGCATTATTTTTATATGTTCGTGTATAATTCCTTATACGAACATACCACAGTACAGCACGCCACCAGTTTTGTATACATTGTGCAGCTTTTTCGAATCTTGGTGCTTGATATTTGTATATAATTTGCCATAATAACGATAATGTTTTTTCCCTATGTCCATCAGCAATACTTCTTGCATCAATGTTACCAGTTAAAACATAGCTACATTGTAAAAGTGCTTTCAAAGCAATATCAACATTGTGTATCTTTTGTAAACGTGAAATCGTCGGCATTCTGCATTGGCGTGTTAAATCCGACCGTCCACTGATTAATTCCATAACTCGGCAAAGTCTGACACCATCTCGTAAATCACTTTGAATACTTGTTACAGCATAATCAAATTCATCTAAATACGTTTGCTTATATGACACAACATATTCATATGATCTCAAAACCTTGGTAAGATCACCAATACCACTTAAGACTTCTCGAGAAAAAGCTAACAGGATGGCTCTGCTATCTTTAATATTTGCTTTTTTATGAAATAAGCATGGATCGTGGCGAATAAGTTTATTAATCTTAGAATAATCTAAGAAGTAAACTAAAAAAAGAAACTTTTTTAACATAAATTTATTCATTTGAGTTATGAATGTCGTGTGTTGTTGTTTTCTATGATAAGCATTTGGATAACTTTTTTTTAAAAAAGGATCAGAAAAGAATCTTGTGAGAATAAATCTCGTAAGACCAACCAAATCGTTGTTAGAATGTAATGGTATATTTTCGCCATAGATAGTTTCTAATCCAATTCTTAGCCATAATGGATTATAACTTAAAAATAATTCCAGCATTTCTTTTTGTAATCCTAGAAAAATAAAAGCAAATATATGCATTTAATTTAATGAACTTGACAGAAAATAAAGAAAACTAAACAAAAACAATCATAGTACTTTTTCATATAATTTAATAATTTACCAATATCTCTATGCAAGTCACGATCCAATCTTATAGTCAATATTCCCTTTTCTATACAAACGGTTGTACGCGATAACACATGAACTATTTCTTTTTTGCGGTACATAGCATTTGCAGCTTTTCGTAATGCATTCAAACGTAAATCAGTATGATATCTGATAAATCACATTTATTAATGAGTATCATAATCATAATCACCACATTGTTTTATTTAACTAAAAATTATATTAGTGACATTATATAGAGGTATTTACCTTGCTGAAAGGGCTTCTTTAGTTTCAGCTAAAATCGAATTTTCTAACAGTTTACATGATTGCCATACTTTGCCAATGTCAATACAACTTGTTTCTACATCGGTATTCAAGTCCTCAGGTGGAGATAATAATGCATTCAACCATTTTTTAAATGTAATCTCTTGATTGTACACCCATTTTTCATCATAATACATAGTACTATAATTTAAAAAATAATTATTGTACTATGTTATAATTATTAATACTGAATAACAAAAATTTAAATAACACAAATTCGATACATCTTACCTACTAAGAAATGGATCTTCTGTAACACATGCTGCAAATGGATCAGGATTACAAAATTTAGTAAATAAATTATCTGTGTCTTGAAGTTTAGAATTATTTTCTTTAGATTGATCTGGTGCTATATCAAGAGTTTTTTTCTTAATCACATTTGCCAATGATAGTTTACTGATTCTAACTCCTGGTATTGATAGATTTACATTTTCTGAAATTAATATAAAAACTAAATATATTTGTGTATATATATATATGTGTAAATAATTATATATTATTAATATTAATTATACGTAAATTATATTATTAATTATTTACTTTTAGTGGGAGTGTTTGAGTAAACTTTTTTTTTAATAATTCCCTTATGCATAGATTTTTCCTTCCCATGTTGTCCATATTTTTTTGGTGATACCTTACGTGATAATATCTTAGTATGAAAATATCGTTTAGGAGGTGATATTTCTATACAAATTCCTGATGATTTCTCCGTATCAAAAGTTTGTGTTTTGTTTAATGTTACATTTTCTGATGTACTTATAAATCTTTTCTGAACAGTAGTTCCAAAATCAATGTTCCTACGTATTTCCATCTTTGTTTTATGGTTATTATTAGCTTTGACCCATAAATCTGCTTCTAAGACATCTTTTACAGTTGCTGAATCTTTATATTTTGTAGAATGTTGCTTTATATTAAAATTTGATGTACTTGGAATTGGTGAAGATGAAGGTAGCACTCCTGTGCAAGGAGTATTAGCCCATTCATTTTTCAAAGATTTAATCGGCGACGAACTATTAAAATTTTCAGATAATTGTTTTGGTTGCCATAATTCAAGATTTTGTGTTCTAATAGATAAATCTAATGATCTATTTGACATACTATTTAAATTTTGATTTGATATACTATTAATTGATAGTGTGGGACTTAGATTATATGTTCCATTTCCATCAGTTTGAACAGACATTGTTTCTACACAATTATCTGTATAATTATTACAAATGAATGTATCCTTTGTTGAATTTCTATGCTGATTTGATGAAGTTTCCAATATATTAGTAGGTTCCAAAGCAAGATTATTCATTAAGATTGAAAATTCTGATGAATTATTTAGAACTTGTGGTGATAATGAATCTTCATATATCTCTTTTCTATCTGTAATAGAAATACTTTTGGAATGTACAGTTTCCTTCACATATGTTTCTCTACGTATTTCTATATCTTCTGAAATAATGGAGGGAATGCTTTGCATCTGATTTACGAACTCTTTTTTGTTATTAGAAAGTTTTTGATCTGTATTTACAACAGTTAAATTAAAAGCACTAGAATCAATAAACTTTAAAAATTCATCAGAATTCTTCTTTGGAAAAATATTATCACATTCTTTTTTAAAAGATTCTGTTGTATGTTTATAATTCGTACACATATTTGCAATATTCTCTTCATCTTGAATATTTTGCAATCTTGAAACATCCTTTTTTATTTGCTTATCAAAGCTTGAAAAGCTTTCTTGGTATGTACTTTTATTTCTGGATATTTTCTTTTCTTCATATGTTTTTCTATTCCTATTTGTTAATTGTCTTGATGATAGAGGTATTAAAGGCTGTTGTTTATTACATTTTGTTGTAGAATTTTTAGCAGTAGTTATAATTGCTACATCATATTTAATTCGTCGACTATCTGTGAATTGCAAGACATCTCGCCAACAACCAACTTTCTTAGGAGACCATTTGATAGATATTACTGCATTACTATTACTTTGGATCGTTGCATGAGATATATCTAAATCTATATATCGATCTTCATCCGGCTTCTTTGTAACTGTTATCTGGGATATAAAATGTAATTATTTTATAAGTATAAAATCTTCTTTATATAATATTTACATACTTACAGTTAAAGCTTTATTACTTATATTCTTTATAGTCAAATAACACTGTACAGTTGTGTTTACAAAAGTTTCCATTGTTATCCTCGTTTGAGGTTGAAATGGTCCTAATATTAAAGTAAAATGTAAGTCATTAGTGCCGCTATCAAAGGACTTTGTGTCCTTTTTACTTTCTGGTGTAACATTAATCTGAAATCAAGGAATTCACTTATACTTCATGTATGATTTATTTTTAATCCTTAATTTGTAAACGTTTTTACGATTACCATAAAGCGTAAATGTCATTGTATTAACGATACGGTTTTCGATGAATTAAAGTTTGAAAAATCTCTGAAAAAATTCATACATCTTAAACCCTTCTAAATAAAGATTAGAATAGAAAATTTATGCAATAATTTCTTTAAATACATTATTCTAGCAAATATATAAAGTACATTTATCACATTTTTCAAATTTGCTCGAATATGAAAATTCCCGGTTTACGAATTAAGGTTTAATTATTTATTTCACAAATTCACAAACAAACACACATACATATAAATAAAATATAATATGTTCTCACCTGAAAAAACATTATCTGCAAGTAAAAAGTAATTAATTTCTTTTATTATTAATGACAGGTGCGTAGCAGTCACTGACGGTTTTAACGACACTTCGAACAATTTGAATTCAAACGCTTCTACAAACTGTTCGTAAAAACATCCAAAGAACTACTTCACTGAATTCAGAAAATGTTCCTAGGTAATAATCAGCTGAACAAAATACATAATTTCTTCTCTAACTTATGAAGAATGTGTTAAGACAGTATTTCATTATTATATGAATTAATCATAATCGTACAATTTTTATCAAATAAATCATCTGCTCTAACTTTTTCATGGCTTTCTTTAGGTCTTTTTGTTGTTACAATCCTAAGCTCTGGATGATATCCTTTTAAAGCCTTTTTTTATAATACGATCATAAGTATTTCTCCATGGCAACTGCGATATAAAATTTTGCTACAATTTAGTTCTAAACTCGATATGGAATTATGAAAGTCAATGAATTTTATTCTACTTAAAATAAATACACAAAATAAAGGATCCATCATGACTTCACAGTAATTATTAAAGATATTAAATCATATAAAAATATATATAATTTTTTATTCGTTTTCAATAGGACTCATATTAGTAAAAATTCTGTATAATGCATTGTTTATTGTTTTTTAAAAATGAATTGACGAGTAAATAAATGAATAAATAAATGTTATATTTATATAAAAAATATAATTTTATGCATATATAAAATGTACAATGTATTTTTGGTTACACAATGTTAGCATAGGATGGATATAAAAAAGAAACCACGAATATCTCGTGTATAAAATAAGGACATAAACCTTATCGTTTTTTTTTCACCTACTTATGTGTAAAAAAATATGAAACATTTAATAAAATTAAAATTGATATATATAAACCACATTAAATGATTGAGCATAGCTTAGTTGTACTTCATTTTTTGTTTACTATTTCTATAAGATATATTAAATATTTTAATTTCTTGTGTCTATAATTATATTGCTTCAAAATATCATGCAATATATCTGAATTTTAATAATCTATCACTTACGTATACTTTTAATTTTATGTATGTATCACAGTTTTCACAGCATAAATTTATAACTGTTTTTGTAATAATCACTCCAATTATGGCATGATTTATTTGACTTTTATCAGCTATAACTGGTTTTAACTTACTTTTGTAATTTATTTAGTCTGCTTTCAATCTTCTCAAGATTAAAGTTAATTAAATTTTATGCCATTATAGCTATTTTGTGCAATCATATTTATGAGAATATTATCCTTTTTACTAATAAACCTAATTGAATAGGTTGTAATAATTTATGTCATTGTCTTTACACAGGTAGTATTATAACAAATATAAAATAAATTATAATTTTGTTCCCGTATCTAAATTAAGCAGTTGCTTCATAATTTCATATGTAGTAAAACTGACTGCGACCATAGGTACACCGCGAATATAATTTATACTCATTCCACGGTATAGCCCTTTCATAATACCATTTTCATTATATGTTAGTTTCATAGTTGATAGCATACTAGAGCTGTAGAAAAAAAGTACATTAACTTATAAAATTATTTATATTAATCATTAGAGAAATATTAAATTCAATAACATACAGTAATAAAATTCTCTTATTCCATATATTAATATAAAAATGTTTACCTATATTTATGTGTAGCTGGATTCATCATAGCTAACTGCATACGTCTTCTTGTCACATCTAAAGGATAAGAAAAACTCTGTGCTACTGCCCCTGCAAATCCTCCACAAATAACTTTTGCAGGCAGTGTTAAAACAAGACCACCTAAATGCAATAAAAATATGTCAATGACTATCAAGTGAATACTATTAATATTAATACTGAAGTTGAAATAAATATTTGAAGGTAGATTATTTACATACCAGTGTTTCTATCACATTTAGAACAAGAGTAATTTGGTACATACTTCATACATAAATATTTTAACTTCTCAAATGAATAAAATGAAAAACCTGCATATGGTATCATTCCAACTATGGTTGGTAAAAATCCTCTATACAGTGCCCTAAAACCACCTTCCTAAAATGCAATGAATTAATCAAATATAGCCTAATTTTTTATTAAAAAAAATATATTTTTTTATATATGATATGTAATACTTACATCCTTAAAAATTGAAGCAGCTGTATGAATAATACCAGTATAAAGATGTTCTCCAGTAACTTGAAAAGCAAGACGTGCCCTAATTGTATCAAGCGGATATGTTAACGTTGCTGCTGTTACTCCAGCTGCAGATCCAGCAAAAAATTTCTCTATATGTCTACGTTTTTCAAACAAGGATTTCAAGTACTAAAAAAAATAATAAAACAAATATGTTTTATATTTCTGCTCTTATATGTAAAAAGAACAAATTAATTAAATGTTATCACCTTAGAATAAAATTCGAATGCAGTAAATTGAATTGCAGCATATGGAAATATTCTGATCATTTGAGCCCAGTTACCTTTATACAAAGCAAAAATTGTTTCACGTTTAATAATTTCTTTTAATCCAGAGAAGACACCTATAATAAAATATTATGTTAAATGAATATAACTTTAAAATAACTTGTAATGACTAAAATATAACATTTTTACCTAAATGTTTATAATGATTGTTGTGAGCTTGCAATAATATTTTGATTCTATCTAATGGAGCAACTGTTGTTTTGGAACAAATACCAGCTACACCTATGTAAAAATAAATTTTCCATTATATATCATTAAAATAAGATTCGAATAATTTATTCTTTATCATATTGACATGATCAACATTTCATCTAATAAAAATTACGCTACATAAAATGCTACTAGGACAAAGTACGCCCGGAAAAAATTTTACTAATATTTTTATAAAAATTATTAATTAATTTAATATCTTACCGCCGGCCAATAGACTTTTAATAAAAAATTCGAAGTCTTTTTTCTTTTCAATACGAAATTCCATTTTTAGTATTTATTAGTTTAAAAAAATGAAGCAGAGAGAGAAAATTGATCACTTTCAGTCGACCTATTATCGTGCGTTTTCCGTTGTACTGTAGCGTCGTTATCGCACATGCTCTGCCACCATCTATATACTCTCCTCTGCTATATACTCTTTATACTAATTTCCATTCCTGATACTAACTATTGATTACGAATGGACTATGCGCCAATGGTTTAAAATTTTAATCTTGTTTTTTTAAAAAATATAAAAATACATAACGCTACTGAATAATTAATTACTTGTGATTACTAATCCTCCGTTTAAATAAATATTCCTTTATTTTAAATGTAATAATCAGTGATTTTACCATAACAATTTAATTAAAAAATCCTAGAAAGGGAAAATTGTTTCGTTCATCACTTGTAATGGGTACAGTACATGGGGCTACATAGATTCGTATATATTGATTCGTTCGTTATTACAATCATAGAATTTTAAAACATAGATATGATATTGTAATGTAACGTAATTTATTAAAGGAAAAGTGCATCGAAAATATTTCTTTGTTAGCTAATTATAGTCGATGGTAGTGCAATTTAAGTGTTTGGTGTGTGTTCACGTAACCTCTTAGATAAAAATTTTAGATAAAAAAAGTAATGGCATTTTAATTAGAGATTTTATAACAAAAACAATAAGCATCGAAGTACATAACTGAAAGTAATTAATTTATATATATATATATATTTATTTATTTATTCATACAATATATTTTACTATTATAAGTATTATTGTATTTCACCATGATTTAAAATAATCAAGTCATCATAACTTACTATTCTCCAATCCAAGTAATCCTATTATTTAATTTGTCTTTTGCCATTTATAAACATCTTAGATAGATAATGTAAAGTTAATTTAAAATGTATGGTATTCACTTTCAGAAATGGACCAGGCAGCTCACATGAATAGCATAAGCAAAGCATGCAATGAATTTAAGAAGCAATACGATTCCTGCTTTCATGTGTGGTTTTCTGAGAAATTCCTGGAAGGTGACAAAAATGACTCTACATGTGCTGAATTACTGGAAGTCTATCAACAATGTCTTAAGGTAATTTCAATAAAAATTATTTTATCTTAGGTTTTCTACAACTTGGTGATCTATAGAATTTATCATGGAGATGTGCAGTGAGCTAAAGAAAAATTATGATGCCTGTTTCAATAAATGGTTTGCTGAAAAATTTTTAAAAGGAGATACAAATGATTCAATGTGTGCTTCTTTTCTCAAAATATATAAAGCTTGTGTTATGGTAAGTTGTTGATTGATGGTTCATTAAGAAAAGATATAACTATTATAACAGAATTGTTATAAATGATTATGGACCATATCAATAAGATTTTTATTTTCTTTATATATTCTTTGTATAATATATATGTATATGTAACATACATGAAATATAAATAAATTTCAACAATTCAATGATATATAATTTGTCTAACATAACAAATTTTTTGTTTGTTTTAGGAAGCTATGAAGGAACAAAACATTGAATTGAAAGAAATTGAAGAAAATCATTTAGGAACTGAAAAAGAAAAAAGACAGCCAAGTTGACAATAGGACAATTGTAAATCTATATATTAATTTTCAAATAAATTAACTCTTACAACAATGAAATAATGATAGACATATTCTATGAAACTCCATATAATTTATACTATTTTTAATTATGCAAATTAATATATTAAATCTTTCACAGTTTAAATATTACACATAGAAACATACTATTAAATATATACAGAATATTTTTATGGTTTCTTTTCTTATTCTGCATTTTGTAGAATAATATTAAATAAAATGTCATTACATAATAATTAATGTACTTATGTAAAATTGTAATATTCTTGTTTTAATAGATTATATGTGTATTGGATTTACTTATGCATACATTTTATAAAATATTCCTTTTATTTGTAAAAATATATATGCATAATTTAAATTATAAACTATAATTTATACGTTTATGTGATGATTTATGTATACATTTAAGATTATATATACATATATATATAAAAATTCTTATGTCAAATAATTAAGTACTCTATCTAATATTTTTTATTTCTACAGTACATTTTATATTGCCTAAATTTAAATAATACAAATTGAAGAGACACAATTTAAATCTTAATTATTATATTTAATAATATAAAGTTGGTGATCATAAATGTAAAATACAAAATATTTCGTAATGTGACTGTAATAAAACTATACTATAGTTACTACATGGAATGAGCAATATAATACATATGTGATATTGGGGTATCTAGCGAAGATACCATAAGGTAAAGAATGAAAATAATGGAAGTGACCAAGACAGTGAAAATAAGAAATAAAATATTTAAAATGAATATATAGGTAAAGAATTATAACACCTATGATAAAAGAAGGACTTATATCTCAATGGATAGGAATGGCGAATATAAAATTATATTAAACATTTCAAATGTTTTCATGTTTATCTGTTCTTATTAAGATTCTTATTATTTATCTATTCTCAACTTTCTTTTATTCTTTTTCACTATCACTTTCATTATCCGAATGTTTCGTCTTTTCAGATTTCTGCAATTAATAACATCAATTAATAATATATTAATTCTAGACTATACATATATATTACTCTAAGCATACCTTCTCCGTTGAACTTTCACCTTCACTACTAGATTCATCTTCACTGATATACTCCTTACTTTTAAAAGAAGATCCAGACATAAGTTTACTAGGTGATACATCTTTTTTAGATTCTTTTTTCTTTTTGTCTTTCTCTTTCTTTTCTTTACTTTTTCCACCACTTGCTTCATATTCTTTCATTGCTGCTGAATATTCTTTTTTTGCTTTTGCTGCCTTTTGTTCCCATTCCTTTATTTCGAACATTTCGTAATTAGTGTAATATAGTAATACGTAAATTAGTGTAATAATGTCAGAAAATTTCAGAAGTTATTTTCGACCATTTTTACTTACAGATTTATCTTTCAATTCTCTCCACATTTCACCACCTTTTTTGGCTATTTCTGTAACTGCAATACCGGGATTTTCTGCTTTAATTTGATCACGAGCGCTATTCAACCATAACATAAAAGCTGTTGCTGGCCGTTTTGGTTTGTTACTATCCTTGTTTTTCTTTGATTTACGTGGTTTTCTTGGCTTTTCAGACTGTGTAAATAATAAAACAAATTATTTTTTTTATAAAATTAAAAAAAATATATTTTTTTTTATATGTATATATAATACGTAACGTTCTGAGTGTAGTTTTAACAATTATAATTTTATACTTACTATTGTTTTAGCAGATTTGGATTTCTTTTCTTTTTTGTCTTTTTTTTCTTTCTTTTGACTACTACTTGATCCATCTGAATCTTCCTCGCTTTCAGAACTATTAGGATCACTATCATATTCTTCAGCTACATCACTTTCATCCTGTATTTAGACATATAATGTTATAACTATCTTAGAAAAAGAAATATAAAAAAATTGAAATATAACCTGATTAGGATTAAAGTCTTCATCTGTAGATTCTTCTTCAGAATCTTGATTTTCATCGCCATCTCTCTCTTGTGCTTCAGCTTTAACTCTAGCCAAGTATGCATCGGGTTCATCTTCTTGATCGCTATCCCCAAAGTCGTTATCATAATTCAATTTGTCCTATATTAGTAGAAATAACAATAAAATACAAAAATATAAATTCATATAGATTATTATATAAATATTTTTATGAAATAGTTATTGGGAACACCACATATTTTTTTACTTACACTCTTGCCTCTGTTCTTTACCCTCAATTTCTTTGAAGTGATAAAATCGAAAAGTTTACCATATTCTTCTTTTTCTATACTGCTAAATGTATGAACTACACCAGTATTTAATTCAATTTCAAAATCAAACGAACGTGTGGAACCACCACCACGTGCGAAATTAACTGATGTTATTTCTTCAAAGCGTATATGTATAGGTGGTTTATGAACATAAATAAAGCCTCTTTCTAGAGGATATAAATATCCTGCAGCTGCTTTAAATGAACATCCTATTGCAGGGGTTCCAGAATGACTACAAATATAACGCAGTATTTAAACATTACAATATTAATTTTTTTAACAACTGATAAAAGTTTCCTTCTCTCATTAAATTTAGAATCTCATACCCAAGAAAATGACCAGGTCCAGTTAATTTTCTATTGATAATAACTTTCATTACTTTTCCAAGAACCTCATATGTGGGTCCAGATAATTCTTTTGTCAACTTTTCTTCATATTTTTCTTTCAGTTCCTTCCTAAAAATACAATAAATAATAAATAAACCATGTATTTCTAAAATATTTTAATTGAGAGACATACTCAGAAAATGGTAATTCAATAGAAGTTTCTTCTTCTTGATTAAACAATAGAACCAGATAATGATATCTAGTTTGACCTTGCTTAATAGGTGGATCTAAACTGACCTATAAAAATATGCAATAAAAAAGGATAAAAAGAATAAAATAAAATAAATAATTTTTTGTCTGTAAAAGAATTTTGAGGCAGAACTTACCACAAAATACATTTGTCTGTTATCCTTATGAGGTAGTAAGAATAATCTAAGAACTGTAGACATTGGTATCTTATAATCGAAGGTTTTACCATGAAGTTGAAAAAACGATTGAAATATTTTTATGTCATAACGACCACTGAAAAATGATATATAGAAAATAAATTAAAACTATCAAATATGATTGTAACATTCGTTGCTATTTTTATAATTATAAAATTCTAACCGTGGTGTAAGACACTGGATTTCTCTAAAGATAGCAATGGCATCACCACTGACACTAATAACAGAAGCTTTTTCCATAACTTGTTGATGAAATGCTTCTACGGGATCCTGATCTGCACTATCACTAATAGGGATATGAAACCTCATTTCCATTAAACTAACAGGAGCATCATCGTTCTATAAAAGGAATATAAGTTAATTTAAAATTGTTTGAAATTATATTTAATAAGACATCATGATAATATTTATAACTATTTTAAAACATACTTGATGAAATTCCAGTGTTACTTCATTTTTCCCTGTATTACACTGTGAAACATCATACAATGGAATTTCAAATGCTGTATGATTTCCAACATCAAAACTTAAAACAGATCCATTGAATTTAGCTGTACCCCAATTCCAACCTTTCAAACTAAGCTCCTTTTCTAGCATATCTTTTTTATAATTTACTGAGAAAAATTTTGCTATTTTCTCTTGGTCCTATATAATATATATTTAAAGAAAAATATAATCACTCTAATTTATATAAATATAATATCTTTTTTAAAAGCTTCAAACATACCCCTTCTTTAAATCCTCTAAATCTATGCAGTGTTCCATTCTTCAAAAATATACGTAAACCCCAAGTTCCTATAAATTTTTGGTAATTTACCATTTCCATATCACTAGCAGATATCTGTTCAACTTTACCAGTTTTCTGATTTTTAAATATGATATGTTGATCAGTTAATTTTAACCTTCCAGGTGTCTACAAAATAAGTACAATAAGTAATAAATAAACTATCATTATTCTAGTGTATCGTATACTTTGTCTTATGATAATTATAAAGCAATATAAAGAATAAAATTATTTCATTAAAAATACTATAATATAAAGTTTGATTATAATACTCCTAAATAATATCGATATAAAACAATTTTGTTTTAAATAATAAATAATAAATTCACCATTGCACCCTTAACCTCCGCAATAACATCAGGATATTCCAGGAAGTCCATTTTTAACTGAGGCTTTGAAGACTATACTTTCAATAATATTTTATATTATTTTGTCTAAAAAATTATATAACAAATTACAAATGCCATTTCCAATATTTCAATTATAAATATATCTTAACCTAACCTAACAATACCTTCAATAAAATCTCTTCCTACTTCAGAGTTTGTAATGTAATGAATCGTTGCTTATAGTTATACTCAGGTTGACCATAAAAATAATTAATAAATTTACTAAATGAACGCAGTATGTACAACATTATAAATTGAAATATAACGACATTTTTAATTTATTGTTTCTTTTTGTTTTTTAATAAATAATAAATCGAATCATAAATTAATATATGGAAAAAGACATAAAATAACATTTTGACAAATTATGAAAAATAATGATAAAAATAAATGTAAATTAGCTTCCATAACATATCGATATTTGAATGATCGATTTTGTGTGTAATTTTGATTCTCGAAATCTGATCATCGATTCGATTGTATATTCGAGATCATAAACTCGATCGCATCTGAATTGCATTCATTGAATAGTGTTCCATCTATTTAAGTCCTTTGATTTATGTTTAGTTTGATAAAATTGACATGTGTCTGTGTATAGATATTGAACTGCATATTTTGTTAGTTATATAGGAGTATACCGGAAACGTTCATACGATAACGAAAAACGTATTACTCCTGTTGCTGTATTCTTCAATAAAAAGTTTTTTTTTGCGTTAAATAAAAAAGAAAGATAAACAACATCCGTAAGAATACGATTTGAAAGATGTTGATAACTCAAGATCCACAATGGAACGGCGTCGCGGCATCGGAACTTCAGATGTTTCCAGAGCTTGATTTTTTGGGTACGTGAAGTGTCCATAACATGTATCATTTTGATAAATTTGTACATAAATAATCATTGTTAATAAAAACTAATTCTAACGGATAATCGCAGAGGAAATCAATGCCAAATAATATTCTCTATTCGTATATTATCCTTACGATTCATCATTTTTCTCGATACTTCTGACGTGATTCTAAATATTCCAAAATTAAATTGAACGTATATACGATAAAATTTGTAGGCGTTGAACGCGTGAACATATACATAATCGTGTACACGTTATCAGAATGAATTTTGTGTTTTATTCTATACTCAATAAGGATAACATTAGTTGTCTAATTCTGATTCTTTGAGATAAGTAATATTATAATTATTTTGTGATACTTTAAAATGTACAACAATAATCATATAGGAAATTATGGATGACCCGTAATTATTAATAAGATAATTTTTTAATTCGTTGTTTTATTTGTGATTTCATCTCTTCTCTTGAACGTATTCGATGTCATGTCGACAAAGATCGTTCATCGAGGTTATTGACCTCTCTAAAAGCCAAAGTTACAAGTTTCTTCAACTCGTTTGTACGTATTCATTTTCCTTATAACAGTCGTAGAAAAATTTCGAAAGATGTTCAAGAAATACAATTTTTTCTCTTTATTTATTAACATTTTTCATATAAGCATTGTAATATTTATACAATATGTGTCGGTGAGTACAAATTGATCAAAAATTATCCTACAGGTCGATTAATTTTACTGATCTTCTTAAAAAATATCATCGTTTATATCTGCGAAAGACATATGATATATTACAAAATGTGATTAAAAAAAAAAAAAAAAAAAAAAAAAAAGAGAGAGAAAGAAAAAAAGAAAAAAAAGGCCCGATTTTCGATGCTACTGAAAAAATCGTAACATAACGTAAATACTGGAAAATATGTAACAAAAAGAGAAATATTTTTAATAACAAAAAGGAATGAATTAAAAACGTTTTTTCCTACTTTTATTCTTATGTAATGACTGCTCATTTACATATTTACAATTATCGAAATATTGTCTTTGTTATTGCATTCACGTATAATACATATGTTTTATGCTTCTTCAAACACATCGATAAAAGCAACAACCTTAACGTCCTTGTGCATACTAATAATGTATTTTAAACTATACAAATACGAAACGTATAGTACGTTGTGTACTACATATCGTTCAACGAATATATTTACATTATAATCATTGATAATGTTTAGGTTTAATACATTCTAATTGTTTAAAAAATATATATATACGAAATAGCAATTGAAAATAGCAGTAAGAAATGGAAAACGATTTATATGCGTACTTCTACGCACGAAGAGAAGGTTTCAGATTATTATATCCTGTCTAATGAATGTTATTTTCTATTATTTTTATATTTATTCCAATATTATATTAATGATTCCTCCTGACACATTAATGTATGTGAAGTGTACTATGTCACATTACGCCATTTTATTTCTATAAACGATCTCATACTTTGTCCTTGAAAATCTTTAATTCGATTCATTATTGCATATTTATGTGTACATTTAGTATAAATTTTAGTGTAAATTTATTAATTTTATGTAAAAATTCCATAACAAAAACATTATTTTTTAAAAAGTTTTACTTGATTAGAAGGAAGATAAAAGAATATTACGTCGTAGTCATTTCCTTCGATGAAGATACGAAAGCGCGCGTAAATTCAAACGTTCTGTCGATTATAAATTTTAATAAAAATATGATCATATTTTTGCAGATGATAATTCTCTTCTTCCTGATGATTTGTTTCAAAGTTTAAGTTCTGAATTAGGGATTCCTCTTTTACCTGATGAGGTATCTCAAGATTATTGTAAAAATTACAATGAAAATACAGAAGAAAATATAAAATCTTGTAATACTTTTGAGGACTTTGGCTCATGTGTTACCCAACAAGATAAAGGTATTTTCATTAAATAAATCCAATTTTAAATCAGAAAAATATGATGTATTTTTTTATTATTGCTTATATTATTAGATCCAGAAACTAGTGAAGGAAATACTGAAATAAAATTAGAGCCTGTAAGTCCTAGTACACATTTACCTCTTTCTTCTAGTCCAAGTCATTCAGAATCAAGTGGATCTGAGTGGCAACAGGAAATAATATCTAATCTTTCATCAACAGATTTAAAGGTAATTAATAAATTGTAGGTGTCTTATATTTTATTCTCTGTATAAATATTTCTTTATATATTTTTTAGTTCACATTAGAAACACCACCAATTTCACCACCATATGTTTCTCCTCCAATATCACCATCAACTGTAACACCTACATCTTTCGTGCAACAAGTACAATTAATACCTATTAATACACAAGAAACAAAAAATACAAAGTATAAAGTTGCCAGTGAAAACCCTGCAAAACGTGTTTGTATTCAACCAAAGGGTAATGCTCAAGTTACACAAGGTGATGGTAAGAATAAGAATAATTAAAGTTTATATAATTATAGGAATAATTCGTTTATATATCTAATAATGTATATATATCATAATTTTTACAGAACAACTTCAAAAGACTATAATATTAAGTGCTCAAGACTTTGCTGTTTTAGCACAGAAGGCAAAACAAAATCAGACATATCCTTTGAAACTACAATCATTATCATTACATAAACCTATTAAAATACGTGGTCCATTAAATTTGCAATCTACATCCTTAAATCATATAAAAACTGAAAATAATGGAGTTAAATTCCAGCAGCAAAATAATGTAAAAATTATTAATGCATTACCTAATCTTCATGTATCAACCAGAGAATCCATAGTCAATGTTCCCAATACTTCTGTAATTGTAAACAATGAAAGTGCTAATCATACCTCTGTTGTTGTGAAAAATGAACCAGTGGGATGTGATTCAATTGTTATAAAAAAAGGAACATCAAATTGCACTCCTATTGTTATAAAAAATGAAATTCCAGTATTTAATAATCTCTCTGGTAAGCAAGAATGTGAAATGAAAGCTTTAAAAAGACAGCAAAGAATGATAAAAAATCGAGAATCTGCTTGCCTTTCAAGAAAGAAAAAAAAAGAATACGTTTGCTCTTTAGAAAAACAAATTTCTCAACTTCAAGAGGAAAATAACAAACTTAAATCTGTAAGAATTATTAATTGATCTGCATTATATCATATTTTTATATTTTATTTTGTAGTTGTTATTATGATAATATATATACTAATAACTAACTTATATTAATTTTTCTTATTAGAATACTTCACATATGAATAATATGAATGTTTACGTTTGAAAGGCAGTAATTTAAATATTACCATTATAATAATTTATTATTTATTTCTAATAGGAAAATATAGCTTTGAAACAAAGGCTATCAACATTGGAAGATACAATTATATCTAATAGCAAACTTGGAAATATTAATCTTAATGCGAATAAGAGAAATGCTGCTATCCTTTTAGGAATGATTTTAATGGTATCTCTTAATCTTAATGGTCTAGTGTAAGTATTTATATATAACACTTTAGTTTCTTAAGCTTAAATATTAAATTTTGAACATAATCTTGAAATAAACATATGATATTGTAACATATATACTACATATCTTTCTATACTTGTAGAGGCATATTCCCTCATAACAACAGATTGGATAGTATGTCAACAGATATACCAACAATTACATCGAATGTTAGACATGGTAGAAGTTTGCTATGGGCAAATCCTGATACACGTATTGAAGAAGAACTTGGAGATGATTTTAATAAAAATAAGTCCATGCATCATCCTATGTGTCCTATGTATATCAATCAGAGTGAATCAATACGTTTAGATTACGAGTTACGGCGATGGATTGGGGGAGAATCTGATCGTGATAATTGGACTATACCGACGAAGACTGAATTAAATAAAAAATTATTAGGAAAACTTCTTTTATCAAAATCATCTATAGAGAAAAAAACAGTATATGACAAGAATCGTTATTTACGAAAAATGAAATCAAAAGATACGCATAAGACGAACAATATTCATACATCAAATGTCAATGCAGTTGAAGTATTTTCTCCAATTCTCAGAGAACATGCTTCTTTATTTGAAGCTTTAGGAAGAAAAGATGATACTTTCTATGTTGTATGGTTCAGTGGTGAACACTTATTATTACCAGCTTCAAGAAAAAATAATACATCTAGACCAAAAATGGCATTGGTTCTTCCTGCTGTTCCCTTGAATGGTATATGTTCATCGTTCTTTCTATTTATTTTCTTTTATTTATTTATATCTAAAAAGTGAATGGAAGAAGTGACTAACCAACAAAAATTATATGTTTTAGAAACTTATTCAACTCCTGCAAATCACATTACAATGATGCAAATCGATTGTGAAGTAACAAATACTCAATTATTACATCTACAACAATCTGTTATACCTTTCCATTTGCGTAGGAATAGTAAATCGGAAAATAACAGTAGTCGGGCTCGGACTGCCAATGGTGTGTCAGATGCCACAACAGTAAATATAACTAGAACTCACAAACCATATTTTATAAAGGAAAATGATCCTTATATACTTGATACAAAAAATTTGAGGGAAACTTATACTCAAAGATCTAAAGAACATTATCACAACAAAGATATAACTTATCTTTTAAAAGAAAAATTTGTTACTGGATTTGGTTTGGAGAATGTAAAAAGTGATAATTATGAAAGTATTAAAAATACAAATGAAAGAAAAACAGATATTTTTAAATTAAAAAATATTGGTCATCATTAATATTAATTTCTATATTAATGATTATTATATACTATTTAATGTTCATTTATACAACATACGTGATAACATATTTGAATGTGTTTGTATATATTACATGCTAAAAATTAGTGCAATTTTCTGCACAAATATAGATATTTAGCTATGTAAAATGATTATATGAAGAAAATTTATGATATCTGATAGATGGACTATGATATAATAGAGTAAATATAAAAGAAAACATCTCTCGTCGATAAAAAGAAAAAAAGCAAAACGAAAGTAAAATATTTACTATATTTCTTGTTCTCCATAGTTAATAAGATTATCGTATTTAATAATAAACACACACATATATATTTATATCTGTACTTCATGATAATGACAATTTATGAAATTAGTATGTATTACTATTATTCGATGCTTGTCATGACATTCTGTGAAATTTGATACTATTTAATACTATGAAATTTTGTAAATATGCACAAGTTTAAATGCGTTTTGTTGATATATGTACATATAATAACTTATGAACTTTGAAATTGATGTAATAATTCTGATGTACTAAAACATAGATTTTTAATTATATTCGTAATATAGATTACTTTTAAGTACAAAAAGATAATATAAAGAAGTAATATGGTGCACCTGTTTTTTCTCTTATTGTAAATCTTTATAAAAATAAGTTTCAAAATTTCATAATTGTATGAACTGTCTTTTGTTATATATATTATTAAAATATAAAATAGTAAATAGAATGAAAACCTTAACTTTTGATATCATTTTTATTAATATAAGATTTTATATTTATATATACTTTCACAATTTCATTATTTAAATACTTTTTCAGTTTTAGCTAAAAAAAATGTATAACATTTTTCTGTCATATCTATTTCAGATCAGGTGTAGAATTTCCAAGATAGCTTCGCAAATCTGTTATAGTAGATTTAATTAATTTCGCTTTTATAAACTGCCTGCCAATCTGTTTGTGAGCTGTGTATCGATGGCAACCACCAAAAGAATAGTAGTAATCACCACCTATATAAAATTGAAAACCACTAATATATTAAAATTATTTAATTATTTAAAAGCTACTTTTTTTCTAACCTCACTTTTTTAACATAAATAATTTAATACATATTACCTTCACTACCTTTAATCCACAATATATCAATTGGTGGTACTAAGGATTCTGTTTCTGAATTGTTCAAGGTATTTATCAAACTTTGAACTTTCTCTTCATTAACGTCTGGAGGAAATGGTCTAATAATTACGCTCATAGGTACATCAAATACTTCAGCATCCGCACTAGAATGTATACTGGTACCAACTTTATCCATTTTAGATGCTGAAAACAAATAAGATTAAAAGTAATAATACTTTTTTTTTTTTAATACATATTACATATTCGTGATCAACTATGTAATCATTTTGGAATGATTGTGGAATATGTATTATTATGTTAATAAAATTATAAATTTACATAAATGTTTCCAAGATAATATTGACAATTGTACGTGCCGTATTGTTCGAAGAAACACCATAACTGGATACAATGTGAGACAAAAATGAAAGAATTACAGCATATTTTACTACCCCCACTTTTGAAGATATGAAGGTATACTAGAGGGGGAAAAGAGTAAGATGTGTGATTCATCTGCTCAAATACATTGAACTTATTTTTTTTGGATCTTTCTATTAACAAAATGAAATTTATAAAGGTAAATAATTTTTCATGTATTTTAAATTGTATATAAATAAATTATCATTCATTCACTCACTTTGGAATTAATATTATGTAAAAAATTTTATATACCTATTGTTAATCATTCTTCAATAAGTGGTTGATTGTTTAAAAATTCCATAACATGTTCTGCTAACTTTTTATAACATTCTGCTTGAACACTATTCGGAGCAGATAACACTATTGGTTTTCCAATATCACAACTATCCCTAATATCTTCATTTAACGGAATTTTTTGCAATATTTTTATGCCTGTATAAAAATTATATATTCTTATATGAAACTGTTATATATAATCAATTAAAAATTTTATAATTTATAATAATATATTACCAAGCTCATGTGCTAATGCTTCTGTATTATCACCAAAAATAGATATTTTTGTCATACATTTCGGACAAGAAATGAAGCTCATATTCTCAACAATGCCAGAAATAGGTACACTTAATTTTTCAAACATCTTAGCACCTCGTCTTGTTACATCTAAAGCTGCTCTTTGTGGTGTAGTAACTAATAATGCACCAGTGATAAAAATATTTTGGATTAATGATAAATGTGTATCTCCAGTCCCAGGTGGTGTGTCTATAATGAGACAATCCAAAGGAGCCCATGCAACTTGACGCAGTAATTTATCCAGGGCACTCATTACCATAAGACCTCTCCAAACAACTGGAGATTTTTCATCGATCAAAAATCCCATGGACATACTATAACAATACTTTACATTTATTGAAAATTCAGGTTAAATTACATTCTATTAGAATGTTTGTCAATTGTAAAGTCAAAAAGTATTGTTTATTGATTAAAGTTTCTATTCTAAGTATGATATTATAATTTATTTATAAATAATTATTATTTACCATTTTATACCATAATTAATTAATGGTTCCATAAGATTATTTTTATTTAACAAAGGTGATTGTTGTAAATTCATCATTAATGGTATAGAAGGTCCAAAAACATCTGCATCCAATAAACCAATTGATTTTTTAGGTTCTATAACTTTTAATGCTGTTGCCAAGTTTACTGAAGTTGTTGATTTGCCAACACCACCTTTCCCAGATGCAACAATAATAATTTGCTTTACACCTTTGATAGGTTTTTTCTTAGGTAGACCACGTGACATAATTTCTTTTCGTTTAGCTTCTAAATTTATATTTTTTGTTTCATTAATATCGGTTGTAGAAATATTCTAGAAGTAAAAATAATATTGTTTTGAATAATGAAATATCTCTATTTAATACATTTTTATATATTGTAACATTTAAAGATAATACAAATAATATAAAAATAATGTTTAACTTTGTAAAAAAGTTTTATTTGCAAAAAATGTACAATATATTTTCATTTAAATTTGTAAACTAATTAAAAATTTAGAAATTATACTTACACTTTTGAGGCATTTCTGTATATATGCACATATTTTTAAATTACTGGATAAAAATCTTATTTTACAATGAAACATTTTAATAAAATTATGAATGCAGATATACAAGTAAACTTAACCTTATATATTACATTAATTAGATACGTATTAAATTCTACTGCATATAGTTACGAATAAAATAAAGATATTTAAAAAAATATTGTTATACTATGAAGTATATAAATAATCAATTATTTCATGATCTGAAACAAAATAATTGATAAAAATGTAATAATTCTAATATTTTATTTTTCCAGGAAAAGTAACTTGAGAGTCTGTCACGAGGGCGGCGCAGTTTTTCAATACACGGAACACTCCAAGGCATTCATCCGTCATTTCGTGTATTTTACGATGATTCTGTCTAACGTAAATATGTGAAAGTGAGTTTTATATTAATCTCGGGATTTCTTTTCAAGGTTCTAATATTTGTATGCTAATACGGCAAGATCAAATGAATATTTTTTGTATATTTAATCGTTTCGTTGTGTAGATATGTTATCGCCACATTGAAATTAACCTATAAATTATAGTCATAATGGATGTTATAATGCCAAAGTTTTATATGCTTTTTTAATTGATTGTTTGTCGAGTTTAATAGCACAACATCGTATGCCTTCCTAAGTTTATTGTTTGTAAATATTATATCTATAATAATGTTAAAGCTTTAAAAAAAAGAACATATATTCATAACGATCTTTATTAGATTTTAACTATTAAAAATCCTTTAATTTCTTTGTATACTTTTTTTTTACCGTGTATTTACGCAAAATAGAAAATTTATTACTGGAGCAATATAGTAATAAGTGCTAAAAATCATGATTAACTATTATCTAATATTGTTTCTTGAAATGAATAGTGTTATTAAAATATTGGTTAAGTATATTTGTTTAAATCAAGTTAAAAAACATTCTTGGCATAATTGAAAATAATGATATTATCTAACTAAAACATATTTTGATTTCAGAACAGCTATATATCTTCACAATAAAATAAAATAAAAAAAAATATTTTTATTACTCTAACCAAATTTATAGCAGATGATTATATCTATGTTTATATATACACATATATATGTATATATGTTATTGGAATGTTAAACAGGTGAAACATATCAGTTTTAAGAGTAGGGTGCACAGAATATGGGCCTAAAAGCAGCTGTCCAAGCTCTGAAGTAAGAGTGAAACATATGTGTATCTTAAAGAAATAACTTATATAGATATATAGGCATATTAAATGTTTAAAACTTTTTTTTTTTTTTAAGGAACAATGTATATATCTGTATGATATAATATATAATACTTTTTAATTATGCAGGAAAGCTGAACCACTAAAGGATAAGGTTCAACGTTGTAAAGATCTATTGAATGATAATGATGCCTGGGTGTGTCAACAACAACTACAAAAAATATATCAACAAGTACTCATTTTGGATCTCGAGTACGCTTTGGACAAGAAAGTTGAACAGGAGCTTTGGAATCTTGGTTTTAAGAATTATATAGCCACATTGCAATCTCAAGCAAAAGATAGGAAAAATCCAAAACGTGGAGAATCTCAAGCCTTGTTGAGTTGGTGTTTGGAAGCAGCTAGTGGATTTTATTTGACACTATTGCAAGAAATTTGTACAGCATTTGACTTAGATCTACCATTTAGACGGTAATTACTATAACAAAAATGTTAAAATGATTTATAATATTGCAAGCTAATAATATTTTTAATTATTGTAACTATAACAAAATATTATAGTATATAGCAAATTTATTTTAGGAAAGGCTATGTTTATGGTTGTACTTCACCATGGAAAGCTGTTGAAAAATTATCAACGCCTCACAAATCATCTTGTTTTTATGCGTGCCAATATTGCCTTGTACACTTAGGAGACATTGCTCGTTACAGAAATGAAAGCAAGCAAGCTGAATTATTTTACAGACATGCTGTATCATTGTCACCATCAAGTGGACAGCCATATAATCAATTAGCTCTTCTTGAAGCATCACGTGGAGATAAATTAGGAACTGTATTTCATTATGCACGCTCTGTTACTGTGAAACATCCATTTCCTGTAGCAACAGCTAATCTTGCAAAAACTTTATCATCTGCATTAAATGATCATTCATATAACATTGAAGGAAAAACTAAATTGAGTGCACAAGAATATGTGACTGTGTTTTTAAAACTTCATGGCATTATACATAATCTTGGAGATTTAAAAATTGCATCTTCATATGTTAAATTACTGACAGAGACATTAACAGCATTAGTGGCTACTGAAAGTTTCAGTTCATGGATGCTTGTACAAATGTTGGTGATAAATTTATATGCTCTTCAGCATACAACGGGCATCACTTCAGATGCAATCGAATTCTTAAAAACTGACCAATTGTCTACTGATGAAAAACTGGCAAAAAATTGTATTTTAGATTTTATTTCTGGCAGTTTAGCTGCATTGTTGTTACCTGTCTATACTATAAAGAATCGTATTGTTGAATATTTTGCTTTACCTTCTAGTAAGTAACTTTTATCTTCTATATTATGTGTATTATATTTATATTATATTAGTTTGAAATACATGCATTATTCGCATATTATACTTTTTTACAGTAAAACTATGTCTTGATTGGATTCGTATAAATCCTACAGTTTTGGAAGAGACAGCATTTACTTCTAGACTTCAAATTTGGCCCAGCCTTTGTGTGCTATTAAATGCTTTGCAACAATCCATTATGGATTTTAAATATGATCAGTGTAAGTAATATTATCATTAGAAAGTAAATAGAAATAATTCACTTAATAATTTATTATATCTTATTTATTTCCCTTAATAGATGTTAAAGTACCACTGCCAGAAGATCGGGACTTGCAAGGCTTTCTACCATTAGAAAAGAATTTTGAAAATTTGAAATTCACAAATACTGATTTTGAGGATGATATCGCGACATTAAATAAACTCCGTGCTGTTCGTTTAATTCAGTTGGGACATTATTTAACACAGTACCAAATTAATGGATCTCCCTTAATTGCTATTGTAACACATGAACAAATAGAAGAAAATAGATTTATACCATTGAGCGAAGGTCCTGGTCCAAGCAATGAGTTAATGAAAGAGCTTGAAGAACTCAGCTTAAATAAAGAAAAACCAATTATACCAGCCAGTCCTGTATTATCTGAATCAGCTAGTAGCAAAGGATCTGCAGAAATTGATATAACAGAAAATGCTCGTGAGTTATTTTGTATTTGAAAGAGAGTTTATATATTGTATCTTATTTATATATAATATTTTTATATTCTTATTACTTTATTGATTTAGAAGAACGAAGAGTAGGTATCCTAAAGCCACAAGGTTCTTTAGAGCGAAATAGAGATTCAATAACTAGTACCACAGATACTAATATTGTTGAATTAAATTCTTTGCCATCAACTCGAAAACCAAGACAAAATATTGCAATGCAAGCTATAATGCGACGTGCAGAAACAGAGCAAAAGCAAGTTACATTTAAAAATGTTTCACCAGTATGCATTGAAGAAGAAACTGATAAAATAAAAACGACTTTGACTGCTTCTTCAAATAAGCCCACAGGAAATAAGAACATTCCAATAACTACAGAATCAACAAAAGTGAATACAAATCCATTGAACACTGTTCAGAATAGACTCCCACTAATACCTTGTGCTACAGTTACAATTCAAAGTCAATCTACATCTAATTCAAATCAATTAAAATCTACAAAAGTACAACCATCATCACAGATTAATCAAGTTCCTTCTCAAGAGCAATCTTCAGATACATTACCTCAAGCATCCTGTCTACCTCAATTCGGCCAGCAGTCGCAAACTTTAGGATCACTCTGCTATCAAAATCAATCTTTTAATGTACAAAATCCGCAATTTGCAAAAAACTTTATGTCTGGACACATAGCAAATATGCCAACTTATGCACTTCAGGGGCAACTTAGCAAAACGACACAAACACTAGCCCAAAATTTGGGTATACAGCATGTCATGAATCAGAATAGACCACTTCTTCAAAGAATGGTTCAAAATGTACCTCAAAATTCATTATTGCAGCAAAATGTAGGAATATCATCTACTGCACAGCAAAGTATTATGCCTAACATATCTCAAAGTATGTATGTACAACAAACTGCAAATACTGGTCTACAACAAAATATAAATATAAATCGACAGCAACAAAATCACAATATAGGTATTCAACAACCAAATATTATTCCAAACAATGTAAGATCTAATGGGATATCTACACAAAACCAGATTAATATGCCAGCAACAAGCATTGCAAACAATATTTCTACAATACCAGCATTGAATACATATCAAAAGAATCTCCAAGTTACTAATATTACAAACATACCAAATACTTCATTAAGTCCAAACAATATAACAAATTACCAACTTAATTTTAATCAGGGTATTTATACTCAAAATAATGTTAACCATGTATCACAAAAACAATTATCGCCAACAATGTATAACAAAAATACTGATATTCTAGACTTTCCTTTTTCAAATCAAATTGGTACACCTAAAAACCAACAACAATCTACAAGTAATTATCAAGTTTTCCAAAACTTTGACTCTGCAGACTTTGGTTTATGGAAAGATACTCAACCTCCTCAACCACCAGTTGCTTGGTGGGGAGCAACAAGAGGAACACAAATACATAAGGATTCATGCACTGCAGATACTTTCCAGAATTGGACTAATGTTCCTAATTCCGGAAGCATGAATAATAGATCTTTAATACCATGTAGCAATTATCAACAAAATACTTTACCTGATAGACATTTTGGAAGTGGAAGTAATTTTGAAGACTCTAGAGCCTATGAGGTGTGTATGATCAGATTTATTTGCAAACAGGTATATTGTGAATTATAGACTTATTTGTAATACCTTTTTTTTATAGATGGATCAAAAGCCCGTACAATCAACTACAACAGGAAACACTTACTCTTTATTTAGTGGCAATACATGGGGTTCTGGTTCTCAAATATCTAATCCTTCAAATCAAGATCAAATGAAGGCAAGACTTAATCAACAGTCTTTATGGTCTGGGCCTGGTCCTTCTCCTTTGGAGCGACTTCTTGAACAACAAAAGTCATTGCGCGAAGGAGGTACTTGAAGGAAAATTATATAATTGTTGAAGAAGCAAATGAGAAACTGATCTTGCACCTAACATAAAAGTTAGGTAATCAGACAAATATAGTAATGTTACTACGGTAAGATCACTACACTGGACAAACATGTGTTAAAGTCTTAAAAAAATGTAGAAGAATACAGAGGGGGAAAGGAAAGTGTAGATAAATTAAATCACACGTCCAGAGCGTTATGAAACACGCTCAAAAAAGTAATTTTCATTATTGTCTATTAGTTGCGTATGCATTAAAAGTGAGTATGAAAACTCCAGTCAAACACACAGGGCTGTTTGGAAATGCTTATGTTAAATTTAATGGGATGTAAGAAAAAAATGGCAAAATTTCTATCAATAGAGATTTAACTTAATCAAATAAAAAAGTTAGATAATTTTTGGAATATATTAATTGGTTTTAGTATCAGTGTTCACTATTTAATATACAGATTATGTAGTTATGCCAATATTGTAATGATTAAAGCTATTCACATTAGATCATCTTAGTTTGTCACATTTGAAATATTATATTTTATTTTCAGAAATACAAGTTCTATAAACAAAATATTGTGTGACGAACTACAATAATTTACTTAACAAAAAATTATTGTAATTTTAAACATTTGGTACAGCACAGTTCAGATTGATTTAAATTAAATATAATTTCACCTCTCATGTGATACATGTTCAATTGAATTATTCAGTTAACAAAAATTATTTTCTATATTTCTTTGAATTAACAAAACATTTTGTCTTAGAGAAGGAAAGATTGCCATGCTATTATAATGCTTTACAAATAAGATGTACAGACTTTAATAAAGACATTCACAAAATAAGTAGATTTTATAAAATAATAACAAATAAATAATTTAGTGACTGTTGCAGTAATTGAAATAAATGTTAGAAATTGTAGCCAAAAACGTTTATTAAGAAAAAAGATCAAAACCAAAAAAAGAAAAAAAAGAAAACTTGTTAAATAACATAACAAAAAATTAATTACTTTCATTATAGCAAAAGTACTGATTATGTTGAATTACTTTCAAATATACGATCTTTAAAGTGCAATCAAAAAAACATCTGTTTTGATTTCCAAACCTTAATACTATAGTAACATAAACATAACAACAATATAGATATAATATATGATATTTAGTTACTCATGGTTTTCAAAATCATCGTTTACTTCTGTCAAATTAGAACGTTTAATACTAAAACTACAGTTAAATGTACCATTTTGACAAACCATTTCTTTTTGTTGTATTTCAGAATTGTTTATATATAGACAGTCGTCCATAGCTTGCCAATCTACTAGTCTGCACGTTTTTACCTATTTTCAAATAATTTATTAAATATTATTTTTTTATTTTATAATATTTTATCATCGAAAAAAATCTGTTTAATTCAAATTTATATTATCAATATAAGATGAGAGAATATTCAAACTAAGTTTACCATTCCTGAGTATGTCTTGGATCTTTTCTCCAATCCAATTGTAATTTCAAATGTAAAGTGTTTACTTGCTGAAGCACTATTTACAAGCAAAATCATACCTCTCAAATCGCCTGTATGAAGAATTCTAATATTTATAAAAAACAAACCCATGTTTCTTACATAAACTGCTAAATCATGGTCTCTTGGTATCATATATTCTAGTTCACAATTCTGTGTAAATACTCCATTATCCTCCTTGAACTACAACAATATCTCAATTACAAAAGGAATTACTTTTTTACACACATAAATGATTATTTAATAATCATACCTCATAAAATACATCCTTGTGAGTAGATTTTAAGTGTTCTATTATCTTCTCAAATGATAATGACATAGTACATGAACCTAAACAGCATGGGTAATTCCCTTTTCCAATTTTAGGATAATGAAACTTTCTTTTGTCTATTTTTTTTCGAGTTGATCCATTTTCCATCCATGTATTATATGTTTGTGTTTGCTTATTATTACAAATTAATATATTTCTGGTCTGTACTTCTACCGATGCTTTAAATATTTTTTCTGTCTGTGTAGATACACATATTTTATTTTCAAGAATTCTTCTATTAATTTTATTTGTAGGATACATAAGAGATATCTATAAAGAATAATGTGATTTAAAATTTTATTTATTATAAAATAAACAATTTTTATATACTTAACTAGATATTTATTAAATCATAAAAAAAAATTTTATACAAACCATTATCTCTTCCAATTTGTTTGCCATTTCTTCAGCAAAAAAATTTCTTGTATTAGAAAAATGATTTTTACATATTGGGCAATTTTGTAATTGATAACGACATGATATACATATATGATGACCTGATGCACATTGCAAAATGTTATTTTTTGGTATTTCACAACATACTGGGCATTCAAGCAAATTCTCTAAAATATCATACCACTGCAAATATATTTTAATTGCAAATATTTATAATTAGAAATATGATAATTAGGAGTATAATATATATTAATATATTTTTAAGTATTCCCTATAGTATAGACGAGGAACAAAAAAACATATGAAATCGTATTTAAATTATTAATATCAATGCAAATTAAATAGTTAATACTTACTTTTTGTCTGGTTTCTTCTAATACGCTCATTTTTACTATTTTCTTTTTCAAATATCTCAGATTTTCAAAAATACCATATAATATTAAACAATATTATCTCAACAATTTGTTAATAATGAACTATCTTGTTTTTTGGGTATTCCCCGAAGTCATTGTTTTGTTACCATTAATTATAAGCAGCTACAAGTTGTTGCTTTGCAATCTAGATTTGAAATTCATTTATAACCAATAAAATCAAAAAAGTCCATTGTATTAACCAATCACATTAAAAATCGAATGAAACTATACTGCTCCTAGTGGTCCTCAGGGAATGATAGAATATATATATATATATAACAATTATTATATCTCGATATATATGTTATTACATACTTTATCCATAAATAAACAAGGAAAATAAATTTCGGATTTAAACAATTTGTAATATATAATCATAAGATAGATATAAAATGCACACATTAAATTGTGCAGACAAAGGATAAGTGTTAGTGCATACAAACAATCATGGCGGGTTTTGGAAGACTTGTTTCTCCTGGTTTCTATAATCATTTTTTAAATGCAAGGTATATCGATGTATTAATACAATTGTAATAAATTACTATTTATTAATATTTATTATTACAACGATAATAAAATAACTTCAATGAAGAAAGCATGATAATTATCCTTGCACAAACATTTTGAAATTCTAACCTTAGTACACGTATTATCTAAGTATAACATTGTAGTTTTAATAAATAATATATGTTATATTAAGAATTTTTTGTGTCTTAATATTCAATACATTAATATTTTATAATCTTATTTATTTATAACCTATTAAATCAACAGTGTTTTTCTTTCTTAGTTCATTTCAAACTATTTTTTTACAATAAGATTATTAACATTTCTCTTCTATATATATCTTATTTAATTTATATTATTAATCACAAGATTATGTGTAAATATTAGAAATGTTGTTAGATATTTTTATTTCATAACTATTTATTTATTTCAGATGTTTGTTAACAGGCTCTTATCAATTTGTATCAACAAAAGTAATAAAACAATTAGAAAATGAATTTTTTCCGAACAAACCAAAAAAACCATTAACACCATTTTTTAAATATATGAAAATAATGAGACCAAGCATTGTCAATAAATTTCCAGGATATAAATCTAGTGACATTGTAAAAGAGTTATCTGCAAGGTGGGCTTTGGAAGACCCAGAATATAAATTTAAATTAAATAAAGAATATGATACAGAATACAAAGAATATATGGTGAAATTAATAGAGTTTGAAAAAACAATTACTCCAGAACAAAGAGAAAATTATATGAACATGAGAAAGAATATAAATAAAAGGAAAGAAAGCAAAGAAGTAAGTAATATATAAAAAACAATTTTTATATAAGAGATCATTGGCAATTAATTATAATATGTAAAATTATAAAAAAATATTCATAATATATTTCAAAATAAATTTAAAAACTTTATTTTTTAGGATGTTACATTACTTGGAAAACCAAAAAGACCACCTTCTGCTTTTATATTATATATGCTCAACCAAATGAAAGTACAAAAACCTGTTATTAAAACTAAGGTATGTTTGGTTTTATCAATATTTGAGTCATCATTTGGCAATCTTTTAAAATCAAAAATATATTATTTAAGAATAAATATAGCTACTTCAAATTCGTAAGAAAAATAGATTTATAATAAAATGTTTAATTTAGGAATATTTGAAACAGCTAAGTATTCAATGGAATACTATGAACGAACGAGATAAACAACAGTTTATAGATCAAGCAGGGAAATTAATGGATCAATATAATAAAGAGAAAGTAGAATGGAAACAAAATAAGATAAAGGAGAGTCATAAAAGTGATTCACATGAACAGTTTTTTGATGTTCAAAATAAAAATAAAAATATATAGGAAATAATGTGCCCCAGCCAATCTCATAAAAAAGTTATTAATACCACATTAATTCCTATAGAAGTATTTAATAATAACATTGTGGGTTGGGGCACAGAGATTCCTGATTCTTCAATAGATATTGCAACTTACAAATATTTTATTGGACAAAATTCAATAATTTATAAATATCTTTTGAAACATTCTCAGCTTCATCATAATCTGTATTCTATTTCGACTTATATGGTTAAATCCAATGTTATTAAAAATGATTTGATGACTCATACCCATGAAAATTATTTATTACAAATAGATAAGAGTAAAAATGTTGCATTGGTACATTATTTACAAAGTAATACTAACAAGACACTATCTGATCCTAATACATTTATGAACAATGTAAAAGTACATATTTCTAAATCTGAAGAACAAAATGAAAAATTACAATTTCATACGAAAATACTGAAAAATTTAACAAAAAATTGGGACACAGTAAAGAAGTATGTATTCGTTGGTATATTTTATTTTCTCATATTGATTTTTTGCTGTTGGAACCTTACATGCAGATAATAGATCCTTTTTTTATTACCAATGATAGTATTTTTTAAGTTTTATGTGTTAATTTTTGGATGTATTATATATATAATTATTATTGATGAAATAAATTTATATATTACCAAGATAAGTTTTTCTATTTTAATTGTTTGCATTTTTTTTATGAAGTAAAAAATAAATAAACAGAATGTATTAACAATTTTTATATTTTATTACCTTTCATACTGCATGTTGTATTTAGAAAATTATTTAGATTTATGTATTATAATTTTTATAATAACATGTCAAGTTTGTTGTAGACATATATAAAAATGAAGAAGCAGAAACTACAAATGATATGTGTCCATGTGCAGTTATATCAATTGGAGATGCTAATGCAGACAAGCACTACAAATATGTATATTACAATATGTACACTGGATATATGTAACAAATATAAAATTTAGTATATGTTCCCTATTGCTTATATATAATATACAACCATATTATTTGGAGAAGTGTAGTAATATTACAGGAGATTCAATATAAGCAACATATTGTTGAAATATTTCACATCATTATGATAATCAAGATGAAATTTTATTTTCCTAGAGTTTTTCCAGTACCTGATATATCCAATTAGATATGTAAAAAAATATTGGAAATATTTCTAACAACCATTTACATAAATAAATCATGATATTATGTAATATATAGTTGATAGAAAATAAAAATTTTTTGTCATACATATTGTTATTTTGTATTTATGTATTTATTTAATAAGAGAATAATAATTTTATTCAAAATCATACCTAATATGTGTGTGCTGTGTATGGATACATTATATGCTATAAAACAATTTACTCTTTCTTTTCTTATACATAATTATTTGCTAATAATTTTCAATAAAACATTATCTTTCTATATTACGTTTTTACATACTTGATGCAATTAAAATATTGAAATCTTGTAAATAATATGTAATTGCACAATAGATTAAAGTAAAGCTGAAAATATATAATGCTAAATCTGTAATGATTGAGGTAAGAATGCTTATTGCCCTTACAAGTCGATAAGTTAGCACAGGCTTAATATTACACAATATCAAAGTAGCAATTAAAGGACTTCCATGTTGTGGTTCTTGAATGTTATTACGGGCACATAAACGTCCAAGCATCATAATAAAATAGGGTATAACAATATACTGAAAAATAATAATTATTGTATATATTATTTCATAATATGTATAATCTACATGCACTATGAAAGATACAATATTAGATAATATTAATATAATATAATATAATATAATATAATATAATATAATATAATATAATATAATATAATATAATATAATGTAATAATATACTATAATACCAATACCTTTCCAAACAGATGATCCATTTTAAATAATAATAGAATGTTAACTATAGCTGCTAACACAATATAACTTATATGATTAGATAATAAATTAGAGGATAGTATACTTTTATTGCATACATTGTGTTGTATTTGGTAATTAGTAGAATTTTTCTCTTGTATATAATCTGTACTTTCATTGTGATAACCAACATGCTTTAAATTTGATATATTATTTGTACAATCAAGTTTGTCATTTGTTATATCATTACATTTGTATGAATTGCTCAATACAAAAGAAGTATCTTCATTATTTAAACCAAAATATGATTCCATATTTGTTTTATCTTTGTTTTTTGTAATATTATCACCTGTATATAATGGTATTGAAAATTTGATTGCTATACAAGTTTTGTCAAAAAATAAATAATAAGTAACATGTTTATATGTATAATATAACTTTACCTTGAAAATATAAAGTATCATTTTTATCTTGAATAAGTCCTTTGTTTACAGATATACCATTTACTTCTAAGTCTAATACATTTGCATATACATCTAAAGCAGTACATTTAGTTGATGTATCTGAAAAGAAATCCAATTAATTTTTATTAACTATATAACTATAAGTATATTTTTATTAGATAGTATATCAAATATATAACTTAACACTGCTCATGATAGTTGCATCGATTATAAGAACAAAACAATAAAACGATGCAATGATAAAATAATGTTGACGTTAAAAAAATTTATATTCCAATTATTTTTATGAACAATAAAGGAAATAAAATAAAAACATTTGTTTTACTGTAAAATCAAGATTATCTCAACAAATGTCTAGATAATTTAAAAATATACTTTCTTAGCTATGATTAACAAAAATGTTTCAATTTTTACCTTTGCATTCATTTCCGTTATTTTTTCCAGTAATTTTTTGTAAACGACGTTCGGAATTTTCTAAAATTCGTCTTCTTCTTGCTTCCCTCTTGGCGATTGTTTCATCCATGATTATTGTAATAAGCTTTGCTTGCTGATATTTACAACACAATTTATATAATTTATTTTTTGAATCATTACTTCTATAAAATTAAAAAACAAAAGTAAACATCAAATGAATTTTTATAATTGGTTCAGATTTTGCGTATATTCCCAAATGTGTATATATTACAGATTATATACCTTTAACTATACAAATCCATGAATCATTGCAAGACTTAAAAATTTTATATAAACTATCATCCAATCATAATCTCTATAAACGTACATGTGTATTCTCACATCGCATTTCATTCTTAAATAATTGGCGGTAAATTTGAAAAGAAAAATATATAAAAATATTAATTTACAATAAATATTTGAAAATGATTTGATCCGTATCTAGCAATAAAAAATGTAATTCAATTAATTATATTGATAAAAACATTACACATCTTCATAACCACACAATGTATTACGCAACTACTTTTTTTTTGTTTCTTATTTAAATATTATCGTAAAATATAGCTTATTTATGGCGAATAAATCAAATAATATACCAAACGTAAGAAAAACGTAATTTAATGTAATAGACTTTCAATATATTTAAAATCATGCATTGATATGAATATAGCATAAGATAGGCCTGATTGAATTGTTTTAGGAACACATTCAGAATAAGTATGTGCGTTAGATAGAATGTGTGTGAATGCGCCAATGCATAAATATACTGTCCCGTTTGTTAAGTAGTTCATATATATTCTTTGTTGATGCTACCATTTTTTGTGTATTTTATGTGCTGTCAATTTTTGGACAGACATAACGTTTGCCTTATTTGGAAAAGGTTAAAAATCGGGAAAAATTGAATGTGGTTTGAGCACAGCTCGCTCACGGACAGTAGGACGTTGTCATTTGAAAACGGAAGCCATCTTGTGGCCGAGCCTCCCATATTATACTGGGAATAATACTTCAGCGATTATTTGTTCCAAAAAATTGCTCCGTTTTTTTTCCATTACGTCTAGACTATGCATGAATCATTGTATCACATGTTTACATAGCCATGGCTGCGACGAGAAAGTTGCAAGGTGAGGAGAAAATGTTTCCAGCATGTTTACATTCAGAAATTTTGTTATGGCTCTGTATCACTACAGATTCACTTTTATCTGTTTCTTCTATCAAACTTACAAACTGATTATCAAAGACTACATTTACTGCATAAAAGCAGTATTACTTTGATTCATTTTATTTATTTGCATATTGACTTTGCCTTCTGACAGTTGTTAAGAAGTATTAAAGTGTAATGGAACAGTGAATTCTGTTCTTATTTTTTATATTTATTTTACACATCTCTTTGCTTTTTTACAATACTTATTACTGCTAACATCAGACAATTATAATATTAATATACACTAATGCATAACCTTTAAAGCGACATGTTCAAATCCATTTTTTGTTCTTGCTTATATGATGATATGTAGTAATTTAGTTGTATTACTTTATTTATTTGCATTAACATACATATATTCATTTTATGTAACTTAAAGTATCATTGTTTACAATTAATAATATTATCTATATATTAAATATATATTTTATTTCCAATATATATATATATATATAACTTATTAAATAAGCTTTCTATTTTTTATTTTCATTTTATAGGTGAAATAGATCGGTGCCTTAAAAAAGTGACAGAGGGTGTAGAAACCTTTGAAGATATTTGGCAAAAAGTTCATAATGCCACTAATAGCAATCAGAAGGAGAAATATGAGGCGGATCTTAAAAAGGAAATCAAAAAACTTCAGAGGTTACGCGATCAGATTAAAAGTTGGATCGCATCTGGTGAAATTAAGGATAAAAGCACACTTCTTGATTACAGGAAGTTAATTGAGACTGTGAGTATACTGCATGAATAAAATATATATTTACAAAATATTATGTTACAACATAATGTTGCAAGTATTATACTATGATATTTTCTTGCAGCAAATGGAAAGGTTTAAGGTTGTTGAAAGAGAAACAAAAACCAAGGCCTATTCCAAGGAAGGCTTAGGTGCAGCGCAAAAACTTGATCCAGCCCAGAAAGAAAGGGAAGAAGTTAGCAATTGGCTTGCAAATTCGATAGATGCTTTAAACCTTCAGGTAGAGAGTTGATTATTTTTAAGACATTTACAAATATTACCCTACTTATTCTAATATGCTGATGATTCATTCTAATTTAGCTGGATACATTTGAATCAGAGATAGAATCATTACTAGCAGGAAAGAAAAAAAGGTTAGATAAAGATAAACAGGATAGAATGGATGAACTAAAAGCAAAACTTGATAAGCATCGTTACCATATCCGTAAATTGGAGACATTATTGCGCATGTTGGATAATATGTCTGTTGAAGTTGATACAGTGAGTTTTTTTTTTTTTTTGACAGAAGAATAACTTTTAATTAGTTTTTGCTATTCGAATTGTCTCCTTGCATTCATGCTTGTATAGGAATAATTGAAGATTTTTTGTAATGCAAATATATTAAAGCTTAATATCGAATTTTTAATAGATCAAGAGGATAAAAGACGACGTTGAATATTATATTGAATCATCTCAAGAGCCTGACTTTGAGGAAAACGAATACATTTATGATGATATTATTGGTCTTGATGAAGTAGAGTTGTCTGGGGTTGGTATTCCCTCCGCGGCAACAACAGATAGTAACAATAGCAATGAGACTGGAGGTACACCAACCTCGACTAACTCCGGTACTTCACCAATACCTTCACCGCCATTGAGTTCCACCATGCACAACCATTCAAGTGATAGTTCCACAGATATAGATAAAAAAACAAAGGTATGCATTTTCATTAATTTTGCAACGGGAATAATTATTTCATAGATACGATAATAGTTCTTTTATAATTCCAGCCTGTAAAACCAACAGCAGTCAGGCCGTTAATAAATTCTCAAGCGAGCATTCCAACCACGGGAAGCACTGCCACTATAAAGTCGAATTTGTTATCAAGCAGCACTCCAAGCAAGACCATTCCCATGACATCTAGCCATAGCTCGCCTAGTTCCACTAGTAATCATATTGCAACAACTAATGCTGGAAATTTTGCCACAGTAGCTGCTTCGCATAGTAATTCACAAGCCATCCATTCTACCTCTAGTAAAACATCATGTAAGTAATACCTCATTCTTATTATATTTTTACTATCTTAATGTGCTAGAATTTCTTGTAATATATATAATTGTAGTTAATAATATTTATTAATATAATTCAAGAATTTTTACAATATATTCTTTTAATATTAGGCAATTCATTAATATTTACAGCTCATAGCAGTGAAAACGGATTATTGTCATCATCGTCTACATCCAGTGTTACTTCGAACGTGCAACAATCGATCTCGCAGCAACATAACAATCCAGCACCTGTTCAGACAACTCATATACTACATAGTCAGCAAAGTCAAAATCACAATAGTGAAGCAGAAATGACAACACCCATCCCACCGTCTTCTTCGCCACAATCTTCGGTTAGCACTAGGTCTTCGCCTCTGCCTGCGAATTCATGCTCGCCAGCGCCATCGACTGCCAATGGTCTCATCCCTAAACTTCCTGATGGCATGTCCTCTCTAAAATCTATTGCCCAACAAGTCATTGTCCGAGCAGGTCTGGAAATACCACCGTCTGAGCCGAATAGAAACATCTTTGACAGTGCGAAGGCAAACAATAGTAACAACGCCACTTCGGAAGCACACATTCCACCTTTACTTGGCGTAGCACCACTGGGGCCGGTACCTTTGCAAAAGGAACACCAGTTACAGTTTCAAATGATGGAAGCTGCTTATTATCATATGCCTCATCCTTCAGATTCCGAACGTTTACGATCGTATTTGCCAAGAAATTTGTGTCCTACGCCACCTTACTATCAACAGGTGTGTAAAAGAGTGATAAAATGACACGAGGTGGAATTTCAAAATTTGATGTTTGCAATATTTTCTTACGCAGGTACAGCTTCCTCATTCGGATACTGTAGAATTCTTCCAACGTCTTTCTACGGAAACATTGTTTTTTATATTTTATTACATGGAAGGTTCCAAGGGTCAATATTTGGCGGCGAAAGCTCTGAAAAAACAAAGTTGGAGGTTTCATACAAAATACATGATGTGGTTTCAAAGACACGAAGAGCCTAAGGTTATTAATGAAGAATATGAACAGGTTACTGTCCCGTTGATTATATCACTATATCATACAAAATTGTGCTAATAAAATGAATTTAGCAGTAGTAAGATAGAATAAGATATCATCTTTTCATACGATAATAAAGCGTATAATTGTATTTCAAAAGATCTTATTTTATTTATTATTTATGTTCTACATGTCTGAAGAAGTATATTGAAAGTAATTGTTTATATTACAGGGAACCTACATCTATTTTGATTATGAAAAGTGGGGACAAAGAAAGAAAGAAGGCTTTACTTTTGAGTACAAGTACTTAGAGGACAGAGACCTGAATTAACAGATCTATTATTTGTGGAGTCTCTGAAATGCACTATTTCTGTACCGATATTATCCAAAACTGAAAAGACAGATTTTATTTTTTACGATTCTATATTTTCACAAAATATAATTTTATTTATTGGTAAAGAGTATCTCAGAAAAGTTAAGCAAAAAACAAAGATACGAACTTGTGCATAGCAGGCAATGAAGGCACTTCATTATATTTCGACGTTGCGATGGTAAATCTCCCCTATTCCTTTTCGAGAATGTAAACAAAAGTGAAGTAATGGAGTACGTTTATTGGGGACAGTAAATTGTAATTATAAATGATAATGGTATGAATGGCACCAGAGACACACTTTCAACAATTTAGTGTGCAGGTGTGTGATACAAGAGGAAGAAGTTATACTCGCTGGCGACTGACTCCGTAATACCAGTACAAACATGCGCGCGGCCCATCTGCCGTTTAGCGGTAAGATGGAGGGCGCTCATGCTATGGTATGTCTTAATGTTAGATTATAAGTAGCCTTTTTGTATAAAGTATATTGAGGTATAAAACCCTTAAATTGAATTACTGTACAGAATGTGTAGAAATAGTGAATAATAATATTATGGAATATATTTTATTTCTCATTTAAATGAAACCTAAGTTGTTTCAATTTCTGGCACATCTTGACCTGTATTTGGAACATTCCATCCATTAGATTCTGCTCGATTAGTTTACTTATATTCGTTTTAACGATTAAAGAGACCCGAGCTCGTCGTAAGGTCTAAAACTGATTAAATATTAAAATAGTAGCATACTAGAGTAGACTACTTTCGCCACACGCCTTGTAATTTCAAATTTAATACATTTTCTTTCGAGTATTTTGCGACAACTGTGTGTTCGTCGAATGACGACTCGTGATAATCGCTAATACATATGTATTTATATATTTTAAAAGGAGACAGAGTCACATTGTACGAATTTATTTATTATAACTGTCGGTACTTTGCCACCGAGGGAATATAGGATTGGAAGAAATATTTAATATACAAGAAAATTTAACAAAGTATACTTTCTCTTTTTCTTCTTTTTTTGATATGTATTTTCTCATATCGAGCAGTGTTAACAGTATCGGCATTTGGAATAAATAACTTCAGACAAAGTCTTTGCTTCAGAGACTGAAGTGATCGCTTGCACGCGCGCTGTTCGTTATTATAAACGCCCTCGACAACGAGATTAAACTTACATCATTTAGTGATAATAAGATGGAGATTCTCGTACGTTCGATTAGTATAGAGATTTAATCTAAATATTGATTAAAGCGTAAATATACTTTAAGCAGAAATTCCTGTTACAAAAATGCAGCGATGGATATTTGCATGATGAACCCACCTAATGCATTTTTTCAATTTACTTCAAATAGCAACCAAATGCGTGTGTGTGTGTACATATATATATATATATATATATATATATATATATATGTAGCTTCTAAAAAGATGATATTGCAGTGAAAGGTTGTTTGCACATGTATAGTTCAATATGAATTTATTATTCTTAGCATGTTCAGCAAAGTTTTGTGATGTGTCATACACTTTCTTATACTGATAACTTTGTCGATATATATATATATATATATATATATATATATATATATATATATATATTGACAGCATTGCGCTTGTTAATAATGCATTAATAATCAGGATAGATAATTAAGAGTTACAATTTATATAGCACCATTTTAATTAATTGTATTTTTAAAGATGTATTTATCTATACTTGAAAATTTTCACTTTAAGCAGCATCACAATATTTTCTAATGCACATTATGTCAAAACTAAACTGTTATACAAGTAAAGACTAAAGGATTTATTGCTACTTTATACAATTAATAACAATTTATTAGATTTTAGAAATCACTGTAATTATAAATACTTAATGGAACAATAATTGTTCCCTTAATCTTTGTCTTAAAACAAGCATAGAGTTGTATTGATCATTTTTAAAGAAACTTAGAGAGAAATTTATCAATCAATTCTGCAATAGTTTGCTGTGTTCATTATACATAATGTTCATAATATCTTTTAAATAGTTTTCTATTTATCTATATACATGATTTTCTTTATAGCTCGCATTTTTTTATAAACAGGATTCTGCTTTATCAATCTTACTTTATATCTTATTCAAAGCGTGCAAGTAGACATATTGACCATATAATAATATTTTGCCTCGGTGTTTTATTAATTTCATCTAACAGATTTATTGCAGATGATAAATGGCAATGGTAAAAGTTGTGATTTTTATTACATATTTTATTGTGATTATTCGAGTGAAAGATAAATATTATTCGCTCTGTGAAAAGACTTAAAATCATTATAATACAATGCTAATTTTCTCAGTATTATAAAGATTGTCCTTATTTCTTAGCCTTTTACTTATGCATACATTTATTCTGCATAATCTTTATCGCAGTTCATCCCAAATATTCTTGTACATTGAAATTCGCGTGATGGTAAGTGATAAACACATCAGGAAGCTCATTTCCACCATACTGTTAAACTAGAAATTTTGAAATTGAATAAAAAAAGATTTTGTAAATTAAAGTACTTGAAAATTATATATAAAGGCTATAAGTCTGGGTCAAATATTCATATGAGGGAAATGGTGGAGTGGTTTATAAATAAAAAATAACGATGATAATAAAAGTTTTGTGTCGCGTTTACATTATTTATTAAGACACGAGTGTTACTTGAACAATTTGCTCGTTACTTGAACAAAATTGACCCAAATATCTCGTTCCATTAAAATCATTTACCTTTTCCTTTTCCTTTTCCCTTTCCCTTGCCTTTTATTCTCTTTCTAACTCCAAATGATTGCTCTGTATCATCCTCATTGTCCATATTTGCACGTTTTTTTCGTTTACCGGACTTTTTATTATCCTCTAAATCTTTCAATTCCTATAAAAGTTGATTAAAAATATAATATTTCTCTTCGTTTTTTTTACATTATTTCTATTTTTAAAGATTCTTTACAATTACCATTTTTACGATACGTTGAGCTTCTGCTACACGTTCTTGTAGTAGCATTACTTCTTGTTCCTCTGTTTCATAAAGGGGTAATTGTTTTGAAATTAATTGTTCTATTCTTTGATAAAGTTCAACATCATATTGCGTTACAAATGTAATTGAGCGCCCTGAACGACCTGCACGTGCAGTTCGACCAACCCTGTGTATATAATCTTTACTATGCGTAGGTATATCAAAATTTATTACTATATCAACATGAGGAATATCGAGACCTCTGTAAAATATTATAAAAATTTGTATGCCTCTTTCTAAATAATACGTTATTGACTTATGAAAAATTTATTTACCTACCTACTAGCAACATCTGTAGAGATAAGTATAGATCTATTCTTGGCTTTAAATTTTGTAAGAGCTGCAATCCTTTTATTCTGTGACATTTGCCCATGTAAAGGTACAGCCGTAAATCCTAAATTACGTAATAGTAATGCTGTTCTTACTGTATTATTGCAAGTTGCACAAAATATCATGAAACTATTACCAGCTAATTCATTCAAGATATGTACCAGATATACGTCCTGTTATGAAATTGGATTGTTACACAGTTTATTATTCTTATACTGAAATTTTTTTTATAAGCCTTAAAATAATCTATGTACTTTTGTAATATATATGCTTAATTCAGTACTATATATTTACCTTGAATTTGACAGGTATAAATATATAATATTGTTGTAATTTATCAACTGTTTGATACTTAGTAGACACTTCAACTTTAACTGGATTGCGCAAAGAAGCCCGTTGCAGCTTCTGTACTTTTTTCGTCATTGTAGCTGAAAATAATAGTGTTCGCCTTTCACGTGGAATAACTCTCAAAATTTTATCAACTTCAACTTCAAAGTCCATATTTAAAATACGATCTGCTTCGTCCATTACCTTACAAATTAAAAAATATATTACAATAAAATCGTTTTTGTGGTATATAAAGACCATAATTATTTACCAGAAATTTTAAAGAACGTAAATTAAAGCCTTTAGTATTTTCTAAGTGATCAACTAATCTTCCAGGTGTAGCAATAAGTATATGTGGCTTTTTTGCTAATATTAGAGCCTGTGACATCATGTCCATACCACCAACTATTACTGCACATTTTACACCTATACTTGAACCTAAGATATAACATAATTTACATAATTGTTCTAAAATTTTTTGTAAGATAAAGATATAAATTTTATACCTAGTGCTTCAAATTGTTCTGAAATTTGAAATGCTAATTCTCTGGTAGGTGTTAATATTAAAGCAAAATATCTTTGAGGATTCTCTAATAAAGCTTGTAATATAGGAAGTGCAAAAGCTGCTGTTTTACCAGATCCTGTTTCTGCCAAGCCTATTATATCTTTACCTAAAAATTATATAAATAAATAAAACATACATATATATATATATTTGTGATAATTAAATCAATTTTTCTTTACTAAATTTACCCTGAAGTGTTAAAGGAATTGCCTCTTTTTGAATTTTAGTTGGCTTCTCCCATTTTAAATCTTCACAAGCTTTACATAGGGTTTCTACTATACCCTGTGAAAAGGAAATATTAAGTTAAAAATTTTTATTTGCCACTAAAAAAGATTAATTATTAATTGAAGCTGTAATAAAATTTAGATAAAAAAAAAGAACTATAAATAACAATGTGTCAATCACAATATTTCAAGGTTATAATTTCGATCACATGTGAATAATGTTTTTACCAAATCTTTCCAAGTAACTACTACATTGTCTTCTTCATTATTTTTTACATCAGTACTTTCACTCATGTTTATATTTATTTATCTTCAATCACAAAATATCTTCATTTAATATCAACAGGCGCATATTATATGCACATTGTTTCCTGAATGATGTCTGAACTAAATCAGGTCTACCAACTTTCCAAAAATTAAACGAAAGTTTAATACATTTTTATACTAATAGTAATATAATAATAGTAGTGAGATACTAATTAAGATAAAACATCGTTTAAAATAAATACTGTATTATATTGATCAATGTATATATTACAGACCATTTGATATAATTATTATTTTTATATTTAAACGATACCTAAACGCGCGCGATGACATCATTTTAATGTACTTAGGAACTGTCGAGTAGTTACGTGTATTATCAATTGTTACTACTTTTTTTTTTATCTATGCAATATTTTTGTTTATATTTTATTAGCGACACTAGCGAATCTGTCGACAATAACGGTACAAAAGAAACTTTTATTATTTTTCTATCAACTTGGCTTTCCTGGATCGAATCATCGCAAGCAAACAGAAAATGATAGCATCGAGGTGATGAGTTGTCAAATTAAAAGAAGTATTTTCAATTTTGGCTTATTAATACGAATTATTGTATAATAAAACTACATTAGATTCCAATTGTAAAATTTATCATTTATTAGAAGTCTTATAAGAATTTAATATGTAACGAAATATCCACAGCTAGATATTTGTCATGATATAATTTAGGTTATAATGCTACGTTTAAAGAAAAAATATTTGATCATCGCTATAAATTCGTAATAAAATAAAATTAGAAATACTGCTGTCTTAAATTTTTACGGCTATTATGGCTCGGCCCTCATTTTCGGCACAATGTGATTCTGTTGCATCGTACATGGATGGAGTTCATGTTAAAATTGTGGAAGCATACAAGCCACCACGAAAAGTTGGTTTGCCCGCAGTGTATAATAATAAATTACCAGATATATCGAAATTAGTGTATAATTTCAGCTTAGAAAAATCCGTCCTCGAAAAGGTACAGTTCTTATTCTATTTAGAAATATTTCATATATTTTTTAAATCTTATTTGTAATTTTTACTTTGAAAATTAATGAAATTATTTATCTTTTATAAGATGGCAGAATGGCGTAAAGCCAGAGAAGCAAATGTTAAGGCACGTATAGCTCGGTTAGAAGAAAAAAAGAAAAGAGAAAAGGAGGAATCTCCACCATCACCTCCACCTCTTCCGACAGAAACAGTAAAACAACCACCAGTAAAAGTTATTCCACCACCAGAAACTACTATACTTACTCCTCAACCCTTGTCTCCGCCAGCCAATGATTTGCAGAATCATGTACAAGCTAATGGACTTGACTTTGCAGATTTTGATAATGATACAAGCAGTCCTTTTGATAATATGGAATTAAAAACTATTAATGATATGGAAGAACTTGCACAGGTTGGTAAAATTTGTTCAAATTAAGAGAAAAGTTTTTACTTGGATAATAAATATAGTCGTTCTAATTACATATAAAAAATATATTTCTTGTAATTAGCATCTTGCATTTACAGTGCTTTATGCCTGTAGGTATTGCAACCTACATCGCAATGGATACCATCTGCGAAGTTAGAAAATATTATAAACGAATTAACTATCGAAGAACAGGCTGTGGTTTGTGAGGAAGAAAAAGAAGAAGATGTAAATATTAATGCACAAAGTGAAGAAAATGCTGACAAAAACGTTAATGTTAAGCATCGCAGTGTGTCAACAATTGTACAAGAACTTCAAAGGGAATTGGAACGGCCTTCAATGGAGGTAAAAAAAAATACATTATAAAATTTTAAATATATATAAATTTATATTTTATATTGTCTATGTTACATGTAACAGAACTGGAAACCTTGGCTTGATTTGGAGAGTCCAGATGCAGATTCGTTCAACAAACATAAACACGAACGTACATTAGTGTCAAATAGTGTAAATCATACAAATCCACTCTCGAATTTAAAAGGAGAAGATCAGAAATTAGCTCAACATTTAAGTGATATGGGATTTTCTTTATCACGAGCTGCACGTGCTATATGCGATCTCGGTGGTGAAGACAATAAAAAGGTTGTAGAATATCTTCTAGCTATTCAGTCTTTAGAGGAGACTGGTATGTCTGGAGAAGATGCAGAAAAAGCACTTGCATTAACACATTATGATCCAAATAAAGCAAGAATATATTATAAAAACTTATGCACATTGAAAGATTTAGGATTTCCAGAAGATCAAGCATCTATGGCATTATTAAAATGCGATATTGATAGAGATAGAGCATTAGACTTTCTTATTTCTTAAATTGTAATAGTTAGATATGGCTTAGGGAAATAATTCTGATGTTATGGAACTTCAATTCTTGATATTGTAGATAAGCTTGTCTTGTTAAATTTAAGGAAATTCTGTTTACTTTTCATTTATGTACAAACATTTGTTTTTGAAGTTCGATGATACGTATTATATTGCAATTAAGGAAATATGAGCATTGAGACTGACAAATATATCTAGTATCGAATTAAATTAAATTAAAAACAAAAACAAAAAAGAAACAAGATTAAGAACATAATCTCTTTTTATTTTGGTAACAATGTATATACAAGAACGAATAATTGACTAGTTATGTAAAAAAAATATCATCAATTTATGCAATACCAACGAAAATTTAGCATCATACTTGAATTAGCCATAAATTTAAAAGCACAGCTGAAAAGTTAATATAAATGTAACTCTTATGATGATGATATATATATATACACACACATATATATATATATATTTAAACTTTTGAAGATTATATTACCTTCTAGAACAACATAAAGCAATAGTTGGAATCGAATATATATGATGAATAATACCAACAATAATCCAAGCTTCTGTGAAAATTGGTTGTTGACAATGAGAATTTACACAAATAGTGGCTGGTCCATTTATCAATAAATTATATGAAGCACAGTTTATAGAGGACATTAAAAAATCAAAATTTCTTTTAGTATTTTGTTTATAAACAACTTTAACGTTTATAGGAGATGTAGAAATATTAAGTATATGCTTATACCTAAAACAAAATGTTATAGATTCATTTGTAGTTTCATTTATAATTAATTGTGTATAAAGTTGCTGTAAGTATCAATAATGTATTGCATACTTTAATCTGTAAACTTTTCTAAGGGCAAGCTCCCACAAAGAAACAGTTTTGTTTTCATTAACATTGTGAATCCTTAAAATTTGCCTTGGTAATTCAATCACTATATTTTTGTTGCATGATGCATCTATTTTTATATTTAATTTGATATTTGTATTCAATGATTGATTATCATCATATTTTAATTTGAAACATCTGTAATAAACATGGAACAAGTTTTACATTTTAAATAAGCAGAATGAAAAGTTATTAACGTGAATAATTTCTATAATTGATAGAATTGAAATAAGTTGGGTACATATACTTGCTTATAGCCTAGGATATTCACTGAATCACCAGTAACTGATGTGTGAATTTGATAAGCCAATTGGATGAGGACAGGATAAGATAAATAATTTAAATATTCATTTGCATCAAATCTTATGCAAGGAGATGACAAGAAACCATTTAATGGTAAATATTTTAATCTGTATCAAAAATGATTTATATTACAAAGGATAATATGATGGATATATTAGAAATTCTAATGCATGTAATTTCTTATGTTTGTGTGCATGTGCATGATACAATAGAATGTAGTAACCTGTTTGAACACACTGAAATCACTGATACTTTAGGAGCCAATGTCAATCTATTAGGTAGTTCCTTTAAATAATTATTATCTGCATTTAACTCTTTAAGCTTTGGTAATGAACCAAGCCACTCTGGTAATGCTACAAATTCATTTCCAGAAAGAGATAATACTTCCAGATTATGAAGTTGGCTCATTTCTGTTTTGTAAATTGAGGGCAGTGCACTTTGTATTATAAGAAAATAAATTATGAGCTCGCATTTACTAAATGTCCTAAACATATACTTACCCATTGGTAATTTTTTTATGTAATTATCATTAAATAACAATGATTCTATATTTATTAGATTACCAATAGAAGATGGTATTTCTTTTAATTTGTTTGCACTCAAATCTAATACAGTCAATTGAGACATGTTGCCAAGTTCTACAGGAAGTTCCTTAATGAGATTACCATAGATATATAAATTAGTAACATTAAATAATTCTATAATCCATGGTGGTAAAGTGGTAAGTTTATTCCACTTTAAATATATCTCCTGTATGTGATTGCCATATTTTCGTATGATTTCTGGTAACTCTGTCAGTCCTCGACAGTTCCAGTGCAATATTACTTTCTCTTTAACCTCATTCACCATTTCTGCAGGATCTAAGTCCATCTTTAAACGAAGATTAATCATAATATTTTTCGAACCGTAAAGCGTCTAAATAAACGTTTTAAAGTAATCATCTTATCATTGTAATTGCAAGCAAGATCTTTTTATCAGGTATAAAATTACAGATGTTATATTGTCAATATAATATCTGTAATTACTCTATTTTTAGTATACTTCATTTATCATTTGCTCAGATTCAATTAAAGGTTTAGTCAACTATATTTTTTTTCATCTACCAATTATCTGATTTATATATTGCAAATCAGTAATGAATGAGTCAAACAAAATGAATCAATTTAATTCATGGAATTTTTACTTACATACGTTTTATCGAAGATATCGTTGCAATTTGGACGCACCTACAGATGTTCATCACGTAAAATATATCTATTTGTGTCCTGTTTTAAGTAATTAAAAAACTTGCATATACATGCATAGAAAAAACTTGCATACACACGTGTATATTACAGATTTTAGAAATAATTTTAATATAAATGTAATTACTATATGTAGACAGTACTTTATACTCAATAGGAGTTAATAATAGATCGAATTCGCGATCACAGGTATCGCAATATCAATGTTTAGATAGAAGTGTTTCGTTTGGAGCAACTCGAATTACAGCTGATCGTGAAGCGTATATCGCCATCTGCAGATACTTTCCTATGATGTGTGTGGTGTGTGCATATATATATGACAAACAGCTTATGTATGTATGGAGGACGTCTCAAGTAATTTCTTAAAAAAAACTATCGAACATTTTTGTTTTTGTTACATTGTTTACAATATAAAATTATTATACTCTTTTGTAATATTATTTCTAATAAGATTTAAATAATTTTATCAATGTTTTTACATGAAATATTCTATTGATTATACATTTTATGTATTCTGCAGACTTTATTAATTAGTGAGATAAACGGTGAAGAAGAGCTTAGCAGATGGCATTAAAAAATACAAAGTGCACATAATAATATTTTTTTAATTTTCTAGAAGTTATATCTGCGAAAAGATAAATATTTTCTCTAGAAATTGTTTCTTCCTTTTTGTGTTTTCAGTCGTTTCATAACGTTTTGCGATGGCGCCCACGTCTTTAGTGATCGTCTAAATTTACAAGCCCTGTGCCGGTATTAGTGATTTTCAAGGGAAAAAACGTTTACAGAAAATTTTAAACGCGATATAATATTCTAATTTGTTAGAGTATTTTACTTGAAAAATGGACTTGGCTAGAAGTGCATGGAGAAAGTCAATTTTTATATATAAAAGTAGTTTACAAACTTCTTTGAGAAATAGGTGAGTTACATAGTATCATAACCTTAAAAGTGAATTTTAATATGATTTGAAAATAACGTGTCGAGTACATATCATTAATAATAAACATATGAATTCAAAAAAATTATTTATATTTTGTAGCAAGTATATGTTGTAAAACTCCAGTATATGTGAAATTCTTGAATTGTCTGTTGAATGTTAGCAAATACGTCTATACATATACACAAAAATTGTCTATCAGATCTAAATAGTTGTATTTATGTAAATATAGATAATTGTAAATATATATGATTTTGATATTACAGTAGTAGCACACCATCGAACATAGCTGAAGTAGCAGTTTTTTCACGTGATGGAGATTCTGGACTAACTGTTACGGATGCTGGAGATACAAAGCCAAAAGATGATATGATTTTTAATGCTCTTGGAGCGACAGATGAGTTGTCTTCTTATATTGGATTGGCAAGAGAATTTGCATGTGATAGTAAAGTTGAACATCCTTATGTTGATAAACTTAAACGCGTACAAATGATATTATTTGATTTGAATCATGCTATATCAAAGTCAATACCAGGGAAAACAAAAACATTTGAAAGTCAACACACTAAAGATCTTGAAGAATGGATTTTAGAATATGCTAATCAATTGCCCCCACCAGAAGATTATATTATTCCTGTAATATATATTATTACTTAGATACTCTTTATATTTAAACCTGATATAAAATGTATTTATAAATCAATCATCCTATCTTTATTATATTAGGGTGGTGGAAAGGCTTGTGCATCTCTTCATGTAGCACGAAATGTATGTAGACGAGCAGAGAGAAGTATTACATCTTTGGTGCGTAATGGTGCTTTAGATAAGGAAGCACAAACATATTTAAATAGATTGTCAGATTTTCTTTTAACCGTATCACGTATTGCTGCAAAATGTGATCAACGTACAGAAAACATTTATATTCCTCGAGCAGAAGTACAAGAAGAGAAATAAGGGACTGACCTGTATAAATATAAGTAGACTACATCTACATCTTATATTATGGATATACAGATATTATTGAAACTATCTGCACAAATGTAAGTGATAGTATCAAGGTTAAGCATTATATATTTATGATTAATACTTCAAGCATCTTATGAATATGAAAGATGTATGTTCTTTAGGACTATTAATTAATATTGTAGATGCATTTTTTGTAGTATGTAGAAAAATATACTTATTTACATAAATCAGAACTCACTAAAAGTATTCCATAGAAGTGTATTATTTGTTGTGAAATTATTAAAGCATTTTTATAGGAAATACAAATCTAAACAAGATAGATAGAAAATTATACAAGGATGCATCATTTCGGATAATCTTATAGTTAGATGCAACTCCCAAGAGAGTAGGATTTTTGACAAAAAAATTTATGCAAATTGTATCACGAATGAGTTAAATAATGAAGTAGGAATTTTGTGTGAGTTAACATGTGTGGGTGTGTGTATGTATGTGCATCTGTATGTGTGTATGTGTGTGGAGAAAGAGAAGAGTATTGAATTTCATTATTAAATAATTTATCTTGTATCTCGATTATGTACACACACGAAATGATGTTTATTAAAATAAAATAAAAAATCTTAATAACTTCTTATGTATATATATATAGAACATCTATGTTTCAAGTAGATGTTTAGATTATTAATAAAAATTATTTGTATATTTAATTGTAATTAATTTTCTTAGCTGAGTAACCTAATAAATACATAAAAAGTTTTATGAATGTTTACATTACAATAGTGCAAAATTAAATAATACATTTATCTTTTAAATCTTATAGCACCAAAACTTGTACAGTACAAGATATAACATTTCTGTGCACTATTTTTTTAACAACTTAAAACAAGATACATTTTATATAATTAAAGGTATCTTTACTTTTTTTTATAATTTATTCTAACACTTCATCTCCTTCTGCAATTTCTTTTAAATTCAGCAATTCTAATAATCCAGTACGTTTTGTTTCAGATCTTACTAGTTCATCTATTTCTCTGAATTGGCCAGGATCTATTAGACAGATTAAATCTAATGTTCCATTGTCCCAATTTTCGCTTTCTACTTTTGTCGCCAATTTAATAATTTTTTCTCTTAATTTTCTTGCTTCTTTTCCAGATATTGTAACTTTTAGTCTCATCTGTGCTCGTTCTAATGGCATAACAGCTTTAAGTTGTGGAATAACATCCAAAGCTTGCTGTTTTGCATTTCTATTTGGTTTAACCGAAAAATGTACATCTTTCATAGCCTTTTCTATCATTGATACTGGATATGGTCTTTTTGATTCAGGATTTACACACTTATCAGCAACCGTAGTAGCAATATCTTTGAACATGGAATCTAAAGCTAGATGTCTTTCTTTGTCAGAAACTTGGAGTTCACCTTTTGCAAGAATTTCTTTGCAAATTTCTGTCTGATCGTCTGTACCAAATGATTTTATAAGGTCTTCCTTTTTGGCTACTTGACCTTTAGATACGTTTGTAAAAACCGTGTGAGTTTGAAGCACTTCGTCTATATCTTTTTCTCTGTAATAATGTTTTTCTATTATAAAATTTATAGGTTAAGTTCGGACACACTGATCGACGTAAACGCGATTTTAATTTATTGAGATTTTGTAAAGATAAAGTTCTTACAGTTTGTTTCTCCATGAAACGACTTTGTTTTTGTAACATGCTATTTCGAATCTTTTACCAGTTTTTTTCATTCGTACAATCGCAACATTTGTCAATCTTATTTGGTTCGTTGGCGTGAATATCTTAGACATTTTTTAACGTCGCGATATGAACTCTGAATATTTAATAGAAGCAATATCGTGTTACAAAATTATATACTAATATTAAAATTATAACATTAAAAACGAAGAAATACTTATATTTATCACGTATATACGTCTCTGCACTGACAACAAGCACGAAAAATGCGATAAATACGTCTTATACCGGTATTGTTGGAAATGTCGACTTTCGATGTATCGATTTGTAACGAGATTCGAATATAGTATTGTAGCTAGTTGGTACGCATCCCATAGGGGATAGCATGTGCGTTAAAGCGCGCGTAAATACACAGGTATCTTCAGACTGTGTTGATGTTATTCGCTTTTAATACAATAAAGAAAATTTTTGTTTCTTGTTTATATATAACGTTTGTATATCGAGGTTAAATACGTACATTATTTGCACGATGTATACGATGGCGAACAATGATAAGTACGATGATTACAACTAACGATTAAGGAGTAAATAAATCGAAATGGCAGTGATGTCATACGCACTGAAGTTTACCAATAAAGCCAGAAGATATCGCGAGGAATGAAGTATGCGCGCGCGCGCGTGTACGAACGAACGGTAGGCGCATGCGCGTGAAGCGCCTTGCGTGAGACTGTATCGAACATGGCCGCCACGAGCGCGATGCCGTTAAAGGTGCGCGAAAAATGATACGTTTTCCGTCGTCCTGACGGCGGGATCCTTTTTAAACGAGTGCACGGTGATAGTGATCGTTGTCCTCGAGGTTAGGAGCGAACGGAGAAGGATTATCATGGCGTTGGTCACAGTGCAGCGTTCACCGAGCGTGTCGAGTTCTCCCCAGAGTTCGGTGAGTTTTGTGTTTCTTCCAAGTACGTCAAACGAATATATCGACGCAACATGATAGCGTCTTTCGCATTTTTTACACGCTGGATCTACGTTCTATAACGAGAACCTTGTTTTCAACGATATCTCTTGAGAATAAAGTACGTATCTTAGAAAATACTCCTTGTTATGAAGAAAGAGAGATGGAGTGAGAAAGAGAGACAGAGAGAGAGAGAGGGAGAGAGAGAGAGAGAGAGAGAGAGAGAGAGAGAGAGAGACAGAGCTAGGAGAGAAGAGAACGAGAAAGAGGGAGACACAAAGTATGAAAAAGATAGATTCCCTTTCCATATTTGGCGGTTTTAAAATACGAGCGTGATTATACTCTCGAGTGCTTTCGGAGCTATCGCTCTGTAGTGTATGTAGATACGTATGAAAGGAGAGAGTGAAAGAAACGAAGAGTGTATTGGGAGAGGGGATGGGGAGATTCTGGGAGAAAGCGAGATGGATATTTTCTGTTGGCGGTAAACAAAGGGATCGTCACCGTCACGATGTTCATCCTCTTTATTCGCGATTGCATAGTCGTCAGAGAGTCAGAGATTTTTGTTTTCTTTGTTTTTTACTTAATCTTAGATTCAGTCATTTCGATCACGGAGATGTTATTTTTCTCTCGTTCTTTCTTTCAATGGTTCGCAGGTCTTCGTCGCTAGTTAGATATATTTATTTCCCAGTCCTTTCCATCGTTGCACTTTTACCACGAACAGGAATCGTTCGTATTAGTGGGCGAAAACGTGTGGGCGAATCCGCAATTTTGTTCGCTTCGAAAGGGGATAAACGTGTGCATTTATTCGAGTGCATCTATTATAAGAATATTTATCGATTCGAGGATTTATCGATAAAGAGAAAGTACTTACATACTTGTACGTCGAATATTTTTTGTTTTATTCAAGATTAATTTTATTTCGAATGACGCGCGCGCGCTCTAGTAGGATCCATATCGACTTTTACCGACGAGTGCTATTGGTGGATACGCTTGAAATAAGCCCTATTGTGATAGGTCAAGGGCGCTGCAACCGTTTCTCTCTCTCTCTCTCTCCCTCCCTCTCCCTTTTCCTCCATCGGCCTGTAAAAGAGACGCGATAATTCGACTTATAGATTAATCATTATATTTCTAGAATATCTTACGATAAATAAATTTATTCGAATAATCGAGTTTATTTCGATTTGAAATATCTAAACTTTTTATAAATATAGAACGATGATTGTTATCTCTCATATTTGTGCACATTGTATGTAGGTATATGCGTGCACACACACACACAAATTAGGCGTTACTCTGTCATGCCTTATCGGATCTCTTTGATCGCTGCTACATATACGGAAGTTTCGAGAAAATCTCGAGCTTCTGTCGACGTTGGTCCGTTATCGATTTTTCTCGTACGATAGATTGATAAGCTTCGGATATATCTCGATTATTTAAAGCTGATTAATCGATCGTTCGAGGAGGACGTTCGTGCACGACTATTTCCCTTTTATTCGAGTTTCATTTTCTACGGGAAAGAAGAAAAAGAGATAAATTATCGAACGATCGATCGATCCGTCACGGGTTGCGTTTAATTGCATGCCGTAGCCGGTTAAATGCGATACAAGTCGAACGATCAAGATCGATCATGCGCACGATCGCTTGACCGTAACACGCGCGCGAGCTTCCGCGTCTTTTAAATATCGATATCTTCTACACGCTCGGTTTGAGGCGAGTGCGAACGATCGTAAAAACGCTTGTTTCACGATACCGAGAAAATAAACGGAGCCGATAAGAGGAGATTAAAAGATCACTTCCATCGTCATATACGCGATTGCTCTATCCTTGATAGTTTAATTCCTATCATACAAGCGCGTACGTCTATGTAACGATCTAGTTACTCGCAGATTAAAATGAACAAGGTGTTAGTGTAAAATGAATCATTCGACGGAGCTACTACGAAGTTAGATTATTTAGATCAGCGTATTTCTGCGGAATTTTCGATGAATCGAAGAAAATTGACGATATTACTTTGTGTAATAGTATGCACGTTATCTCGAAGTAGCATAGAAGAAGGAACGTCGCGACGCCGAGTATGCATTCTACTCATGCACATAGCGCGCGCGTTTGAGAGGGTGCACTATGGAGGCGCTGCTGTGGAGGTAGCAGCCCTTCTAGAGACTCGACTTCGTATCGTCGGATTCAGTCGGTTCGCCGCCACTCGGCACGACGGTGAATCGCGCGTGGAACATCAGAGGAGCCACCTCTCTCTCTCTCTTTCTCTTTCTTTCTCTCTTTTTCTCATTTTTCTATTAACTTTCCCTTATTTTTTTCTTTCTCTTTTTTGCCTTGGCAAAATAATTTCTTCTTCCGTCCGTATCGATTTTTCTCCTCGCACTAGTATGTGAAAAAAGTCTCGTTCAGTGGCAAACTAGTGAAAATAGATAAGAGGAAGGATGATACTTTTGAAGCAAAAGAATGCGATCCATTATGGTTTACCGCCAACGCCGGCACCCAAGCCACCGTCACCTTGGTCCAGCATACTCTGGGGCGACGAACGACGACCTCGAGGAGGAAAAACGGCACGAGGTGCGCGCGTCATGCAGCTACGCGACAAGGTCACCGCAAAAGTAAGCTCTAAAAAGGATAAGTCGCGGAAACGATTTTTTTCTTTCTTTCTTTTCTTTTTTTTTTTTTTTTTAAAGAAAAAAAAGGATACTAGGCGAATTTCGAAATGCGAAAAAAGCTGGTGAGAACAATAGATCGCGAGTGTAAGGAGGAACGTAGTAGTATTAGGAGATTTTCTCTAAGCGAAAGAAAGCGAACGCGAAATGCCATGGTATTTCGAGTATTGTCTGCACCGCTGTTCTCACGTTACGTCTTTACTTTACAGGGAGAGGCGTATCTAACTATCGTTGTTAATAAATTTTCTTCCTGGTCTTCCTTATTCCACCTCTCGTGCTACTCTTCTTCTTCGGTCGCGCACTGATTTAAGCTCATTTGTTGCCACTGTCTCTTTGTGAACGTAATTGCGCTTCGCTTCTCGTAATTAGACCGATCTACTTGGAAAAGTTCACGTAACTCCATTGTATCGTTATTTTGTACGTTAATGGGCAGAATAGAAAGGAAGAAAATTCTTCCTTTCGTTGAACCGAACTCGCGCTATCGTCCATCATCATCACCGCAAAGAAGTTAACGCGATGAAAGTACGTACACGCATACTCGCTTTAGAGAAAGAACGAAGGAAGCCCGAGTTGTCTCTACATACGAGTTCATTTATCGGGAAAGAACATTATTATGTAAAGACTTATCTTTTTTCTCGATCGATTCGTATATTACGCGTAGAGAAGTGATCAAGAATTCGAATAAATTTATCTAGCCAGAGTATTGCGCGATTATGTTGAAACATTACTCATCGAGTAATCGATTTTAAACAATCGAGATCGTGCTTTCCATCGATCGTCCTTTCGTTATGTACCGAATTAAAAAAGAAAAAATTCTATGTTACGTCAGCTACGTTACAATCGAGAAAATAAAACGTCTCCGTGAGCTCCTTAAGGGGCGAAGTTCTTTTCGTAAAGAGATCTTATCGATCTCTCGAAGGAGGAAAAATCCTATCGACGAGTTTCTCGTAGATGCCGTGAGAAAGCGAAACCAATCCGGTGGATACTACTTAGCGAGAGGACGGGTGTGTTGTATACAAGTACATACATACGTACACACATACGACACGAGACGATGCTTCAACATGTGCGAGAAAGAGAGAAAGAGAAATTCGATGGTGGATTATTCACGTGGGACGAGTTGAACTTTTCTACGACCGCATCCGCGTTTCGCCAACGGGGAACGTAATAACGTATATTCGTACGTAGTGTGTGTGTGTGTATATATATATATATATTAAGAAGATAGATCTGAAACGTGCCCTCCTTTCCAATAAATACGACCATTTGTTTTTCGTTAATTTACATTCGCAATGTATACTTTGAAAAGAGTGAGTGAGTGAGTGAGTGAGAGAGAGAGAGAGGTTTTTAGTATTCTCATTGCTCTCTCTAGTCAGGTATCTTTTTCCTTTCGAGTCCCCATAGATCGACGAGTAAATTTGTGGGGTTCACGACGAAGCTTTACATTCGGTTCGCGTATTCGTCACCCCTTTGATATTCTACCTTTCAACCAATTTTCCTATTTCACCCTCACGCACGTGTTGCTCCTATAGCGAATCGAACACAAGCGTTATAATGTTGTTGAACCTTTTTAATAACATTATTTCATGTTATCGTTATATGTTTGCGTATTATGTATCGAGATAAAGCGCGTTGTGGTCCAACTCGATACTATTGTTGGTACCGGATGAATCGTCAACAGGTTTACGAGCATCGTCGTAAAAGGTGTATCCTCATGGGCATGAGCAAAAGTGAAAATGGGAAGCGAGATTGAAAAGGTTGCTGCACGTTTCGTGATGCAACGCGGATCGTGGCCTAGAAAGGTAGAACTACTTTGTTCGGCGATGCAACCGTTTATATTCCGGCCGATATTTTTCCGAACTGTAATTTCATGAATTTATCCTTCGTGCGTGAAATAAATTCTCTGGAGAAAGCCAGCGAAGAGTCCCTCTTTCTCTCTAATGATACCGTCTATTCGTCTTTCTCGCGTTAACGTTAACGAATCAACCTTTGACTTTATATTCGATCGATGATGGGTGTTTACTGTCCGTATTCTCTATTTTTAATGGCAGTCAGATCATGTAGAAAATGCAGGGAAAAAATGTTCAGAGTGCATAGACGGTATTTGCGTAGCCTTCGTCGCGTTAAAATCATCCTTTTTCATACTCTCCGGCTTTCGCGGACGGCACGATGGTATGCGAGGGTTCTTTGTCGGCGAAACGTTGGATTAGGTAGCCGCGAGAGGATTGACAAAGGAGCAGTATGAAAACGTGCCTTTACACCGATATTTACACCGGACGTGTTGTGTGGATCTTTTGTCGTCGAGGGTGTCTTCTCTCGAGGAACGTTAAGGTTGATAAACATATCCAGCTTGCGAATTTCCTACTTAATTCCGCGCGAAAATTCGCGTGGCTCGCGTTAACACGACCTTCACGTAGGGCAGCTTCTATGAATCTTTGTCTCGTCGACGACCACAACCACAACATATGGACATAGATCGAAAGATCTTCTCTCCTCGCGAAGACGAATCTCGTAAAGATCAATATTTTTTTCAATATTTTTTCTGTATTTTTCTTGACAAAAAGTTGAACTTTTTTTCCTTATAAGAACGCATCTCGTTATATGTCGCATAAATTTTGTAGCTTTTGATTTTTGTCACTTTTTCAGATTTACCTACCGCACGGTAGCGAATCGCCGTCATATCCTCGTTAAAACAAGGCCATCGATGATATATCGTTCATTCGTAACGACTTTCGTTCGTATCTGCCGGTTTCCTAAAAAGGCATCGCCATCTCGTTTGGAATCGTTTATGGAGAGTCTCTCGGTCTCAATCGCAAATGCAAAATAAATCGCGCGTAATTTATCGATCGATCTCGAAGAAATCTTATCGAGATTTCTTTTTCCTCGCTAAGACGAAACGATTGATTAATTTCAGGTTCGCTTCGCATCGATGGTATCGTCGAACCGAGTAAGATATCAAAGTTTGACTAAGTTAATCGCACATGGCTGGCTTCGAGTCGGAAAATCTACGCGACTTTCTCAACGAGGTCGTCTCACCTATCTGCCGAGTTTTCTTTTTAATCGGGAAGCTACGCGAGAGGTCACGAACGGAAAGTCTACTCCATCACGAATATTCCGTTTCATTAAGTTTCGTACCTGTCCGTCCGTACTCGTGAAAGGAATTATTTATTTCACTCGTCTTGATTGATGAGTACGAGTTGGAATCGGAAACTCATTACGGACGTTAACGATAGGCGAATGAATTAGGTTCGAGTTTTAATGAGCGTTTTATTGAAAATTACAGATGGAGCTAACGTTTTTTTTTCTCTTTCTCCTTTTTATCGTCTACGTGTTCACAGTTGTTCGTCTCTTCTTCTTTTTTCTTTTTTTCATGTTCCTGTCCACAACAGTAGTAACAGCAGCCTGTTTGCCTATAGTATTTCGAAGGAGAGAAGAGTAGATTTCTTCCATCGTAGTTATTAATAGTCGCGAGGAAGGAGATAACGATTGCTCGAGTCGTCGAGCCATCCCAAATACGGGGTGTAACTCCCTCTTTCTCCGTCGTTCCACGTTTTCAACTCTTTGCTCGATCGTCGTAGTCACCACGTGGGTTTTGCTTGCGATGGCCGGCATTCAGTTCGCCTTGAAAGCCGCAATTAAAAAGCTACGGCAGCCTCCTTGCCGGTTAGTCGCTCTCTTTCTCTCTCTCTCTCTCTCTCTCTCTCTCTCTCTCTCTCTCTCTCGCTCTCTTGCTCTCTCGCTCTCTCTCTCGCATCGCGGGGCGAGGCGCGCAATCTTCTTTTCAGCAAATGAAAGGTTCTATTTTAAGCACGAAGCGGCCAAGCCGAGACTGGAAAATTGCACCGTGGTACTAATAGCCGGCGCTATTTTATGCGCTCGCACGATAAATTTCCTCTCTCTCTCTTTCTCTCTCGTAGTATAGCCTAACGCGCGTATGCGTGCCACGTTGTTGTATCCTCTCCTCCCCATTTTCAAGGATAATTCCGTGGCAAAGGATCTCTCGATCGAAGCTTTACGATCGCGAGTAACGCGAGCCTCGACCGTGCTCGAGAATTTCAATCGCGGTCTTTTCGAACCGTCGACGAATCATTTTTGTCGTTTAGCTTCCATTATCGACCGATCGAATTAACCTCGAGCTTCTTATATCCTCCTTCTCCTCCTCCTCCTTCTCGTCGTCATCATCATCATCATCATCATCATCATTTTACTTTGCGCCTTCGGAGGATCTCGATCGAGATGGAAAGGAACAGAAATGATGTATGACTTTGTTCTTTATTTCTTTTTCTTTCGCACTTATTTCCAGGGCATTCGCGTATACCGTGACGTCGCTGTTTCGTCGCGAAAGTCTTTTCAACGCGATGGCCGAACAAAAAATCGTTCCTACTCGATATATCGATAGATCAACGTTAAACTCGAATAATAAAAATCTCTATTTCGATCGTGTTGGTCTTGTCTGGGTTGTCACGGTTTCATTCAGATCACGCGGAGCAACGAAAAAAAAAAAAAGATACGAGAAGAGGAAAACGTTTCGCTCGATCACGATGACTTCGTAGATCATTGCCGTGTAATCCAAGGAAAGTGGAGGCACCAAGATGATTCTGCGAAAGAAGAAATTCCGCGATTTCGCGAATTTCATGTCGACTCTCGTTTCTCGTTTTGTTTTTCTTTTTTCTTTTCGTTTTGTTTTTTCTTTCTATTACTTTCGTTCTCGTGCTCTCACAGTAGGTACTTTGAGAAATTCCTTGAGAGATCGATGCACGTAAAAGTGACCGTAAATTCTAGGAGAAAAAAAGGGAAAGCCATGTTCGTACATACATTGCAGGATCGTTCGTCCGTGACTACGTAAAACGCGTCCCCTCGTTCTTGATTTCGGTGCTTGGTTATCGTCTTTTATCATATCGTAAAAGACTTCCCATGCTGCTATGGCACGACCCTTACTTTCCCCCCCTAAGCGTGCAACTAAACATGGATTTACGACTAATCCGAGAGAGACAAAGGAAGTGCTGCGCGTCCTCGTCGAATCGATAATGTTCGTCCGTGACGTTGATAAAAATCAAGGCTCGTGCCCGAGATAAGAGAGCCCGTTTAAGCTCTCGTACTTGCGATCGGCCCTGGACTTTGGGCTAGTTTAGGTTTCTCGTTACTCTTCGTTTTATTTCATTTCATCTCGTCAGTGATTAATAGATTATCCGTTTGCGAGAAAATCGAAATTCGATTAATGTCGAGACGCGGATGGCGCGTAGACACGATAAAACTCATCGTAATCCAATGATCCTCTTAGAACACGAAAGAAACCTTAGGCGTTAGAAACGATTCGATTGAGGCGACATATCGAATATCAATCCCTCATAAATTTAACATCTCTCGTCGACTATCGTATTACCTTCGACGCTCTTCCCGTTTAAACGCAGACGAACTTTGTAGACTATATATTATTCCGATGTATATTCCGATGTCATTCGCACAAATTTCGAATTAGAGTACGTTCCAGAGTTTATCTCAAAGCGAGATCCTTTCTGCGAGGGATGCTCGAGAAGAGAATTCCGAGGATGACTAACCCCAGTTTGTAATAGTAGTGGTGGTAGTAACAGCAGCATTATAGGAGGTCCCCTTCTATCGAGCGTAGCGAGTTTTGAGGGACGCGTAAAAGGGTCGTCCAAACATGTACGTATAGATACGCGCACGTATGCGTACAACATATCCAAGTAGCATGCACTTTGCATACGTTGAATGCTCCGTGGGCCACCGAGTGCACTCGCGTTCTGAAGGGGTAGTTGCATTTTTCTAACGCGTCGAAAGAAAGAGAGGGAAGATTCGGAGGGCTCTGAGTGGAGGAAGGAAAGAGAAAGAGCTAGTTCGAGGGTACATGCTCGCCTATTGATTTTGAAGGCTCGTTTTCTGCGTGACGTCCTCGACGATACTCTCGCTCGGTATTCTGGCTATTTATGATGCGCTTTATTAATAAAAGAACCGTCTCTCCCTTTTTCTTTTTTCGCTCAACGATCGTAAATGCCGAGTACTTATCTATGTGTGCGTGTGTACGCGTGTGCGTATATAATATATATATATATACATATCATATATATTTATGTATATGTATGTGTACACGTACATGCACTCGGACATATCGTGTAAGGGCATCAGTTCACTTTCCTAGGGAATTATCTTCCGTTTCGGTGGCGATGCAATTTCTTGGAAAATTTATTCGACTTCACTTTTACCTGTTTTCGCATTATAATCCTTTTCGAATCGTTAAATGCTACGAGTCAGCTCGTACGTACAGCTACGTACGTTTTAAGAGGAACTTTAAGAGGAAGTTTTCAACTTTGAGCCTTAACGCGCGCAACTACCTGGCCGGCTGACAAAGGGAAATTTAAAACAGGTGCCTTGTACGTAGGTAGGTAGGTAGTCGTCTAAAGTTTTCTCGTAAGCGTACTAGAACGCATTGTACACACGTATACCATCCGACCGTGAGGTCGTTCACGTTCGCCACTCATTTCTGACATGGTTTTATTAATAAGTGTCACCGTTCTTTTATGACGCGCACCGAGCCTTTGTTCCAATAAAAGGAAGCCATTCGAAATGCCACGTACGCCAGCTCGTTCCATATGAAAATTCGCTCACGGAATTTCTACCTCGGATTTACGACGTAATCCACCTTTGTTTTTCTTTCTTTTTATTTTTCAAGACGCAATTGTATTTTTATTACTCGAGCCATGTTCCGAGCAATTTGTAATTTTTCTTACTTGTCTGAAAGTTAAACAAGTACTTGTAGCGTAAATACGATCTCGTACTAATGTATTCCTCTCATTTATTTTTCTTTTTTTTCAGGATTCGGGAGCCGGAGCGCCGGCCGACGACGATGACGGAGCGAGAAGTTGCAAAAGGTGAGTCGTCGAAAGATTTTTAAATCGAGAGATTTTTTTATCGCTACGTCAAAGTTCGTCCCATATAGGAAGTCTAAAATCGTAAAACGTGCAGAGATTACTCGGACTAGCCCGTAAATAAGACGTCGGCGTCTTCAAAGCATCTCCATTCATACATATTTATGGTCGTATTTCGATATACGAAGGAGAGAATGCATCGAGATTACCTTTTTCTCTCTAATTCAGCAGGTGACCACGATACAACCGACTCGATCTTTGATTTTAATCTCGAGACGCATCTGCAACGAGCTACGGGTCTTTCTTTTCTCACGGGAGTGCTTTCGAAAAAATAATGGAAGAACTCGTAGGAGCGAGTAAGACTCATTTTTCTCGCTAATCTCGCGTCGAGAAGACTTTAATGAGCGTCCTCGCGAGTTCTAGTTCGATAAGATCGAATCAGGGCTATGTCATAACCATTAAGACGCAGTGTCGTCCCTCCATAGAGAGAGAGAGTGGGGGGGGGGAGAGGTAGAGGGAGAGCATCGTGCTTTGGTCGGACGAAGAGAGTAGAGAGCAAGGTGGAACTCGTGGACGATGCCTGGCCGATATATCGAGATAAGGGATCTAAAATGGTGCAACATTGGCTACCGGTAGGCAGCTTTTAACTTTCTCGTTTTTCTTCGCTAACTAATTTATCCTATCTCATCCTCAACCCTTTTTTCTCTCTATTTTACACCACGTTCATCTAATATCGTTAGGAGAACTCGTTTTCCAACGTAGGATCATCGAACTTTTCACCTTTCTACGTAGATACATGCAAGTTAGCGAGTTAATGTCGTTATCGTGTTTGCTGTTCGTTAAGGGATCTTCAAGTCGGCTAGTTTTTGCCAGACCTCGGTGACCGCTTCATAACGCTTATCAAGGAGAAAATTAGAATTTAGTTCTTCTACGTGGCTGTTATCGAGCGTCGACTTGGTTTCATTAACAAGCCTATCTCTCTCTTTCTCTGCCCTCTCTCTATTCCTTTTTTTTTATCGTCGCTCCTTACCTTACCAAACGATCGTATTATTCTATTAATAGCTTAACGGCTGTGGAGTCTTTATCAAAAACGCGGTCTAGTAGGATGCGATAAGAAATGAGAAATAAAATGACGTTGGTGTGGGTTAGCGTAGCAAATGGCGTCGAAAGGAGTTACGGTATACAAGTTAGCTTATTCCGTTTCTGCTGGATTTACTCGCGCGCGCCCGTTTCGTGCAGCAGGTTATTCAATGCGATTAAATATCTATCAGTTTATCTTTCTCTCTCTCTCTCTCTCTCTCTCTTTCTAAGGAAATAGACTTCCTCCTTTTAGCGATGATTCAATTAAAGCTACTTCTCCGCAACGAAGAAGAAAGTCATTTCCCAATGCGAATTTCCTCCATAACGTAAACACAGTCGCACGTTAATTCGTAGACGGCTTAGTCTCGCGTCTCGGAGAGCAGGAAGCAGGTGAACTCCGCTCTCTGCTTCCTCGAGCTATCTTCTTCCACCCGCTGTTGCAAGGTAGCCTTCTTAATCATCGTCCGACTTTCTACTTGGAGTCTTTGTGCAATAACGCGTCGTCTCAACGACGACGACGACGACGACGACGATCAGGAGAACGAGGAGGAGAAGGTTGAAGAGGAGGAAGCTTTTCAAAGAAGGAGACGCAGACAGTAGTCGCGGAAACGCGGAAATTACACTCGATTTCTCGTTTTCCAACCGGATTCGACTTTCCCCCTTTCTCGACTCAGCCCTCGACCTAAATATATCGCATACTTTTAATTCCGGAAATTGTCCGTTTTCGCGAACGCTTTTTGAATCGTTTTCTTCTCTTTCCTTTTTTCTTTTTCTTTCCAAATTCGTTCGTTCTCGAGGGATCGATCTCTAAATCGAACGGACTGGTGGCTACCGTTTTTGGCAGAGATTCGCATCGGTGCTGCTACTACTCGCTATTTTCGATCGTAACGTAAGAGGAGCGTATCCGATACGTGAACTTTAACACTCTCGAGTTCGAGTTAAAGGTCAGGCGTGAGGTACGAGGTAATCCGACCCAGATCCATCGACGCGAAGCGTGCCGAATTTTCTTCCGACCTTCTTATTCTATATTCTATACTGATATAGAGAACGAATGTTTAATATCGCTCGGATAACCAAGACCATACGACAAACTTCTTGACGTCTCTCGATATTTCCGGAGAGAGAAAGAGAGAGAGAGAGAGAGAGAGAGAGAGAAAACATCTGGAAGACGAGACGCGCTGACCCTCCCCGAAGCTTATACCCGCGATTATTTTCTTGCTGCTCGTACTACAGCGTCCACGCCCTCCTGCGGGTTCCACACGTGGGAACTTGGATACACGTAGGGGGGACTGTCTTTCTTTTTCAAAACTTTACCAGTTATTACATTACGTCGCGTGTATTCGCATAACGCGATATCGAACATTTCCCATAGTAACTTGACGCGAGACGGGGGGAGAATGAGAGTCCGTGTAAACATTCCTAATGTAGACCCGCGTAGTTTCGTTCGGAGAAGACACTTTGATCGAATACAGAGCTTGATACGGGACGACGGCGACGGTGGCAAAGTTCGTACGAGAGTACCGGCAGCCGATACGTTTCGATACGACCAATCATTTATACGCACAATCGGAATTTATGCACACTTTGAAACGGATCGTCTGGCTTGCAATCGAAGTCGACTTTTGCGTCGAACTCGATCCGTTCGACGAATACGATCGAATACGCCCCCCCAACGATAGTTATCCGTTCTATCGCGTATCCATTTGTAATTATTTGATAGGATTAATCGGTACGTGCCTCGGTAGCTTCCCTTTGGGCCGGTATCGTTTTTCTTCCTGGCGAGTGCGCGCGCGATGAAAAGCATCGTTCTTCATCGATCTATCGTTCCATCGATCGAGGTTTTCCTCGGGCGTCGAAGGCGACGAGGCGTATTGAAAGTCGCAGAGACACCGTACGAAGATCGGAGAGGCGAGTAACTCCGTGACGGACACTAATGAGTTTGCGGTCGGTCTTTAAATCGACGATAGGTCACGCGGAACGTGAAAGTGCGCGCACCGCAAAGTACTCGCTCTTCTCCGCTCGCGCGAAAGATCCGATCGGCGGAGGAGGATACGTCGAGATACACCTAATATCTACTGATCTCTTCGGAATCGAGAATCCATTTCGCGAGAATACTCGATGAGACCTTCGCGCAACGATTTAGAGGGGCGGTAGAACGGGACGTTGGACGTTAATCGATTACCTTTATACCCAATTAGTCCGTGTAGTCGTCGATAATCCCTAGCAACGTCTAAGTTATATCAAGTATCAACATTCGTAAATCTATCAAACTTTCTCGGACATATCTACGAACTTATTAAAGATTTACGCCTGTATTCTTGTACTTGGTCGTACTTTGATCGTTTGTCGGCTTCTGACTTCTCGATACATTGTTTAACATAATGTACCGTTTCGACGATCGTAAAACACCGTTGGGACTGCCTCATAAATCATCGTACTTGCGTTGACCACTACGAATAAGGACGAATAATTCAAAGGGAAACTATCGCTCAATGGGAGCGCTCGAAGGTGATTCGAACTTGACCACGAAGTAGGAATTTTATTGCCTATCTTTTCCCCTTCGGTGTCTCGATAAATAACGAAAGAAGAAAATAAGAAGAGACAAAAGCGAAGGAAGGTGTTGCTTATTATTTCGACGCTTTCTCTTTAATAACACCTTCGTTGAACTTTCTTGTTGCACGATTAGCGGTAAACTCGACCTGGCAAACAATCTTTTCTTCTATCTATTTCTCAAATCTAATTTCAAATGCGAGAATCAGAACGGAAACGAACGAATTTTTTTACCTTCTCGTCCAAATCGATCTTGATCGTAAACGCGACGGTATAGTCGACTTTGTCTTTTTTCTCTCTCCGCTGATTTTTCTCTCGCTGTCGTTCCCACCGTACGACTTTCTAAGCCACGCGCTGCGTTTAAAATTCTTCGGGAGTTCGAGGGATCGATAGGAACGCACGACCCTTCTTGACACGCTGTATCGAATATTTCGACAACCCAAATTGTTCTAACCCGGATTGTCGCGCGGAAATAGACGAACGAGAAAAGAAACTAGGTGGAACGTTCGATACGTTGCTCGCGCGTTGGCCAACCTTGATCGAGATCCATTTCTTTTCTATACGAGTCGAATAACAATGCTGACGTCTTTCGACGGAGAAAGAAAGGGGAGAAAAGAAGAAGAAAAAGAAAAAGAAAAAGAAAAAGGAGGAAGAAAAAAAAGATTTGTCGAGCACGAGGAGAAATTCAAAAATTATTCGTACGCGATCGCACGTAAATGGGAGGACCATACCGGATCTCAGGGAGACGATCCTGAACCGCACTTTGCATTCGCAATTTGGTCGAGGAAGGGGGATCGTCGAGATCGCGCAATTTTTGGATCGCAATCGCATCGCATGCCGAAACTCTCGCGTTAATCCCGTTAAACTCACGGTTTCGTGGTACGAAGCGGTCCAACGGGAGGAAGGAAGCCTTGAAAGAAAAATCGTCTTCGCAAAGGCGTCTCGTAATCATCGTATTTACGGCGCACTCGGCAGGGGACTCTTATCCACAGGATTATAAAGCCTATTAAATCAAAAATTATCTCTCCTACGCTGCGCATTGTCGAGTTGGCTATAATCCGTCGAGATCCGTTCGCGTTCGCTCGTAGCGAGAAACTCCATTCGTGGACGTAGACGCGAGGGAGACACCTTAGACGCGCGAATTACGTCTAATATTTATAATTAATCGTTCGTTTTATAGCGAAGCATAAATTTCCACGCGTTATCGCCTTATAGACGGCATTTCCTATCGTCGCGATACCGATCGAATCTACCTCGATAGATAGGAGAGAAAACCCGTTCGTGCGAATAGTCGTTGTAACGACTCGAGAAAATACGGAGAAAGAGAGTTTCTTGCGGCGAACGGTCTTTCGAATTTCTTTCAAGACTCTTGCGAATGTAAGGTACCTCGCGTCGTTTGGAATGTCGTCGAGCGGTTAACTCCGAACAATGATTCACGAACGGAGATACGAGGATTCGCACTTTATATTCGATATAAAACGCTCGTCAAACTGTTGCGTTCGTAGGCGACTTTCGAGATAACTCGCTTCGATTACCATCTAAGGTAATAAGTCGCGCCTCGTTCTTTGAACTTTTCTGAAATTATTGATAAAAATCGAATCGGTCGGACGGACGACGATTCGGATAAGAGTAATCGGCGGGAGGCGGTGCTTGCGTGCGAAATTAAAATTGCTCTCGCGTGACGCGAAAAACTCTCGGGGACAGAATAACAAGAAAAAAGGAAAGTCTACCCTTTTCGCGCGTCGTCTTTGCATACTCTCGTGGCGGAGCGCATCCGGATCTCGTAACGGGAGCGACGAGCACGCCCGGAAAGTTGAAACATGTGACTCAGCGTTCGAGACGCCAAGGTGCTGACAATTAAGCGGCGCACCGCCTGCCTGCCGCCGGGACGATGATAATTATTTTCGTCACGATATCCGGGGAGGTCTCTTCTCCTTCTCTTCGCGTATTGCTCTTTCTTCTCTCGACATTCCTCCGATGGCAGCGGGGCCCTCGGTAAAACGTCAATATTATTGTCATTTCTCTCTTGACGAACGAAACGAAGGAGAGTCCGTTCGTTCGAGCAACGACGGACAACGACACCTCTGACCGCTTTCACGGATGATCAAAATCAAGAGGAAACGCTGCCATTTTACTTTCTATTGTTCTCTCGGTCAACGAGTCCGGGAATCGATCATTGCCAACGATCTATAAACCGGAATACCTCGTTTGCAGAAATTTCCGATAAATTTCGTTAACCTGTAACGTCCAATTTGTCGATCGAACTTTGCATTTCACAATCTCCGTTACCCAACCGTCTCTGTTTATACACTCGAGTACTTTTTAGAATCGAATCGATTATCTCGTGCGACGACGGTAGGCCTTTTTATTACATATCTCTTTCGCCGATCTCAGGCATGGCAGGACGGAAAAGTTACGAGTTAGAAAGTTGTTTAAAGACCTCTCTCTCTCTCTCTCTCTCTCTGCGCTTCTACCGCGTGCGCGCCATGGTTCGTATAATAGAGTAGTGGATACGTACGCGATGCTCGAACGATTCCTTTGCTTTCTTCGGTGGTGGAACCTTTAATTGCTCGCCCGTAAATGGCATTAACGCATCGTTACATGCGATGAGGTAACGATGCGCCGCTTGTGCGGTAACGACTCCGCGTATAAAATCGCGAACGATAACTAGTCTCGAAGGCGCTCATTAGTAACGCCGAACAATTACTAAAGAATATAAACTACCGAGTAGGTACACGGCACTTTTGAAAGAAAAACCATCTTCCTCGTCCGGTCGAGTACGTTATTAACTATTATTCATAATTTTTGAGTAGGCATCTCCGTGTCATCGGGATGACATCAGAGATGGAAGAGAAAGGATCGCTGTTCCGAACGGAATCTATACTGCGTCAATTTAAGAAGGAGAAAAAGAGGAAGAATAAAATTGGCCTCGTAAAGTATAGAACGCATGAAAATTCTATCGAAGGGGATACGTGGAAGGAATCGTATTCAATTCAAACAAAAACGCGTTCAATTTCGTTGACTACACGTGGCATGAAATCATCCCCTTCGTTTCACCTTCAATTTTTTTTCGCTATCCTATGGGAGGGACGAGACGATATATTTAATCTCCGAGATTCTCCTTCGTAGAAAGGTCAAACTCCTTGGATGATCCAAGCTCCTTGTGTCCCTTCAAGGTCAAACAGGGCGGTCCGAGGATGGAAAAGAATAAAAAAACACATTTCCACGAATCTTTTACGAGCGATTCTTCTCCGTCGTCGTTCCTTCTTGTTATCTACGATCAGTCGTTACGGAAGAATGAAACGAGAAAGAAGAACTTATCGATTGTGTTTTCACGGGAGACGAAATAATTCGAAAGCACAGTATCTACGTATATTATATACACGCGCACGTGCAGGTAGGAAAGTAATTAGGCGAGTAGAAGCCGCGATCGATCACGATCGTCTGTCTTTGCTTTGCGTGAGGCGCCGCAGCCACCCTTTCGACCGGAAAGAACAAAATAAATAATTCATGCTTCCCAAAATTGACCGCAAAAAAAGGAAAGAGAGAGAGAGAGAGAGGAGGGTCCTTATCGTTCTTTAATTATTTTTTACTTCTTTCATTATTTATCTCTCGCTTCGTATCTGTCCTCTCGACGTCGTTCGATCGATAACGCGACTTATCAAGAAGGGATTTATTCTCAAGGCAAGCAACGTTTAACGAGGTTACTCGTTTATTTCTTACGCTTGTTAATAATCGTTAATTGTGACGATGCTCGAGATCAGAGAGTCAGGCATAGATCTAATCCTGTTACTATAATGTGTTATTACCGATTCCATCTGTGAACAAAAAGTTGTGATAGGCGATATGAATATTCGGTAATAGCTCGACACTGGTAATATGAAATGCGCTAGATGGGGGAATAGTTTTCGAAACTTTTCTCACGAGAACGAAGAATTTGATCTTGCGATGGTGCTTACGTGTTCCCCATCTCGCGCGTGTGCGAGAGGGAGATGGAGAAGAGGGATGAAAGATCGAGACTCCAATCTTCTCCGTTTTTCATCATTGATATGCACGACGCGAGAAGGGCCTCGGTGTGATGAGAATCTCGATATCGGTATCTCGCATATTCCACCTTCTCCTCTTCTTCATCCTATCGCCTCGGATATTTTTACTAAACATTTTTATTCTGTAATTCCTGTTTTATAACTCGACGCTTTCTTGTGCTCTCGGTGCGATCTCGACGAAGAGTTGAAACTTTATCGCACGGTTCTTCAATTTAACGCTAAACGTTGGAGAAGATTGCAGAATTAATTAGAAATTTCGTTAAGACTTTGAAGAACTTTTTTGTTTAAATGTTGTAACAAACGCAGCGTCGAGTAGTTGGAAGGAAGTATCGGGTGACTCGGAAATTCTGAAATTAGCGTCGCGCCGTTCTCATTACGATTTCGTCTCTTCTCGTGCGCTTAAAGCGCGCGCTCTCTCTCTCTTTCTCTCTCTCTCTCTCTCTCTCTCTCTCTCTCTCTCTCTCTGCCTTTCTCTACGTGCGTGTATACGTATTCATTGATTTTTTCGTTCTGGCTCTCTTCAGAGAGGTCGTCAACCTCGAGGCTCGTGCAGCAGCAGCAGCTGCTGTTGCTACTGCCACTAGATTCTTCAGCGTACTCCTGTTTATCGCTAGCTTGTCAATGAGCCGCGGTTAATGGTAACGTACGAAACGAGCGTAATTTATTTTCCTATCTCCGATTGAAACTTTTCTTCGTTGGACAGCATCCGAAGAGGTGGAGGAGACGGAGGAGGAAGGAGAAGAAGAAGAAGCTCGTGCACGTCGATGTTAATTGGCGTAGGACAAAGTGATCGACGGCTTATCGGCATGCTCGAATAGAGTCACGGACGTTGAACGATTCGCCAACTTGAAGATTTTAATCATCGAGACGCGTAGGAACGTTATTCGGTGCTGCGTGAAATCTATCACGTTTATCTATTCTTTCGCTTAAGTCGCTTTGTTCGACAAACGATGAAAAATCAACGTAAGATGTAGCTACGCGATACACGCTCGACAATATAATCAGCTCGTTCGATCATCGTTATTCAATCATTTACATTTTACGATATTCATCGATCGCGCGATCGAATATATGTAGGTATGCACGATTTTTAAAACGATATTTAACCATTAATGGAACTTTGTCGTGCAGATACGTGCAAAAGATAAACTATTACAAATCGTCATCGACTTATGATCGCGTCGATCATTTATCGTTTCGAGCATGAACCTTGCCCTCCCTGATAATAGAGCATTTTTGTTTATCGAAAGTAAGATAAACCGGGTGTTGCACTAAGATGGCTACTACATACACTCCGTTCTCGTCAACTACGAACCCTTCTCGAATTGTACAAGTAGCTAAGTTTGGTCTTATCGAAGATCGAACATTCTTATCGATTTGATTTGGATATTTTGATTTTTGATATTTGGTACGAGCGTAAATGAAGTTCTAACCGATGTAAAACGTGTGGCGCACGATTACGATCGCCGAACAATGTTGGGCGTGTCGATTGTCGTGTTAATTCGCTTTAGAAATAGACGCATTGTTTTTTGAATGAAACGAGACGCGTGTCGTCGAGTACTTTGTGCCAGGGCGATGACGAAGAGAGGACCGATATAATAGTTCGTTCTTGCTTAGCTGTCGTTTCAGCGCACTTTATTACTCGCAGTTTTTGTTCTCTACGTGTGCGTCTTCGTATCTGTGTCGGGATCATTATGCGCCGCTCTATAAACGGACTTAAATCATTATCGCTTTAGAAAAAATGAAGGATTACGAGGATGGAAAATTGACGGTCAAGGAGTATAACGATCCTTCGAGTATCGTTATCGAGTAGAGAGATGCTCGGAAGAGGAGCATCGATGCCAACGCACACCCACTTGCTTTCGACTTTCCCTTTTTCTCGTCGGCTCGACGGGAAAAGAAGGGTGTGTAAGCAAACGATCTCGTTGGTATAAGAGGGAAAGAGAGAGAGAGTAGATCACGGTCGAGTTGACGGCTAGACGAGGTACCCTTTGTCTCCGTTCAGCAGCTGTTAACAATTTTTGGTATACGACCGTCTGGCTTCAGCGACGTGTAAGAGCGAAAAAATTGGTGGCCAGAGCACCTAGTTGGAAGGTAGAAAGATGACGACGGCGACGACGGCGACGACGACGATGACGACGAAGAGGATGAGTGACTTTCACGCTTTTGCGCTTCGAACGAAGCTTTTGCGCGCTTATGAATAAGTATGAACGTGAAACGCGCGACGAGCGAGTTGGTTGCTGCCTTCTGTTAGATATATACATGTATAATCTGAAATCTCTCCGAGGTTGATGGCTCCTTGAGAGGGTGAAACGCTTGACGGAAAATCTTCAAGGCCTCCCTTTGTCTCCGTTACCGTCTCGTAGTTCGCCGTTTCTCGATTTCTTGCGCCACGATCTTTTCTCGTTTGCTGAATAATGTAAACGTTTCTGCTTTTCTTGCCGTCGCGTCTATGTACCTATGTACCTACCACGAACGTTCTACGTAGAAAAGACACTCGTGTGGATACGTGTTTGATTTTCGTATCGCTTTCCGGAAGGATTCGCATAACTTATATTTTTAAGTACGCTTCAAGGGACTACGCAAAAATCAATTTCTATGACAGAAAATGAAATTTTGCCTCGGTAAATGCTCGACAATCGGAGGAAAATGCGTTATAGCGTTGTGGATGATTTACTTTGTATCTTTCTTTTTCTCTCCGCTACGATAGTAAAACGTTTTCTTAGCTGGGACGAACGCGTTTCGGGCCAAAACACGAGACAGCAACTTTCAAAGAAACTGCTAGGTCCTCGTTTCGAGAGTTTGCTCGAGACTGAGTGCGCATGCGCGTCGACTGCCGCGCCGGTGGCTCGGAGAGTGGTGGGGGTAACCGAGCCGCCTTACCGTAGCGTGCGCGCCATCGTGTCAGTAGTCGCGCGTTCGTCGAACCGTCGGTGTCGTTGTTTTTTTCGTCCCTTTTTCTCAAGTCTCGACGCGTTCGTAGTTTCGTCTTCTTCTTTCTCCTACACCTCGCGCGTAAACGGAGAGTCGTATTCTTCGAAACGTTTTTTTCTAAACCGATAGTCAGATTATTTCACAATGTTTCGTCGAGACAATTTTTTGGAGAAAATTTGAGATCGTTAAGATGTTCGTCGTGAAGTCGAGACGACGACGACAACGACAACGACAACGACACGACAACGACAACGACAACGACAACGACAACACGTGACTAGTAACCGGCGATCGAAGGACGTTAAAGCGTCGCGTGTTGTGCCATCGAGTGAATATCTGTTATAATAAGGGAGAATCGAGTGAAATCAGTGACCCGTGTCCGTGTGGCGTTTCTGACTTCTCATGGTCTTCGAGAATATCGAGATGCGGAACCCAGGGTTCCTTCTGGAGGACGCCAGACATGGATATATTCAATATATTAGGTTAGGAAACGTTTCTCTACTATTTTTCTATAGTTAATGTGTGTGTGTGTGTGTTTGCGTGTACAATGTATAAGCGCGTACGATTTCTCAGAATTACGTATATGCGTGTATGCACATGTATATGTTTATCTACTTGTACAGAGGTACAGAGGGTGAGTCAATGACTTTTTTGAAACGTCCTTTTTATTTATCAACTCTCAAATGACTCGTCCTGTGTACCTGTTAAAGAAAACAAATTATATAGCTACGTTTCTCCTCGCTCGAAATGAATCGAGTATCGAGTTTACCCACCGAGCGAGTTTATCTGATCCGGATTTCCTCCTCGTCGACGGACGTCCTCGCTTCGCAATATAATATTTATTGTTGGCGCTATTTTTTCTGGAATAGTCTAATTTTTCAATGGACGAATCCTCGTTACGCGATACGAGCGTGTATCATGCGAGAGAGGCAACTCTGTGTATACGATACTTGGTGTACATTCGCGTGATAGACGTGGAACGTTATTGGACACGTAATAGACACGCACGAGCGTGTAAATCCTAGCTATCCGGAGGAAAATCGTTTTCTCAACGAGTAGCAGCTGCGTACGAAAAGGCTTTTTCACCGATGGAAAGGCCATTTTCCCTCCTCTCTCTCTCTCTCTCTCTCTCTCTCTCTCTCTCTCTCTCTCTCTCGCACCGATATTCGACGTCGGTATGACGTGGGTCGTTTGGTGCATCGCAGACGTAGCGTCGTCGTCTCCCTTCCAGACGAGCCTCTTTGAAATATACATCGGCTTCGACACCGCTCGAGACTTCTATCTCGTTCGTTTCTTCGACCTAATTGAACAAGTGTTCGACGAAGCGTACGAAGAAATTCATTCGTTGCTCTTTTCTTCGCCGTGTTAATATTTACCTCGAGTTTTTTTTTTTTTTTTTTTATTTCTTTTTCCGTCGGCGTATAAACATTAATTATGTAATCGTACAATCTAATCAATTACAACGTACACGATCGTTATTTTCCACAAAGTCAACTGGCTCGAGAGAGAAGAAACAGCTGCGTCCTTTGTCATCGTTGGACTTGATTCGTGTATACCCCAATGTTATTTTTCAAGATGGAAGACCACCGGGGGAAGTCTACTCGACGCGACCTTTAAATCTTTTCAGGAGCCAGCCTCCGACTGACCTCGTCGCGCTATCGCAGCTCGTGCCGTTTATTTATTTTTCATTTATTTATTTATTTATCTTGTTTTGCTACTCTTCTCTCTCACGGGCCGTTCCAGCGTAGACGACGAGTATCGACGATTTACGGCTTTGCGCGGAAAGAAGAAGGAAAGAAGAAAAAAAATGGAACCTCGGGAAAGAACAGATTCTTTTTTTACATTCTGCGTACGTACGATCGTAAAGAGCGCCGTACAAGTTGACATTTTTTTCTTCGGTCAACCAGGGGAGCGTTCCTTTTTTTCCAGCAACGGGCAGAAGAGCCTTGGCATTTGAAAGTCGTAACCTTTAGCGAGCTATTTTGTAAGCGTGTCGTACTCGCTGGCGCTCGAGAACGTTACGATGGCCCGAAGACGTGCTCGTTTCAAATTAATCGATCATAACTTAAGCATCTATCAATTAATACCGGTGAATTTATCGATCCCGTTCTAGGCAATACGGTAGATTCGTCCTTCGGTATTCTATAGCAAACGTTCCGTTGCTTGGAAACGAGAGTCACAACACGAACGCGGTGCTGGAGTCTAGAGTGACGTAGGCGATTAGAACGTTCGTCTGCATTTTTGTAGCCGAGGCGAGCGTAAACTTTGTTCTCTTACCTCCTTAAAACTCGCTCGCGTGGAATCATCTTTAATCGCGAGAAAAAGAAAAACGTTCCGAAGCGAGTTCCGAACTAATTTTCCTACTTACGATTCGTAGCAACGCTCGAAAAAAGAAGGACGAAATTTTCCCAATGGCGCACGTAATCGAGGAAAGTTTTCTTTATTATTACTCTGCCGCGGAATAACCGTACTTTTCCCTGCTGCAATAGTTTACAACGCACAAGCAACGATGAAACAACTTCCTGGTACTAGCGAGGTTGCTAACCCAACGACGACAAAAGACGGATCGATATGATGCCATCGACTCGGAATTCTAGCCTATAAAGTTTTTGCCGGTAGCGCTAACTTTTCAACCGATTCTCGGCGTTTTCACGTAACCACCGTCCTCCGAGTGTTGCGCGTTCGTCGATGCAACGGCCTGCACGAGAGAAAGAAAAGCGCTTACTCGCATAATTTGAAAAGCCTCGTTCTCATCCTGCGCCGATTTGCATTCCGTTATCTCACGTTTCTACGATCGTCCGAGAACGCGCGTTGTCTTCTATCGTCGTTGTTCGCCGTGGCGAGACGATAACGATTCTTTTACGATCGAACGATCGGCACGAATCTTTCGTCATTTTTTTTGTCCCTCTTCCTTCTCGTTTTTCTTTTTTCAATATAATTCCTTAATTGGCGTTCTATATGAGTCAGTGTTTGTAATTTAAAAAAAGAAATCGTCGAGGAGACTTCATTGACACGTCTCCAAGTATATATAAGAGAGCGATGAATGAAATTTATTTTAGCGAGGATGAACGCATCCGCAAAGGATTTAGCCGAAGGAGCGAGCGATGTTCATCGAGAGAGCGTATCTTGTACGTACGCGTCAAGGGGCGTATTATCACGTTACGTACACGTGAGATGGAAATTCATATGCCTCGATCGTCGAACGACCGTACGAGTAGAATACACGATAGAACGAGTAGAAGGAACGTTTGCATAGGTACATACCAGATTTACGAGACTCTAATGATAGACTAAACAAATAAGGATCGATAGATCGATGCTCCTAGATAAAGCACGAGAGAACAAGATCGCTTTGTTCGCGCGCGCTCTCTCTCTCTCTCTCTCTTTTCTTCTCTTTAGTGTCATCTTCGTCTTACGCATCGGAAGCTCTCGGAAGACTCATCGTTTCACTACGTCATGCAGCTTAGAACGTATGTACTCGAAGGAGCGCTCGGACGATCGTGCAATAGCCTTGAAAGTAATTCTCTCGATTTGTAACAGCCAAACGAGTACTCGAGATCGGACAACATCGATATTTTTTTACTTTCTTTCTTTTTGCCTCCGAAGAGATTACGAGAGCGATAAGTGGACATGTGAATTGATGTCCTCGTTTCTTTGGGGAGAAATTGAATTTTTATGTTCTTCGACACATCCATCTCCCTCTCTCTCTCTTATTTATTTTTATCGCATACCAGGCAATCATTCTTTTTCTCTCTTTTCCGAGTTCTGTTTCTCTGTTTGTAACTTTTTGTCGAACGATCTTATCGATTTACTCGATCGCTCTTTTGCAACATTGTCACGAGGATAGTGGAGGTACAATCTATTTCTCTCTCTCTCTCTCTCGCGTGCGCGCGCGCTCTTTCCTTCTCTCTGGTCCACGGGACGACGAAGGATGTTGAGAAAATCGTCTCGGATTCGTCGTTTTTACACGGGCGGAGAGGAGAACAGGTACCAACAAACTAAGGGACATCTGTCGCTCGCTCGTCTTTCTTTGGACGGATTCAAGTGGAACGACGGCGCGTCTCGTCTCAACGAAGAACGAGGAACCGGTTCGGTTCAGCTGGTTTTCCAGGAGATAAAACTCCTGGCTCGGAGCACGTGTTCCTCTTGTGGATGGCAGCAACGCGTTTCAGTTCTTTGTCGTTCTGCCCATCTGGCTAAAGATTTTTCTACTCTTCTTTCTCTTTCTCTACATCTGCTTCTTCCGGTCTCTCTCTCACGATCTTTTGCTTTCCTCTGATGACTTTTTAAAAAGGCGTCTCTATTCGATCATGTGTTTGTTTATATCGACGCAGTAGTCGAGAGATCTTCTTTCGTTACAAACGTCTTCGCTATTATTCCTAGGACACTCGTAAATCATTTCGAAACTTTTACTTTTAATCCGAAAAGATATCTTCTCACGGAGAGAAGAAGACAGTTCGGCCGCGTACAGTTTACAACTCCTCGGCTTTCTCTCGGCGAACCAGGAAGGAAACGCGATCGACGAGATCGAGAATAGTCTCGGAGAGAAAGAAAAGAATCTCGATGGCGCGTTAGCCGAACGAAACGAAAGTCCGTTCGTGCATCCGTTTGTCGTTTGCTCCGAATGTGCGACGAGTCTCGACGATGTACGGTCGTTACGAGGATAATTAGATAATTAATCGATTCGTTCGATCGACTCGGTAATTTCAAATTTATTTTCTTTTTTTTTTTTTCTACGAGTTTCAACGTTTCTCACGTGTATCTACAATCCGTGTTGTACGCGCGCGTGTCCGTGCGTTTTGCATCTTTCTTTGTATGAAAACCGGCTGGCGTATATCTCGAAGCACGAAAACTAGTAATAGTGATCACGAAAGAGGCGCGTGAGCGTGAGAAGTCGTCGTTACGCGGATATCTCGTGACGCCGAACGATTCTTCTCCTTCGGAGTTCACGACGCCACTTTCCTTAGATCCTTTTATTGGAGATGAATGATGAAGGCGAAGGGACGAAACGCGCTTTACAAAGTTCACCTTGCCTTTTCATTACGAACTCATCACCGCGATTCTTATTCAAATTCTCGTAGTTAAAAGCTTGCTTGCAAAGTACGAAATAAATATTTAAAAGATGACGAGGAGATTCTCGAAGAAATCGACGTGGCCGATGAAATCGAGAAGGAACGCGTTCGACCTTATCGAAACCGGCTCGAGAAAAAGAGAGAGAGAGAGAGAGAGGTGTCAAGGTGATGCTCGAAGGTCAGTCACCACTCGATATTAGACTATAATTGGGAGATTAAGAAGCACGCCGTGTTAAATCGATTATTCTTCGGTATCGACGCTTTGCATGCCGCGATCGTTTAATCATTAGCAGAACGCAGAGGTACTGTGACGAAAACGGAGCCGAACATTTGTCATCGTTACGCGTTCATTAGTATCGATTTGCCACGTACACCTGGTCACCTTATTCTCCTTTTCCCGTTCGTTTAAAAAATCCGTTCTTTATTTTTTATAACGAGACGTAGTTTCATTAATTCGACCGTACGAAATAAAATGGTTGCTCTACCTGTTGCTCTCTCTCTCTCTACTCGAGTAGGCTGGGAATATAAATGAAAAATATATGATCAATGCCGCGAGCTGAATCATTTACGAGCGATTACTTAAATCACTGGAAAATACGCAGGGTGTGTGCAAACGTTACGGCAACTCTAGACCATACTCGGTCTGTCCGCCTATGGCAAATATATACGTACCTAGGTAGGTACGGTCTAACGTTCGCCTGACGTTCGCTCGTAATTTCTTCGTTCGTGCGCGGGTCTAACGGTTTAATTATTCCTACAACGTATCGTAATTTACGAACGTTCGCTAGGCCGGTTTACGTTAGTCTCATCTCGTACGATGTTTTCTCGCGATTCTCTCTTGGCAAAGTTTCCCGAGAAAAAGTTGACGTTTTTCTCTAAATTCGCATCAATTCCCATTAATCCCCATTAATTCGTATTAATGAATTTAGACGAGAGAGACGACCTGCGTCGCGAGGACGTCCAATTAAAAACGACCTCGTAAAGTCGGCGTTGTTTGCTCGTCATTATCGTCGACGAACAGAAACGCGAAATTGCGCGATGCGCTTATTCGACTAGTCACAATCGAGCAGTCCGTGCAACTTCCGGCTCGCAACTCGACCGATCTGCCGGAAACTCGTGTCGATTGCATCCGTGGACGCGGAGCATCACGCCGTGCGTCGTTTTGATTAAATCGACGAAAAGGAAACGAGCCATCGAACGTCGTTTGTTTTCTTTTCTCCCGTTTTTCCCCCGAAGAGAATAGAATGCGGTACCGAAAAGGCTGCGCGTCGAGTCGTGAAAGTAGACGTATTAATAATGCATAGGGTAAACACCGATGGCACTTTTATTCAACAACTTTTTCTCAAGGAACATACGCATTCTTTGTTCTACACGGCCAAGAGACACCTGTCCGTCTTTCTCGATGGGACGCGAGAAAAAACTTTGCAAATATTTTCAATCGCCATTAAAAAAATATTTCAAATGCGAGACTCGAACGACGACACCGCAGAGATAGGTACATAGAAACGCGAGCTCGAACTCGCTTAGGCGTTTCCTCGATATTTATTACCAACGTCGTACTTTGCTTCTCGTATTTCGTGAAGGAAAAACGGCTTTCTCGCACGCGGCCGCTGTCTCCTGTGTCTCTAAGCGCGTGTTCCGTAAGTCACGCGTGAATCATCAAGGTTAATTCGAGAGAGCCCGCGGATATATTCTACGTTTCAACGGATATCCACGTACCTCGCATAGGTGCATGGTTTACGCGTTCTCTGGTTTGAGACGCTTGTAGATATACGTAGAGCGCAGATAACTACGTGGAACAAACGAGGCGAGATGAACACCTTCGAAAAGGAAAACGACGCTTTTCCATCGATGTGTGACTGCCCGCTTAGACTATTTTTAGCGCGGTTAGACGTACTTGCTTTCAGCTAGCGAGCACCAGCGTCAACAGCCCGAGTATATACCGTGCGAAATGAGAAAGGATCTTCGAGAACGTTCACGGTTCGACGCGGACACGATTTTCTTCTCGCCGCGAAAAGAAAAGACGGAGACCGCCGACTCTCTTTATTTTCTTGTAGTTTTATTATCGCATTCGTCATATCGCGTCCAAAGAGTTCTCTTCGTTTTCCTTCGTGGTGACGATGATGGGTCGTTATCGAGCAAGTTAGGACCGTCTCATTTTCGCGAAAGGTCTCTCGAGTAACGTGAGAATCTACGATGTCGCTGTGAAAAGGCACGGAGATGAAAAGAAAGAGAAAAGGTCGGAGTCATAAATATATCCTTACGAAGAAAGTCCGCGCGGAAAGAGAATACGAGCCCTCCTAGTCGTCGTCGTCGAGAGAGTCGATCTTCTTAGTTTCGTGTCTCGCAAGATCGACCGTGGCGAAAAGTTAGCACGAAGAAGCAGAAAGGCGTTTCCGGTATCCCGGCTTCGTTTCCTCTCACCGTTTCTCTTTTTACTGGCACGAGATCGAACACTTTCGTCGATTTCGAGGAATCTTAGGATCGAATTATGCCGTCTAAGACGTCTAGACGAATAAAAAGAGAGTAACATGTAAATTTCTGTGCAGTAGAAAGTATAAGTAATGCCTGCCGATGATAGTACAATACCTTTCTTATTTCTCACATACGCGCTTAACGTTTCGTCGTTATCGTTTTATGAAAAAAGAACATTAATTAACGTATTAAAAAAAAACCTACGTAGCATAGACCGAATCCGTCGTCGTCGTCGTCGTCGTCGCACTAATTAATTACACATCGTTCAGCGTCGACGAGCGTAACGTAAACAAAGTTTCGAGACGCCGAGGAGGAGAGTATCGATAAATTAGAGGAGAGATATCTCATCTCCCGCACTTATCGCGTTAGCGAGCGGTGCTCGCTTTAAGCATCGCCATTTTCCCTTCTTCCTCGTCTTCCTCGTCTTCTTCGTGCTTCTCGTATAAACGAAGATAGAAGCGCAATACAGCTGCGCGCGCGCACACACACGCGCGCCGAAAGACTTGGACATTAATGTTTCTGGAACGCGGATATACGTACACGCGTTTGAACTCACGGAACCCACCGGTTTTCTTATCTTCCTTCTAGAGTCGATACCGAGTTAATGACCGTTGTCCGTGCGCGAATTCATTCTCTCTCTCTCTCTCTCTCTCTCTCTCTCTCTCTCTCTCTCTCTCTCTCTCTCTCTCCTCAGATTCAGCAGCGGACAATAACCCCCAGCTCGATAAGCAATATGGCCTCTTATCCTTTCTTCTTTCTCCGTCCCGTCAACGTTACGATCGATCGATCGATCGATCGATCGATCGAAAACGATCCAAGCTAAAAATTTCTTTCCCTCTTAATTTCACGATGGATTCGGGTTATGCGGCCCGTCCCGTAGATTGTATATGTATGGAGGGATAAAGAGAGACGATCGTTATTATCATTGTTACGGTTGCACGCACGAGAAGAGATGGGAATCGCCATGACAAAAGCGTCTCTGGGTGGTACCGGTACGTGACACACTTTACGAGATTATGCTCGTCTCCCTTGTAAAATTTCCAAGACGAAAGTTCGTTTCTTGCATATCGTTGTGGCATTTAACGCGTATATTTTGTTGTTTAACTCGAAAGAAAAAAGAAAGACAAAGAAAGGGAAAGACAAGAAACATCGAGATGACGAAACGATAGCTGTGTTCTTCTGGTCGAGTTCCGTGTTGTGAAAGTCATGAAGTTTTATTATCGCGCATGTCACGGGTTAATCAGTCCCATCGATGGTAATTACAGTTACGAGGAAAAAGTAAGAGAGAACGAGAGAGCGAGTATTTTACCCAAGGGGTGCGATAAAGTGGTGACATGCGTAAAACGCGTGCGTTTATTAGTATACGCGTTCACGCGATCGAGACTAGCACGTGCGTTAAATTTGCCGTAAAGTTACTTTTTTTCCTATCCAAACGTCAGGAGTTTATTCGCGTTTATTCTTGCTTATTTTTCTTTGCCTCGTAGTATAACGTAGTACAATTTGATAGATACTTGGCATGTTCCGACAAAAGCTATCTTTAACGCGTCTCTATACAGTTTTTTTTCTTTTTTTTTTCTGTTTTTTTTTCTCTTCTTTTTTTTTCTTTCTTTCTTTCTTTTTTTTTTTTTGATCGAACGAATCTTCGAATGTCGAAATATGCGTATACGTGTGTTTACTTATGCGTAGATCTATCGCATGTTATGTCGAATGACGTCATCCCCGACAGAATCATCGCATATTCGTCGTGTTCGAGGGTAGAAGGAGATTTTGATTGGTCGGTCACGTTCGTTCGGACTTTATGGACTCTTAACGGAGATGGGCACTTTGCGAGGAGGCCGGGTCAGTCCTATCTTCTTTTTCTTTCTTTCTCCTCTTCCTTTATCCCAACGACGATCCGGCATATTCGGCGCCAGTCCAATTTGCGAGCGCTGACCGCGATAAACATTTTTTTTACCTTTTTCCCCCCACCCCTTCCTCCCTCTTATCCTTTTTCTTCGCCTTGTCTCAACGGATTGGGCTCGTTCGCCGTGGTCGACTCTCTTAAACCCATGAATAACAAAACACGAATAATGAAAGAAGCAGGAGAAGAAAAAAAAGCAGGCTGGATTTGATCGGATCCGCGAAAAAAAAATCCGTTCCCTTGTCTTATTTCATTGAGAAAATGAAGATTTAATTCGTTGGAATATTTCGAAGAAGTTAACGCTTGAAATGTTTGAAATCGATTTAAGAAGGCAAGATTTATCGTCCGACTGCGCAACAATCCACAAGAGATATAACTCACAATCAGACGATTTCCGATAGCGAGATCGGCAACCTCGACTTCTCCTCTATCTGTCTTTCTCCTCCTCTCCCTCTCTCTTTCTCTCTTTCTTGCAATAAAAGTAACACATTTGTCCCAGTTAGGAACAAGAAAACGTTTCTTTACGAGCATCATTCGCGAGCAAACTCTCTCTCTCTCTCTCTCTCTCTTTCCCTCTCTCACAGGTCTCGCGCAGCAGTGCGCCTGATTTTAACCTGCGGAAACATGCGAGGCAAGCATTACACGGTGTGCGCCGTTGTAAAGCGAGTTATGCTTATTGTCGTACGTGCGATCTTAATTGAAAGTCCATCTTTCTTTATTTCTCTCGTACGTGTACTTGTAAAGCGCAGCGGCTCTCTGAAGAAAAGAGTTAACGGAATAGAATCATCGTTTTATCGATGGTCGTTATGTCATCGTTTTTACGAGGACTTGAAGAGTCTACGAGAGAAGGGAAAGGAAGAGAGGAAACACGTGTCGCGTCGTTGAAAGACACGTTTCTTTTCTTAGAGAGTCGTTTAGAAGTCGACAGAGAGAGAGAGAGAGAGAAAAAAGTGCAATATCAAAGTTTTACGCGTTCAATGATAATGTCTCTTCTCGGATAAGTGCACTTTCGTGCACTCGTTATCCGTGGACACGTTAGAGAGGGAGAGGGAGGGAGAGAGAGAGAGAGAGTTTCTTCTCTCGTCTAAACTCCGCCTTTTCTCTTTCTCTGTCTATACGCGATTTCGAGGGAGTTCTGACGCGTGTTAATCTAAATTTAAACGGGATTTATACGACGGTTTTCGCGTTTCGTGGCTCGCATCGTTGACGTGTATTATCTTTGAAGATAGAGAAAGAGAGGAAGGAAGAGAGAGAGAGAGAGAGAGATCCATTTATCTCGTTCTTGAATCTACACGTAGAGAAAATTAGAGAACGATCTCGACATTGTCGGGTTTTATTCCACCGGTAGAAGCAACACTTTCTTTTTAACCAAAATTTGTTTCTTTTCCCGTCGCTTTTTCCTTTGTAAATGTTGTAAACGCATGTAATAACAAGAAGAACCGTCGGTCCCACCGCGCGCTAATAATACGGCCGAGCGATGCCAGCGAACGTGTTCGCTTGAATGCGCCCACGCATCGTCGTTTCGTTTCTAGCTTAAATCCCAGGATGATTTTAGTATCCCGACGGTTCTCGGTCTAATCGCACGCGTACGAGACGCGCGATATCGCCTCTAAATCGTCCTCTTCTCTCTATCTCGACTACGACTCCGATTCCCTTCGAGTGTAACGACGCGCACACACCCACGGAGGCACAATAGGAGATGAAATTTTTCACGTCAGCCCGAATCATAATTTATATCATCTCTCGCGACGCGTTATTCCTCTCCCTGCGTAGATAACGATAACGATAACGAATATCTTCGATCGTTTTGTCCTCCTTAATTCTCGATATACGATCGTAAACGTATTTTTCTTGGTCTACCTCTCGCACCTTTTATTTCCCACTCGACGGAGTCTCGGGTAGACCTCGGGGAGATATTTCCGAAGGAAGAAAGAAAGGAAGAGAGGAGAGATTTTGGCCGATATATAGGGCAATCTTTTTCGAGCTCGCCATTACGGAGAAACCTGCGGAAGATACCCCTGCAGCATCGAAAGCAGGGGTCCCAGCTATTTGCCTGAACGGCTACGTGGACAGGTAGGAATCCCTTTGTGCGCTGGACGGACAAGAAGGAGATTCGAGAAACTGCTACTCCTCTCTTTGCCCGTTAAATCCTTTTCAACGTTTCTCGGTGCGCGTTCGTCTCCTCAATGGCGAGTCCTTACAAGGACATCTGCTTGGGAAGAAAGAGAAGAGAGAAGAACATTTTCTTTACGTATTCTCTCGACGGATGTTGCCGCGTACGTAGAAGTGCATACGCTGAATCCAAAGCGACTCGTTAGAAACGTTTCTAAGGTCTCTTCCGTGGATACGTGCCCCTTTTCTCGTGCCAACTCGCGTTCCGTAATTATCTCGCGAGCTCCGTCTGCCTCTTATAGTCTCGAAGGTCAAGACCCCCGTAGGTTAAGCGAAAATTTTGTATTTCCGATTAGACGTGACGGGACGAGATCCAGGTCGCGTCGGAATTTGCTTACCAAGTCGAATCGATAAGCCAAAGTGCTTTCGATAGATCGGCACGGCTCGTTAAGTACGACATCAGCGATCAATTAGCGCGTTTTTATCGACGAGAGAAACGGATCGTTCGTTAGCACCTTGATCTTGAACGGCCACTTCTGCTTCGAGGAGGAACGTGAGCGAAGAGGCGCGTCGTTACACTTGTCGCGCGAGAGGAAGACGGAGAGGGGGGAGGGGAGGGGACTGAAAGGTGAATCACGCACCGCTTCCGAGATTCATCCTCGCGATTTCGAGCGACGACGCTCTTCTTATCTCTCCGAACGTTACGTTTACGATCGATAAAACGATCGATCGACCTATTACGGTTCCGATAAATAGAGACACTCGTAATTCGCGATTACTCCATCGATTCCAATTCAGACTTGGTTTAGTTCCTCGACGACGCGACCTGGACGAAAAACGATCGATATTTGCGATAACGAGGATTGGCAATCCTTGTTCGTTATATAAGAACGCTCCCGACGACACGATTACTACACACGGGTTCCCGATTTTGTCGAGACTTTAGCGCGGACTCGCCGTCTCGTTTTCTTCGCGTGCAATCAGTCAAAAGTGTGTCGTAAATCACGGTGAAAGTCTGCGGAGGTTGCTTTTCTGCGAATACGTGTGCATACGCGTGCATATACGTACGAGGAGAAGTCGAAATCTCTATTGGCTCGCGTCTGTTCGTTTTGTTGACGAGAAATTTGTCATTTTTTGTTGCAGCCTGAGCGAATGTTACTTCGCAGGGAAAGGAGCGGCCCTCGTCTTACCACCGAACGAAAGGGCCCGACCCTCGAGGAGAGTATCCGCGGCAGGATGCGATATTCAGCAACACTTGCAGTCCATGTTTTATCTCTTGAGACCCGAGGAAACTCTGAAGATGGTGAGTCTCTCGTCGAGCCGGACGATTCGACCGAGAGAAATTTTCCGAAGCGCGCTTTCTTAACCAGGCAGCGGTAAAGGGGGAAACGTCGATACCTTGAGACGCGTTTGAACGTAAAGATATGTCCTCGCCAATTCCGAGAAACTGTGAATTTGGCAATGATCGTTTGTTCGTCGCATTTATCACGAAAGATAGAACGTTTGACGCGCACGTCCTAAGTACGTGGTGGCACTCTTCGCGATCGAACGATATACTTGCGCAATTCGCGGCTAAAGTTACGGTGTAATTTCGCTAGATATCTTCTATGTCTCTACGCGTATACGCAGGCTCGCCGTGTAACAGCGACGACGTTGTTTTCTCGAGATCGTAACCGCCACGTGCATCTCATATTCCTCGAGGGGGAAATTGGCAAGCGACGGTCCGTCTCTTTGGCCGTCGCTCCTGTTTGATGCATCGCTGCCGATATCATCGTATAGTCTTTCCTCTGTAGTCTTTGCGCGAGGAATAGAGAAATTACGGGCCGAATCGTTTGGCTATTTCGCGCACGTCGCCAGAAGGGAAAAGAAGGATAGGAGTTGCCGGAAGCGACGTAAACGCCCGTTAGGTATTCGCCACTCGACTCTCTATTCGCGATCCAACGATCTTGCTCCGAGAAAAGGGATCTTTTTCGACCTAAAAGCGACGCTTTGTTCCTTCGTCGCTGATACCTACGACTCGCATTCGCGATCGCGTTCCAAAACGATCTCGAACGCCAGCAAGCTCGTCGACCTGGAATTTTTTACGTGGGTTCCTCGTGTCTGCCCGAAGAAGTGGGCTAAAGGCGACTCGTATGCGTGTGTATGTCGGGTCGTCGAGGAAGGCGACGCAACGAGGTCGCGGCCGATGAGAAACGAGTACTTCCGTTCGTGCTTCGCGAATAAACATGAGTCGACGACGATAACCGATTTTCTTTTTGCCGCCGACTCCTCCACGTCGCGTCTTTGGACTTTCGAAAAGAAAAAAAGAACGGGACGAACGACGGAGGAAGAGAGTCCTACTTGCTTGAAGCTGACCTTGACACGGGTTCGTCCCCGGCGTATACGTATTCGCGAAATAACGGAGACTTTTCGCGAGTTTAAGCGTCATCCTCGAGCTGCTCGAAGTTCGTCGCCCTTCGTGCTTTCCCCTCCCCCCTCCCTTTCCTAGCTTTTACCATCGTATCACGAAGATTCTTAGATAGTTCGTCATCCGAGACGGTCGATCGAGCGCTTCGCGAGATACGAACGCGAAACTGGTCCCTACAAGGACAACGAGGTAAGGGGGACGTACGATTCGCTACAGGTCGTTTCGACGACTGCTTTTCAGAAGGGGCCCCGTTACTTTTTATGTCTCGCACTTAAACTTACGACTCGAACGTACAACTTGCCCTCGGGCTAGTTCCTTTTATGCGTAAAGTGTCAGCGACCTCGGAGACCATTAAACTCGCTTCTCGCTTATCCACTTCCGGTGCATAGTAGTCGTTCGGACCGTTCGTTTCGCTTCGTCTTTCATAAATTTTCATTAATTTCGGATCACCTTGTATCCGCATGAATGATCTTCGATCCTACCTAGCTCTCTGTTTTTACGATCCTTGTGCGATCTTGCTTTTTATTTCTTTTTTTATTAATTAGCATTTTGCAGACAGGTTTGACGTCGTTATAACGAAACAAACGGATCTCACCTTGGTCGCCTTCGTCCCAAGAAAGACGGACTTCGTACCAACAATCGCGATAAACTATCTTTACCCACGCGACTTTGCTTTTCCGGGGTTTCGTAAGATCGCGTAAAACCGTGCAGACGCGAACCGTCTCTCGAGATTTCGAAGAAGAGAGATTGCTCGACCGTGACCCTCGAAATCGAATCGAATCGAATCGACGAAATTACGTAAGCGTAAGGAGATGATCGTTTATATCGATCGCTTCGTTCGTCCGACTCGTCCGATTTGTCTTTTCGATTTCAAACGATTTGAGAGTTCAACGAACGCCTCCGCCTAGCCGCCTAGATGGATAGATACATACAGAGAGAGGGGGGGGCGAGAAAAGAAAATGGAGGGGCAATTTCAATTTCGATGTTCGCCGATCGAAACTAGGCTACCGCGAGGCACTCGAAGGAGATAAAACGAGTTTTACGACTGGCTTCTGGCTACCTTCGTCTCTTTCTCGAGCTCTCCAGTTAACCCTCCTCCTCCTCTTTCTCTTCTCTGTTCCATGCTCGACTTATCGTTCGAGAGTACCGAACAGCCAGCCAGCAAGAGCCAGGTCGCCTCATGAAAATTCATTTTGTCTCCCTTGCGCCAGCACGCTCGACTTTCGACGAGGAATCGGAGAACGAAAGGAAATTTTAGCGTTGTCCCCCTTTGAAATGGCTCCTTTGAATACCTCGAGTCGACTCTAGCTCGGAGATTTGTTTAAATTGGATGATTTTAAGCGAAACGAGAAGAAACATTTCTTTGTTCCTCCTTTGTGTCCGTTTGCGTTTCAGATACTTGCTCGTGGCGTTCTTCAAACATCCTTTGGTCGACGAAGAGACCCGCCGTAAATTTCCTTATCCGCGTAGCGAGCCGATACCTATTTTATTCTAACTCGTGGGGACATTCGACCGATCGAGTGTCCACCTTCGTAACGCGTATTCGTGATCCGGACTCTCTCGATCGTCGTCGTCGTCGTAGCACCTTTAGAGAAAACGCGTTTCCCCCGTAGGAACCTGTTTTGACCTAAACGCGATGTTAAACGGTCCTGTACCGAACGTCGACTCGTGGCTCCTCGATATCGAATCGCGTCGATTAATTACGCCGACCGATAAGACTCGTCTTGGGTGCTCGATCTCCTTATCTCTCTTTTCCTCTCTCGGTTTTTTTTTTTTTTAATTATTACAGACCTTTTTACACTCGACAGAGCTCTCGTCTTCGTTATCAAGAAGCAAGAAGTTTTTCCAATTTTCCAATTCACCCTTTTCCTTTTTTACTCTCTTGTTTCTTGTCTCTCGTCGTGAAGTAACTTACTCGATTTCGAAATCACGTTGGATTTATCGCAGGAAAGCGTAATTTATGCGTACAGCTTTGATCCTCGGTAGGAACGAACAGAGTTTATCGGAGCATCGAGACTTCTTCGCTTTTCTTACGGCTCCTCCTCCTCCTCCCTCCGTTCTCGCGTAGTCGTAAGCACGGTACCGTAAGTTTTAAATGCTTTTTCTTATCTAACGGCCGGATAGCACAAAGTGAACGTTCGCGTTTAACAAGCCGTACAACGCGAACTCGCGCGCGCAACCAAGCTCGTGCATGGAACACATTCACACAAGGCTCGCGTATGGAACACAAGCAATATTCCGATGGCTTTGCGCCTGTACCTGTTCACCTTCGCTCGAGCAGGATGCCGGGAATTCGCAAACGCGCCTCACCGGAGACGTAATCGTTCGCAAATGCGACGGTAAAATAATGCCAAGCGTTTTCGAGAAAGCACCAACGTTTCTCCCTATCTATAATAGCTAGCTATTAATCGAACAGGACGTAGACCTTTAGAAGCATCGCTTCGAATTTCTTCCAAACTTCGAAGTTTGTCCTTCGTCGAACAAAGGAAAGAGGAAAGAGAACGCTCTCGAGAGTGTCTCCCTCCTCGTCGCCGACGTTGCGTTCCGATGTAAGTCGTGGCATACTTTTGTCACGGTGAGGGAAACGTGACGTCGAAAATTGCTGGTGTCTGTTGCATGCTACACGTGACTTTGACAGCTCCCTATAGATCCAGAGAGAGAGAGAGAGAGAGAGAGAGAGAGAGAGAGAGAGAATACGCTCTCGACGATCACAAATTTCCATCTTTCCGTTTTAATCTTTCTTTCCTCCTCTTTTCTTCTCTCACGTCCAGTTGCTTACGTAAAGTCCTTAAACGGAACGTTAACGGACGATTCCGCGGCAGAAAACGATGTAACCGGTCGACTTACGAGAGAGATTACAACGGTACACGCTCTCCCTTTCCTTTTGTCCCCGTTGCACACCGTACGACGATTTACATGGACGCTACGGTAAATTACAATCGCGTTTGGTAGCCGTACACGACGTGTAGTAACGTTATGAAACGAGAGCGAAACGGATAAATATACGTCTATGTGCGAGATCGTTCCTTTTTTCTTTTTTTCTTTGTCTTTCTCTCTTTTTTACCTTTTTTCTTTTATTTATTTATTTTTTTTTCTTTTTCTTTCGCGTTTTAGGATCCGTTTTTTGGGAAACTTTCTATCTCCGTTAATCTATCACGGTTCGTACAGTCACGGTCGTTCTCGATCATTACGCGGGAGAGATTACGAAAGATTCCCCTCTGCAATTTCGTTTCCTTTTTACCATTAGTAGGCTGTTGCGTACTTCCCCGAGAGATATTACGACAATATATGTACGGTATATCGTATCGAAAGTAATCGGTCATGGTCGACGATGAGTAAAGAAGAAGAAGAAAAATATCATCTCCTTTTTTATTCCTCTTTGTTGTTCTCGAGAAATCAAAAGATCGAGCTCTGGAGTATTTCTTTGATAGCAACGGCCAGGAAAAAAAAGTTATGGATTTCTTCCGACCATTTCGTTTTCACGATTACTCGTGTATGCTCGTGTTTGCTTCCTTTGCGCAACGTAACGCCGGGTGTCAAAATATGCGCGAGTTGCGCTTTCGCGTGACATAATCCCGTTGCAAAAAGCGATTGCGATTGCGCGAACAAGTGGTGGTGGTTGTGTGTGTGTGTGAGAAAGAGAGAAAAGTATGGAAGATACGATCCAGGACGTGGGATCATGCTGCTTCGTGATTCAAGCTAGCTACCGAGCAAGAGAGAGATATAGCGAGAGTGAACTTCTTTCTTTAAAGAGTAATCTTTATAATTTTATTTAAAGAGGACGCGATCGCGCGATTATCGTAATTTGTTTAATAGACATTGCATTTTTTTTCTCTCGTTGTCGTCGTTGTTTTTCTTTTCTTATTTTCCCCTCTTTTTTTTTGGAAATAAATTCAGTTCGTATCGCGAGACGATGATCGAGTTCGATATATCGTATACACGTAGTATCGTATATATAACGTAACTTTTACCGCGATTCAATCGGCACTTTCGCTGATACTGGCAAAAGTGAAATTTCCATCGACGTAAGAGGACGATCACGTGCAACGGAGCTGGTTCATTTTTCTTCAGTGTCTCTCTCTCTCTCTCTCTCTCTGTCTCTCTCGTTCCTAATCGATTTAACGAGAGAAGATTCGGTCGGATTTTCTGGGCTATCTCGAGCACGATATACGATGTAACGCGTTTAAGAAACGTAAAACCACAACGGCCTGGACAGGAGGGAAACCTGCTCGAGAAGGAGGAAGGCTCGACGGCGCGGTGCACGGATGCTTAGAACGGCTCCTTCCAGGGCATTCCGTTCCACCTGATCCACTTATTGGCTATCCGTAAAAACTCGTTGGCCAACCGGTGTTCCGGAGAAATGTGGGCGAGCGAGAAAAAGGTCGAGAAAGATGGAGAAACGCTCCTGAAAAGGACGATTAATGATAATTCCAGATATATCTTAGTTCCGTCTTTAATTTCTTTTTTCGAAAGTAACTATCTTTAATCTTTAGTAATCAACGAATTGAAATTTAGCGGCACTCGCGTGCATCGTTCGCGTGAGAAGAAGAAAGCTTATCGTCGAACGCATCGTCGCTCGTTTATTCGACGATAGGCATTCTCTCGAACGCTTTAATCGCGTTCCCAGAGACGAACGAAGGAAATTCGTAACGGTATTGTGTAATGACTAAGGCGAACGCGCGTGCACGTTCGAAAGAGTCCACGTGATTGATGCGAAAGACCACCAACGATAGAGAGAGAGAGCCGGACTTTAGAGGCCACAAATTAATTATTTCGAACGACCAATCGTCCTTCCGTTTGGCCATTATTTAAATCACTCGACGCGCGACTTTTCCTCGCGACGCTCGATACGACTCAGTTCGTTGTACTCGACTCGATCGTCCTTTCTAAACGACAACGATCGTCCCGTTATCAACCTCGAGAGACGGAAGATGACTCTCGGAGGAATGTTTTAGCAACGAAGTACACGTACCCGGTAATAGGCTGATCCCGAAACGCGTGCTACTCGGCTTACTCGCGAGAATACAAGGAACGAGCGACATCCGATAAACTTGCTCCACTTTCGAAAGGGCCGCTACGGAACAAGTAGCTCCGCTCTCCTCGTATCCTTTCTTTCTCCGCTGCTCCTTAACCGTCGTCGCGGCGGCCTCCACGCTTGGAAAACTGGTTCGAAACGAGCTAAGGAGTTAAGCCGGGGTAGGAGGGGAAAGGGTTCGCGCGACACCTTTCGACGTTCCAAAGAGAGTGGAACAATGGGCATACTCGGTTGGACGCCTGAAATATCCTCTCGTTTTCGTACTTTCCTCCTACTAACCGAGTAGATTCTTTACGATCGCCTTTTGTCTTGCCTCGTCGTTTGGAACTGCTTTTTCGAACGTTCGCTCGACTCGTTTTTCGTTTTCATCGCGATGCGATTTGTAAATCCCGTCCTTTTCCTTTTCACCTAGGGACCCAACGAAAGACCTCGACGAAGAGAAATTCTCTTTCGAGTCGAAAATCGATTTTGGTGTAAGAGGGCTAAGTTTCTTCCTCCTCGATGTTCCTCTTCGATTCCTCTTTCCATCGAAAACGGGCGGATGTCTGCGGTAAGCCAATCGCGTGAACGCCGACTCTCCGATCGCTCTGCGTGTAATTGGATCGCCATGGGAAAGTTCAAAGCCCTTTCGAGTTCGTCGAAAGACTCTTTTTCTTCTTTCATCGAGCTTCCCCGTCGAAGCTACCGACTACGAGACTAGCGCTAGCTCGCCTTTTCTAATCGTACGTTGGACGAGCGATCGGCCTAATCTCGCTGAAGTTGTAGGTAGTAGGGAGACCTACAAGTGGATGATGACGAGAGATACAAGAGTGCATTTCGTTACGATCAAGGTCGAGTGTCTCGAGAGCAATCGCGTGATCGTCACGGGTGTACAACTCCGGAATTAAAATCAAATGACCTTTCATTTTCTAATTTCACATCGTTTCTACGAAACACGCGCTGAACATTGTCGTTACGAAACAATGCAACTTTGCAACGATTCCTTATTTCTCCTTTTTCTCTTTCTCGGTAGCAATTTCGGTTTAAGCGTTTCTTGTAACAATAAACGAGTTCGCGAGGAGTACGTTGAACTCCGTCTTCTTACGAGGAAAGAATAATTTCGCTTGGGATCTGAAAAATCGCGGCCTCGATGCGTCATTGTTTGCATTTCAGAGGGAGGCTCGAAGGAGGCTGCCTGCTTTTTGTCTCGCTTCTTGTAAAAAAAAAGAAGGAAAAAAGAAAAAATTAAAAAGAGAAGAAAGAGAATCTTTCCAGATCTACCTGAGTAGTCAACAAGCTCCGACCGTGATTCACTTCCTTCCAGTGATTCGGCACAAAAATAACGCGCGAATTTGTTCTCTCTCTCTCTCTCTCTCGACCGATTTAATTGTTTTTTAACGCCCAAAGTGTTCTCGATCTTCGAAAGAAACGCGTTTTTTATGAGAAAATAAAAATAAAATCTCTCTCTCTCCCCGCTTTGCACTCTCCGAAAGGAGAGAGTCGCTCTCGAGAGAACTCGTAGGATCCATATTTGGTGGAAGAAGCTCGCGTTGAGTCAGCAGCATCGTCAAACGTTCGACTCTTTAAGGGCTTTCTTCGAAGGATCGATAAAAGACTCGAACGGTCGTTTGGTACTCGCACGGAAGCTCCTACGAGACGCCCACAAACCGGTACCAAGTTCTCTCCTCGGTGAGGGGAGAACACCTCCTCAAGGTCGTCTCGTTTCCTTTCGTCTCTAGCACAAAGATTTTCGACGAACGTTTTCTTACCTACTTCCTTCTCAAGGAGATATCGCAAATCGAATCGCAGCGCACCGCGCGTGAAAAGTGGATCGTCTTAGATGCGTTGTTCCTCTTCTTCCTATTCGTTAATTAGTCAGAAATATATCATTTCGCTGCTCGCCTTTAACGCGCTCCATCGATTCGTCTTTGAAACTCCTTTCAGATTTTATTGTCGGTGGTAGACGTTATTGTGCGCGGTCGTTAGGAAATAGATTGGTCAGAATGGAAAGTGGGTCATCGGAATATTCGTTAATTAGACGGTAGGAGTTAACGACGAGGTTATAATCGGTCTCGTCGATTCTATCACCGTTTTATTATCCATACGTTCCTCTTCGTCGAAGCTCGAAGGTTCGCGAAGCTACGAGATCACTTTCACGTGGACGGGATTCGCCTTGCGACTCGTGGGACTCTCGTGACACTAGAATCACCTTAGGAATATCGTGACGAAGGAAGATTTTTCCTTTTCTTTCTTTCTTTCTTTTTTTTTAATTATTATTTATTCTTTCGATCTTTTATCTTTCTCGAGAATTATGTATAATTTCCTGTCTACGTAGTTACCGAGAGAATTATTTCAACTCTCGAAATAAGATCAATCTAGGCTGTAGAAGCGAAACGTGACGTTGCAAAACCGGTCAGCTCGGTAATTCAATGTCGAGTGTGACTCGACGAAACTCACCTCGAGTTCTTCAACTCGACGTCGAGTGACACTCTGCCGAGTGCTTTTCTTCGTACGCCTTATATCCCGCGCGAAGTTGCAACCAGCGGGGACCGCGACTAGAAGAACCGACTCTCCTTCTGTTTCTTTCCGACGAGATCAACGCGACCTTGGCTAACTCGAGCGATGTTAAATCTCGGCCGGCCCTGTTCAAGGTCACCCGAGGGTAGAGCGTAAAAAGAAGAAAAAGATATTCGTCGTCGCTCGTCGTCGCTCGTCGTCGCTCGTCATCCTTGTTTTCTTCTTCTTCTGCTTCTGCTTCTGCTTCTGCATCTTCTTCGTCATCCTCGTCTTGCTCCTTGTTGATGCACGCTGCTGAGCTCTCCTCGAGTACCGTCTGAGTATAGGAGGAATGACCGTCTGGAGATGTTATCGTCCTCGGCTCTAACTGCGAGTTACGCCCCGGGCTCTTTGCGAACTCCTTCTCTCTCTCTCTCTCTCTCTCTCTGCCTCTCTCTCGGCGACAGCTCCGACACGTAGGACGAAGCTTCTTCTTTCTTCTTTTCCGTGGACCGTTCGATGACTCGATTATCTCGTGGGCGTGTAACGAGCCACTTTTACGGCGGATAAAATGCCATCGCGTCGAGTCCTTCGGTATTGAATGGACTCGGTTAGCTAGGCTTCGTCGTCAGGGTGGTCGAGCAGAGTGCTCTCGTTGCAAGCCATGAAAATCTTTGCGAATGAAGGATTTCGACATATTCTTTTTTTATTTCTTCTTTACTTTTGTATCTACTTATTATTTTTGTTTCCTTATATAATTAGTAACATTCGATAAAGCGAACTGTAGAGTCTACCTCGATCCAGTCGTAGTAGTTTCCAAAAGAAACTAGAAGAGGGAAGAGATAGATAGAGAGAAGAAGGATGGATAGAGATAGGCTGTATGAGTCTCCTCGCGATCTTGTATCTCGATATCTCGGTACACAGACACGTGTTTCATATATCTCCTCGTTACAAGGCGCACGTCTATCGGCGAAACAAGCGTACGTACCTATGTACGTATATACCTATGTACGTATGTATCTATGTAAGTGGGTCGCTCTATGTCATACGATTATGCACGTAACGTTCGATACCTTAGCGAACTTACGTTCGCCAGGAGAGAAACGCTAGATCGTGTATAAGCAGCGAGAGATCGAGAGATATCGATCTGACGTATCTCGCCAGGGGACAATGCTTCGCTTTGTGTATATACATAAATCGTTCGATTTTATAGAAAAGATGAAGCTTTCTTTTTTTTTTTTTGTTTTATTTTTTGTTCTATTCTTTCTTTCCTTTTTCTACTTGGTTTTCCTCTCTCATCGAGAAGTAATCGTTTTCCCCTTGAATTTGATTTAACGAGATTCGGTCGACACCGTAGGATATCCGATTCAGGGAAAGTTTTACACGGCTCGTACGCCGAGTAAACGTGTCGCGATTGACGAAAGAATAATTATTTCTATGACTTTCGAGAGATCTCGTCTAGCGAAATCTCCTTATTATTTATCTACTTTGTGTGTTTTAGCGATTGTTAATTAGGGAGTGTACGTGCGATAAAGGAGAGCCCTGGTAGTCAACGTTGGTCGAATTACTCGAGAGAGTTATGGCTAATGGCACTTACCGAACTTTCACTTGCCTAATTTATAGCCACTTTTATCTCAAGCCTGTGTAATTTAGAAAAATAACGAAATTATAATTATCTTTTACAACGAGTCAAATTGATTAGTTTTCTTTCAAAACGCGCCTTTCGTAACTCTGATAAAATATTTGACCGGAACAATCGGACGGCGGAAAGTTTTCGACGAGAAAAGAAATATGATCGATGAATCGACGTTTACTTTCGATCAAAGTGAGATCGAAGTTTCTCGTTCGTGTCGCGTAACAATCGGTAGCGGTGGTTCCGCGTGACGTTCATCTCGCGGAGAAATCTCGCTTGAACTTGAGCCACGATTATATCCTTGTTCGCGTAATCTTCCCGACGAGGGAAAGAAAGAGAAAGAGAAAAAGAGAAAGAGACATCTAAACTTTGCGCCATTTCCTGCATCCTTCGAGGGATTTCTTTGTCGCGTATCTCGGTGCGGTGCGTAAGCCAGTTGGCATCGTCGGAGGAAATGAAATATGTTTCATGGTGTCCCATAAAGAGCCACGAGCCAGCTAATTAATCGTTTAATGGGGTTAAGTGCGCGTAATTACCAAGGCCCGGAAGTGGAAGCGTACCCCCCCCCCCCCCCCCCGTCTTCCTCCTTCGACGTCGTTGCTCGATATAAGCGGGATCGTTCCTATTAATTATCCCATAATCGGTGCGTCCACCGCGGAAGAAACTTTGTTAACTTTCATTTCCACTTTCCTTCTTCGTAGACGTACGCGAGTACGCGTATTCCTATTTAATTCGATTAATTTTCTTCGTTTTTCTTCGTAAAGAAACCGAGACGCAATCGTTATCCAACTACCGCGTGAGTCAGAGGGACACACGCGGCTCTCACCAAATCTTTCTTTAAATGGAGAAATACGATAAGAAGGCGAGAGAGGTAATAAAAATGCCAGGAAACGATTTCCGATTATTTTAATTAATAACTCTGACTGCCGTTCCGATAGGAGGCGAGAGGAGTGCCGAATTAACGGCTTTTTCCGCCTTTCCCTTTTCTCGACTACGTTCGACTAGCATCGTTCTCCGTGGAACAACTTGCTCCGTCGGTCTAGCTTTTTCGTTCCTACAGCTTTTTTCGTTCGTCCCTCAGCCTTTTTCCTTTTTCGATCTTTTTTTTTTTTGTTTCTCGATTCAGGACGCGTCTATGCGTTGTTATTATATCTGCTTCCGTGTCTTCGTGCGCAATCGCGCGTCATTAATCGGCAATCAAGAAAACGCTCGGCTCTCCAGGAGGATTAAAACGAAATCGTCGGGTCGACGCTCGCTCGCGCGAGAAATCACGGTTCTTCGTTTCCTATAACGCCTCTCTCGTGCCGGAGATAATTTATTTCGTGCTCCTTTTTTCTGATCTTTCTTTTTTCTTTCTTTCTTTTTTTTTTGTTTTTATTATTTTATCGAGATATTAAAAGCTATTAATATCGACTCTCTCGATAGAAAAAAATGCCTACCACTTTATCGGAACGTCGAGAAAAAGTGGAGGAATACGTTCGGAGGTGTTGGTTACATCTCCCGCTCCCTCTCTCTCTCTCTCTCTCTCTCTCTCTCTTTTCTTTAGAGCCGCACCTGAGAATCGTTCGCGCCTAATTGCGTCGTTGTAATCGGAGAACTCGAAGGAACGTAATCCATGCGGCTGGACGCAAGCAGTCCACCGTGTCCCCGACTAGTTTCTGCATCCTCCGAAGCAACGATCACTCTCATCTCGCTGCAAGTTTTTTCTTCTTCATTCTCCTTCCCTTTTCTCTCTTTTTTAATCGTCAGTAAGAAAGGAAATTTGTGACCGACCGAGCAGAAAAAATCATTCGAGTTTAACAAGCGCGAAAGATAGTCGTCAACGATTTTATCCGAGCGCGTTCATCTGCAAATCGTTGACCCGAATCGTTCTATAGCACTCTCCGCGAGTTAAACGAGCGCGATAGGAGAAGTAATTATGGAGGGAATAAATACGAGTACGACGAGCCTCTCCTTAAACGATAAAAGGTGAATCGCGAAGTGGAATATCCGTCTTTGCCTTTATCTTCCATGCTGTCTCTCTCTCTCTCTCTTTCTCTTTTAAATGCTAAAGCCTCTCGAGAAACCGTAACATCGAATGAAATCATCGACCAACGTCGTTTAAAACGTTTAGAACGTTCGATCGCTTCGTTCGCTGAGCTACGACTCGGTTATTCGACTTGCGTAAGAACGAACGTTTCGAGAGATTATTAATCTAACCTATTTTTATTATTTCTTCCTTTTTCTTTAACTATCCTTTCTACTCTTTAAACGAGTAGACCCATATATCTCTCCCTATTAAGACCGACTCGAACTTTCACGTGTCTTCGAGTTCGTTTCGTTTCATTTCGAACAACAATTTCTTGATTTCCTCTACTCTACGAGCGGTATTTCATAATGTACGTATATACCAATATACGTAAAGAAATTAGCCGTACAGATATTATCATGGTATAAATTTAAAAAGGATTATATACGTGTATACGATCGCGTAATAATCGTACGTGCTCGGTCGATGATTTTTTCCTACGCTAAAATTCTTGAAGGAAGTAGAATGAAAGAGATGGAGGAAGGGGAGGAGAGGGAGAGAGAAATATATGAGTCATTTATCGAAGCCTTCGTTCCGAGTAAACCGATAACGATTTTCCGCACCTGCCTCTTATTTCGCCATCGCGTTCGTGAAAATATTCCCGAAGAAGTCATTCACCGAGCCAAGTTACGCTCGCACCGAGACCAATCAAAGCCTTCTTTATGCGATATCTTCCGACTTATTACGCGAATGATCGAGTCTGCGAGCGATACGACTTCTTCCTTCTTCGTCCTCTGCAATTATCTCGGATGGCGAAAGAAACCGGGAAACAATTTACGGAATATCTCGAGAATAAGATTGAAAGAAAAAGGAAAAGTGAGGTAGGGGGAAAGAGATTATCATTTATTAGTAACTTTCTTAGCTATTACATAGATGTCAAATGGAAAAATACGAGAGAGACAGGATGTGACTTTCTCTCTCTCTCTCTCTCTCTCTGTCTCCCTCTTTGAGTAAAATAAATCTTGCTATCGATGAAAGTAAACGACCGATAGTCGTCAAGATGCAAGAGAGGAAGGAGGAAGAAAAAAAGTTTAATTGGAAGGAACAGAGGGAATAGGACGAAGGAAGGAAGTAACACGGTGATTTGTGGTTGTTGTGCAATTTCACTTCGCCCAGACGCCAACGTCTTGCATCTTGTCTTGCATCGTGTCGTGTCGTCGACCTTTAAAGCCGACTTTTACTACGCGCCAACGGCGACGACGACAACGATCGACGACGATGCAAGGTAAAGTTTTACGCGCGATTCGAGAGATAAGGGAGCCTCTCGAAAAAGTTGTTTACAGCTCGCTGGAAGATTTTCTTGACAAAATTTGATCGAAGGAAGTAAGAAAAAAAAAGTCGACGTTGTTGTTTCAGGCGGTGAAACTGGAGTCGGTACATCCAGGAAGGACGAGATATCTCGTCGTGGTGTCCTGTACAGGCCGTCAGGATGCCGAGGAAAGTTGCCTTCTCGGTATAGATTGTCACGCCAGAGCAACCGTTGGTCTCGTCCTTCGAGTCCTAGCCGATACTGCCATTACTCTAGACGGCGATGGGTAAGTCAATTTCTTTAAAACCCGTTAATCTTCGATCCGTTATTATAATCGTTCGCGCTGGTCGATCTCGAGAAAGTGGATATTTGTTCGTTCGTTCGTTCGGTCGGTCTCAAAGTGGAAGGAAAATAATGGCCGGCTCGTTTGGCCACCGAGCGTTCGCAAGGCGAGCGCGAAGGTCAACGGCGTTCTCTCGTTCTCGTATGCGGGCATAGGGAAATGGAGCGCGTTACCGTAAGGTAAGTAAGGGGCAAGGTACTTGACAGGTGAGCACCAAGGTCAGCCTCGAAGGTCGCAAGGCAGAAGTCAATGGATAAATTCAGGAGCTTAGAAAGGGATATACGATTCCGTGTTTCCGACGAGAGGAATCGACGAGTTCGTTCTTTCGGCAGTCGAGTTTAACGGACGGCTGTTATTACCGTTCGAAATTCCGCGCCCTTCGGCCAAAGATGCTCGATCAAATTTGTTCCTGGAATGCTCTTGCCTGCTAAGGGTTAACTGTAATCGGCGGAGAGAATATTGCGAAGTAAATCGAGAAGAAGACCGGTCGTGTTCGGTACGTACATACCGAGAGAGAGAAAGATCGGGACGATAACGGTGCGATCCTGCCACTTTTTGCATTTTTTATTTCTTATTTTTCATTTTTTCATTTTTTCTTTCCTCCTCTCGGGCATCGAGAAGAACGAGCATTTTTCTACGTCGTTGTCGGCCTTGTTCGATCGTGGAGTACCGACGTTAATTAATTCCTATATCCGATTGAACGCGATTATTCGAAGGAAAAGAAATTGCATAGCACGATCGGGAAGAAGCGGGAGCAATTTCATAGAATTTGCGATTTTCCTTCCGTTCGTACACGAGCTCGAAACACGCCCACGACCAACTTCCCCTTGCTTCGTTACGAAAGAAAGTAAGTACGCCAGGAGGAGGATTGGAGAGCGAGCGTAACACGGTTCTTAGACCGAAATTGCGGCATTCGGATCACGATCGCGAGAGAACGACTGCTCGCGATCCGCTAGGAAATGTCGCTCATCGACGGTAGGATAATAACCGCGAATTTTCTCAACGGACATCGTTGTTTCCTTGCTCGTGCGTGCACGCTAACGACGACTCTTCGTCGTACCGTTTCTTCCACTTTGTGATCTTAATGGGAGGTATCGCTGTCGAACGAGAGGTCGTCTCGAAACGGGAATAAGAAAAATGCCTTTCGTGAAATTTGCGTCATTCGTTTTTATTTAGCCGTTCTTGAGAAATCCGATGAGAGATCGATCGATCGAGAGAACGAAAGGGTGGAGTTAAGAGAGTGTAGCAATCGTTCCCCTGCGCCACATCGATCGCCGAATCTCGATCCTTTTGCGTAACGCGTAATTAACGTTCGGATCGTAGGGAAAAAAAGGTACGAATCTTTCGATCGTCCTCGCGTGCCACGCACATTTTTTTGCATCGTTATTGCGTAAGACCGAGGCGTATCGAAGCGCGTGCATCGTCGAAAATGTTAAAGCAGTGCGAGCAAGTCGGTGTGCTTCTCGAAATAGCAGCGAGCTAACTACAAAACCGGCCGTAGTAGAGAGGACCGTTTCGTGCCGATATAAAATAGCATCGCGTCGAACGACGACGACGACGACGACGACGACGACGACGAGGACGATCGATCGAGTCACCCTCTGTACTATAAGGTCGACTTTGCTAGAAGACACGCAAATATCTCACTTCCGGATTCGTTTTTCTGTTACAGGGGCTTCAGCGTCAGCGTTTGCGGTCGACAGCACATCTTCAAGCCGGTCTCTGTTCAAGCCATGTGGTAAGTCTTTCTAATAATAATCAGCGATGATCGTTTATTTCCACCGAATTACAAATATTTTCTAATCTAATCCGATGGTATTTTACAAATACACGAATCGCCAAAGAAAAAAGAAAAATATCGTTTGAAGTGAGAGAGAGAGAGAGAGAGAGAGAGAGGCGTTAACTCGGGGCAATTCTCGTTACGATCAGAAATCGAATTAACGAGCCGTTGTATTTTAATGAGAGTTCGAGATTGTAAACGTTTAACCGATAACGCGATTATCCTTGCACCTCGGTCATTGTCGCGGACGGTAATAAGCATGACCGGTAGATAGGACGATGCAATTAACGAGCGACGATAGTAGACGCGAGCCAGACGACTAGCGGACGCTTCTGCGGATTGCTTCGTACACACCTTTGTTCGCCGATAGAAGAGCATATTTTTCAAAAGAATCTCCGAGTTTAAAAGCCGGAAGGAAATAAAAGTCGTTTCTTAGAAATCGTTCGATCGCGGTTGGACACGGGTCGCGTTAGATTCGATGACCGTGGCTGAAGAGATAATACCACGTACAATTATACGTAGACCGAGCGAGGTGAGAACGACGAGACACCTACATACGCGTTAGGAGATTCTCGAAGGAGGAAAGGCCAGGCGCGTGGGTAGAGTTCATTGATAGCGCGAACAAAAGCGCAAAGGCGTTTCTTTTCTTTCCTTTTTTTCCTTTTCTTTTTTTTTGGATTTCTCTTTTTCTTCCTTTCTAGTCGAAATTCGGCCGACAGGAAATTCGTAGGTAAGTCCGAATTTCAGCAGCCACGGTGGACCGAGGAAAAGGGACGCTGCCGCCAAACGAGTTCTCTCTTTTTTTATTCGTCCGGTACGAATTAAGCCTGGTTACGACGAAGATATCGCGGCGTGGGCGTGGGCGTGTAACATCTTCTTATTACGTATACAGGCCGAGTCAAATTTTCAACAGAGTTTTCACGCTCGAAATGTTTAGGTACGTCTTTTCGAGCGATTCGGAAAACGTAGAAGCGTATCGTAAGGTAGAATATGGCGGAGGTGGAGGTTATCGACGCGGAAGAATCGAAGAGGAGAGAAAAATCTAACGTGGGCCGTGGCTTTAATTGGTCGGCATATGTATCCCGATTGTCTTCACGACTGGACGCCACGGAGAACTTTCTTGACTGCCCAACCTCTTCCGCTCGCTTTAGAGACTTCTCTCCGAGTGCGAGTGAAAACAACGGACGCGTCTTCCCACGCGTTACCAATACGCTCTTCGTTCTAATTATCTCGCGATCCGTACGATCGACTCTCGATCGGATCCGAACGTTGAAGAGAAACGAGATTGATTTTTTTCGATTCTTCTCCCTCTCCTCGCCCCGTTACGAACTCGTAAGCGAACTTGTCGTCTCTAGTCGCTTAATCTAATCTTACGCTCGAGATTATAGAGGCTCGGTCATCGGCAAAGAATGCCTTCATCGAGAAGAATTCGTCCCGACTTCCGGGATCCGAAATACACAGGGAGGATTCGACGAGGAAGGGCATTGTGCTTTTCGCGCGAGAAGACGAAGCTCAAAGAATTCAGGTTCGTTAGCTTCGGTGTGTACTGGCTTTTGAACGGTGTGTCCCCGTCTATAAATAGAGAAAGAAGGAAGGGGGGAGAGAGAGAGAGAGAAAGAGAGCTATATAAGTGTATACACATATACATGTGTATATAACGATTTTTGCAAAAGCAAAGACCTTTCGATGCGTGGGATCGATTTTACAGCGTAGGTATATCGGAAATGGATTCGTATTCCGGTCTCAGCTTCCTCTCGAAAATCGAGTGAAATAATTTGCGAGCGTTTCGACTCGTCTTCGTCGTCGTCGTCGTCGGCGGCGGCGTCGTCTGAGAGCTGTCGTTGTCGTCGTCCTATTTTTGGAGAAGCCTCGTTGCTCTCGACCATCATCATCGTGGTGGGGTCGCGAGCGACCATGGACTATCGCCCGCGCCATTTATGGGCGCGTCGCGACGCATGGTCACTTTGTCGAATTTTCCCACGTACTTGAGAAAACGTTGAAAAAACTATAACGAGAGGTCTAAACTTGGCCGCAAATATCGTCGTACCTTTCTCCGAATGTGGAGCAACGGATCGCGGGAAACGAACGAATTTATCGCGTTTCCGATTATTCTCTTAGCCCTCCTGCAGATATATTCGATTACAGTACGAAGGAGAAACGATCGGTAGAACGACACCGCTTTCGGACTCGGTTCGAGAACGAAGGAGAAGGAAAGAGATAGAAATATGTGGGTCGTAGCGACGAACGTCGAGAACAATGTAAGCAATTAACGGTTGTGTTGCGTCCACCGGCGCTCGGCGTGTTCGAAGAGGTAATTACCGCTTTAAAGGCAATTATCCCTCGAAAGAAGACCATCGATCCCCGTCGTCCCACGTCTCGTCACTTTTGTTCTATGGACAACAAATTTCTAGAAACGAGGTTAAGTTTGAAAGGCGACCTAAGACGAGGACGGGGCTTCGAAAATCCGCAAAGATCGCCCGATGAAACGAAATGGACTTTTCGTCGGGAGAAATTTAATGCGCGATTACTCGTTCCTGGCTGAAGTAATAAAGCATCGAGAGAACGAGAGGGAGGGTGGGAGGGAGAGAGAGAGAGGTAAAGAGAGAGGGGGAAACGTGGCCAGTCGCACTTTAGGTCGCGTTTCTCCACGAACTGGTTTTTGTTCTTTCGCGGAGGGACATAAAAGATGTCGGGCAGGCTGCTTTTCCAGGTCACCGTGGTGAGCCGTGTCGTTGGGCGTGGTGAACGATAAGAATATTCCTTCGTTCGATCTACGGAAATTTATCCTCGTCCGATCGACGAATACACGCGTATACGTATACCTATACCTAATCTATGCGTGTATATATTTTGATCGGAACTCGACTCTCGTCCCTCTCGCGCGTCCTCATCTTCTAATCTTTCTGCCTCATTAGCCGGTAGAAAAGAGAATAAGGAGACGGGCGTGCGCTCGTTTAACCGGCACGGCGAAGGAGCAGGAAGCGTTCGCGGATCAGCGAGAATCAATGAACTTTGCTAGAGTCTGATGAACCGGTTTCCAGTCGAACGACGAAGGCACGACTTCGATATGACACCTTCGATACCGATGATAAGACCGCAAAATCGCGATACGATCCCGCAGCATTCTCCCGTTCATCGAGCGTGCTTGGATACCTACGTACGTGGGTAGCTCCTAACGCGAATCGAGCCCTTCGATATACGAGCCCCTTTCTTGTTCCTTTTCTTCTTGCTACACTAAATACCAGTTTTATAGGAAAATAATGAATTCGAGTATAAAATGACGTATTTCGAGGTCCGACGCGATCGACCATTTATCATTACATTTTCATAAAATATCGACGCGGACTCGTCAAAGGACTTCCGTGTGTTGAAACGAGGATCCATTCCAGTCGGCCTCGAGCGAATGGCACACCCGATAACTTTGTTCCCTCGTCACTGTCAGCTTCCGAGCTTCAAGAATATCTCCTATCTTGGTTTTCTCTCCGTTCCACTCTTGGACCAGCTCTTTGTCTTCTCCCACTCCGATAACGTTTCTCTCGCACGTCTAAAGTTCCGCTTGGTAAACTGAACGTGCAAATCGCCTATACGTAGATACGTCATTACGTCCGACGTCGGCGCGTTAATTCGATAAGAAAAAGAGAAACGTCCAATTTTAGTCGGATGGACGAATTTACTCTAGAACGAAGCTCGCGTTGTCAGTCTCTTTGAATAGGGGGAGGGGGCGAGTAGAGAGAGAGAGAGAGAGGCGTCGATAGATAAGAGAGTCTCGCCTCTTCTCTCGTCGTTATCTACGTACAGAACGTAGACGATAATAGTTGCCAGAGGCAACGACGATACGTTCGAAACTCGTCCGCTTGGAATCGAAGCGTTTATTTGAAAAATACGAATCGTTCGCGCGTGTCTCGAAAGAATCTTGCGTATCATCGAATAGTAATTATCGCCAAGATCTCTCTCTCTTTCTCTCTATCCGTCCATCTATCCGTCTAGCTATCTTTCCGAAGCGAGAGATGACTCATCGGAGACTCCTACTCTTTTTTCTTCTTCTTCTTCTTCTCTTTCTCCTCCTCCTCCTCGCGGAGGACCTCGTCCGCACTCTTGCGTAACGGACGACGACAAAAGGGTCGCGGACCGTCGACTAGAATCGGTTCCGGCTCGAAAGCTGACCGTTATCTCATTATACCGGTAGCTTGACTAGGTCGTCTTCCTCCTTTCGAGAAAAAGAGAACGAAATAGAGACGCATAGGAAGTTTCATCCCCGATAATCTCTCCGGCTCTCGCCGAGAAGAGATCTCGAAGAATCGCGAAGAATCGTCGTCCTCGAAAGATCTACGCTCGTTCATTCCAGATCAGCGGAGAGAATCTTTTTCCCTCCTTATTCCGGCGATGACTCGCTCGCGAGGATTCCTTCTTCTTCGTCGAGCTGATTTATCGTCCGTCGGGGATATGGTGTAACAGGGTCAGACCGTGTCTCGTGGGATTCGAGACGCCTTCGATCTTTCCCTCTCCACGTACTTTCCCTTTTAAACGTTTTAACGCGATGATTCTAATGGACTCGAACCGAACGAGACTCTCGGACTCTCGCGTCTCTTTGAGATTCCTCAAAAAGGCTTTTTCTTTTTCTTCTCTCTCTCTCTCTCTCTCTCTCTCTCTCTCTCTCTCTCTCTCTCGCACGGGCAAGGAACGTTGACCCTTTAACGAAAGCCGATAATACGATATAATAGGATAATAGGATTCATCTTCTCCAAGATTCTACTCGGCAGAAAGTTTATTAGCAGTCGATGACGTTAGTTCCCGTGAAAATAGCTTTCGGAATTATTAGAAGCATCGGAAGATGTTATTAGAAGATAAGCGAGTATAACGGTTCATCGCGAAACGGAAACGTATATTTTGTCGGATGGAACGTTTATCCCAACGCGGCTCCTCCTATAATTCGAATATCGAGAGACCTTACCAACGGTTTCTATTGAAACGAAACGCAGATATACGTAGTTTTATCTTTCCAGGGAAAGTTAGCGATGCCTTAGGAAGTTGCGTGTCGAAGCGTGAAGCGTCCCAAGTCGGCGGATGCCATCGGCGACGATTGTCTCGAATCGCTTTCGAATCTCTCGAACGGTGCTGGCCGAGTAAACGCCTCTCGATTCGCAAGGAGACGAAGAGAAAGGGACGGGGGGCCCTTCTTCGATATTTTTGGGATAATTAAAGTCTCTGGAAGAAAGCAGCCATCCGCGTAATTGCGATTTTATTCTTGTCCTCTTCGTTTTAGACGGAAAAGAATTCGAGGAATGCTTTGGGATCGGAATTTTTCTTCTCCTCGAAATAAACTTCTTTATCAGCATTAGATACGAGATCTCTCTCTCTCTCTCTCTCTCTCTCTCTCTCTCTGTCTCTCTCGCGTCGCTGGTAAAAGAGAGCGGCGACGTAATTGCAATTTTTACCTTATCGGTTGATTTCGATCGGTCGAGCGAGACGACGATCCAAGGTGAATTTAGACATCTCGCTTAGCTCGAAAATCCATAAAACGGCTTGTTCGTACGGTCGTCGACGTTTCTGTTCTTCCTCGGACAAACTAGTTTCTAGTTATATCCGAGATAGTCGAGGACAACGACGGCGGTGCATATACAACGACCGATCCTAATCTCTATGCAAGTTGCGTGCCGCAATTCACGCGGCAAGCTTGTAAATTGTAGAATAGTTGATCCGAGATAATCTCCTTGTCCTGCCTTTATGTATAACGCGCTCTGTCCCTCGAGTACCGAGAGAGAAAGTGTGTATGCGCGAGAGTTTAGCGCGTGCGGATAGCTAACAACGTCGGGTAATTACCTTCGTTTCTTATCCAACCGAAAGTAATTACGAGCAAAAGTCCGACGAAGACGAGTCGTTCCTTGCCTTGCCACGAGGTCTTGTCTCTCTTCGCTTTGCCTTGCCTTGCCTCGTCTGCGCCTATTTCGCGATTACCTACTTACTACCTTTGAATCGAACGATGCAAAAGACTTTCTTACAAATCGCTCAAAATCGAGTCGAAGCTCGCACGGCAATACTAAATATGGCTCCTCTTCTGTCACTATCCCCACTTCCGACGCGTTTTCTACCGTCGGCTCTTTGGTCTCGCGCGTACTATTCTCATCACCGAATCATCGGCGGTCTCTCCTCTTATTCAGTGAAACGTGGCTCACGCCGGTGTACGCTTCGACGAAAGACTTCTCGTCTCGTTCCTTCCGAGAAGAATCGCTCCGTGTTTCTTTTTTCTCCGCGTCTTTGTCGCAACGTTCGCAGGAAAGTGACATTTCCAAAGTAAAAAATACATAAACGAATAAATAAAAAAGGAGAAGAGGAAAAAGATAGAGAAAGAGAAAGAGAAGAAGAAAGTTTTGTTCGAGAATCGCGATCGAAGGAAGGAGGAAAAAGCGGGGCCAAAGAGAAAAAGAGATAAGTTCTCGTTCGGTTGGCCCGTATAAGGAAAGAAGAAAAGGTAGCTCTTTATCTCGGATCGGTAGGGTTCTATGACCTTGACGGTCCTAAGGCCTGAATCCTGGAGCCGTACGACTCACGGTCCTATAGCCTTCTGGCTCCTTCTCGTAGACGGAGAGAGATGACGATATATACGTACGATCGTAGGGTCGATCCGATGACCTTGACGAGAATAGCTCGCAAGGTCGGACATCAGCCTGTCCGAGAGTAGGACGGAAAGAGAGGAAAGATAAAGGGACGGAAAGCGAGAAAATGTTGTCGCGTGCTCGCGCTTATACGGCGATCCTCTTTGTCCTACCGGTGGTGCCGATCCTGCGGCTTCTTGGATTCTCGAGGAAGACGAATTTCGCTTCGGAATTACGTGCTTCCTCGCAGCCTCCAGGTGGGTCTGTTTCAACTCACGATTATCCCTTTAATGAAATTCAAAACGTGACGCACCTTCCGTCGTTCGGAAATATTGCTAAAAAGTCGTTGCAAACGTTTCGTACGTTTTCTGGGATCCGAACGAAGTAGGTAAATCAACTTTAAAACGACGGATACGTGAGATGAGTTTGTGAAACGGCGTTGTTTTTCTCTAAAGGCCGTGATCTTATTTTCGGTGCTCGCCAATCGCGTATCTACTCGCGTCTGCGGAATACTTGTTTGGAATTCCCGACGAGCGTGTCTCTACTCTCTCGTAATTTCGATTCGATCAAAGAAATCCTCGTAGTCACGTGCTGCTTTTGTCGTTCGACTTTGTTATTATTACGAACGTCATTTCGGTAGCCACGGAGAGCCACGTGTTGCATCTCCTTTGTTCGCGGTGCATGAACGAATACGCGCGCGTGCGCGTATACGAGCCATCTATCTCTCTCCGTGGTTTTCTCTTTCTTTCGATTTCGCGTTGTTCGTTCGTTCGTTCGCTCGTTCGCTCGTTCGTTCGTTCCTTCGTTCGTTCGTTCGAGCACACACGCTTGGCATGTATCCAGGGGAAGCAGAATTCCCTGAAGAAGATACACGAGTTTAAACTCCATTCCTGTCTCTCTTTTTCTCTCTCTCTCTCAGTTGTACGCGTATACGTGTGCATTCGTCTCTGCCTCCTGCGTACATATACCTATGCAAACAGGAGGAGAGTGCGAGGTGCAACGATCGTATTGTAATCGAAACTTCCTGTCTGAGGTGAATTTAGATTCGGGAAATACTTTCCTTCTTTCGCTCGCATCGATCGAAAGTTTTAACGAAGCGAAGCGAGAGGATATCTGCGATTAGAATGATTGGGAATAGAGTGTAGCGAGAGAATGAAAGAAAAATAAAAGAAAAAAAAAGAAAAAGAAAAAGAGGAAAATTGACTTGGCGCGTTCGATGCAAGACGACGACGACGACGACGCCGACGCCGACGACATACGCGCGTCTCGTAACGACTTGCCTCATCGGCCTCACCGTTCCATTTAGGATCGTGGCCGATGACGCGACTCATTATATTCGCGACGTCGCGTTTTTCTTTCTCTCCGTCTGCCTATCCTCCTCTCGCTCCTCTCCTTTCAGTCTCCCGACTGCCGTCCATCTCGTCATCGCGTACCGATCTTCGCTTTATAGTTGCGCAAAGTGTGCCTCGGCGTCGCGTTTGTAAAGCAACGAGTCGAAAGCGCAGCCCTCGCGACCGTTTCGGTTCTTCCTGCCGAATAAGGTATAAGAACTCGTGGACTTATCTAATGGCTTATCTAATCATGGAAAAACAAGCAGCAGATAATAAAAGAGGGAAGGATCATCGAGCGCGCGTACGTGTCCAACGGTGAGAAGCTCGACGATTTCACAATTTCAGCATTCCTTCGGAAAAATTTTCTTACGTTTTCATCGCCTCGAATTCATTTGCCGTCGTCGAATATTTCTTTCGTTTTATTTTCAACGCCGCGAAAAGTGCTCGATCATCTTTCAATCGGATCGAATTTCGAATGGTAGTACGATTACGTTGTTACGTCATCCTTCGATCCTTGAAATTCCGCCATTACGTCGTCGAATTGGGAACGTTATTGTTCGGTCGACATTTCGAGGCCTCCAAAAGTGCGGATCGACCTTCGAAATGAAGTTTATTAATTGCTTCTCTCTCTCTCTCCTCTCGACTTCTCCCTCCCTCCCCATCTCCCTTTCTCTATTTTTCTCGTTCTCTTTCGCTCTTTCACAACGGGGGTTTGCCGTATCGATAAATCGTTCGAGAGGAGCGCCTGCGAAATCGTGACGTCGAGAAAAAGTAAATAAGTGGGTAGTAGGAAAAGCCAGGAGTTTCTGCTCGTCCTCTTCGAAAGAATATCAGTCGCAACGATTCCGGTGGTCTTTGACGAGTCGATACGAGCGAGTCACGCTTTAATTAAGCTTTAAGAGCGTCCTTGCCTTTCGATTAACGCGTCCAGCAGGCTGAAGTTGGTCTATTACGTAGCAACCGTCGATCACGCAAATCACCCAATGATCGTCATCAACTAGCCGTGGGATTACCGTTCGATGAAATCCCACGCGAGAATAATCGTTGAGTGATAAAGCGAACAACGTCGAGCTTTGTTCCTTCGAAACAAGACTACGATTATGTCAATCTTTTAGACGACGTAAAAGTCTCTTTTTCTCTTCATTTTCTTTCTTTTCCTTTTTCTTTTTTCTTTTTTTTTTTTTTTCTTTTTTGCTTTATCGTACAAATGACTCGGATCGTTTCCGAACGCGTTCGCTTTTCTTTAAAACGGGAGAAGAAACGACTAGATGTAAAAACAAGCCTCGCCTGCGTACGATCGAACCTATCGGGAAAGCTTAGGCACGTTTATCCTTGAAAAGAAAAAAAAATGGCACATTTTTAGCCGCTTCTCGCAACACAGGATCCCATTAGGCAAAGAAGATAAGGATTTGTGTTACGGAAAGGAAGTAGCGACAAGGAAATCTTACCTTTCCACTTGGAAAGAGGAAACGTTACTTACCGCCTAGATAAGAGCGGTGGTTTAACCGCGAGCGTTTACTCTCCTTTGCTTTTCAGTCTCGAGTTTACCGGTATTATAGAAATACTTTTAGTGTAGGCCTACCGATCGTTACTACTTTTCCAAGAAAGTCGTTGAGGCATGGCGAAATGAAAATGTAAAATAGAATAATATTTGTTCGGAGCAATTAACGATTTCGTATCGATAATCTTGTATCGTAAAATTTATTTATTTCCTATTGCAAAAGCCGAGTGTACTACTTGCATTAATTGCATATATTAATAAGTGACCGTGATTTATATTAATTCTGACAGAAATAGAACGGCATTACCCTGAAGAAATTTGAATTGAATCCAATGCATTAATCTATGATTATTCGAATTCAATTCAAATTTGATTTCGCATCGCCGCGGATTACGCGCCTTATGACCGAACAACGTGAGAGATCTTTGTAGCAAAGAAGAGAAAAAACTCGAGGTCGGCCTCGTTCTCATGCGTTTTACCCAAGAGATTTTTTTATTCGTAAGGATCGATTGGGCACACGATAGAACCGATTTTAACGCGTAAAACTATTCTTTGTTTTTCAGGTCGGCCCTGCAAACGTTACACAAGGTGTCGAGCAAGGCGCGCGAGCAAAATTACTTCCTGGGTGGACTATCTCATGACTGGGTCAGTTACTATGAACAACGAATCGAGAGCGATCGGTCGTGCCTCAACGAGTGGCACGCCATGGATAATCTGGAATCCCGACGACCACCGTCTCCGGACAGCGTACGCACCAAGTGAGTTTCTCTCTCCCTCTCCCTCTCTCTTTCTCTCTATCGTGCAAATGATCGGCGAGAAAATGAAATTATATAAATATCCGGATGTAGTAAGACGGGTTTGAAAGGAACTGTAGAACTTTGCTTATCGTTTCTTTGGGCCGGTCTAATCGACGGAGCCACCGATAAAGAATATTTTTCAGCGTCGATGGGTCTCGCGAGAGTCGATAGGAGTCGATCCTTCTCGAAACAGCTGGTCGTCCGCGCGGATTTAGCTTGGTTCCTTGCCAAAGTCGCTCGTTTGTTGACGTATCTGCTCTTCCATGTGTGCACGCATGTCCGTGTATTCGCACGCCGAGACGAACCGAGCATAACTTTATCACCGTCCTTCAATTATTTCCAGTTTCTACGTCCGACCCTCCCTCGTTCCCTCTCTCTCTCTCTCTTCTTCTTCGAAATACACGAAAGCTACTCTCTCGCTCCCTCGAGGGTATTGGGTCAGTCGATTATTCTAGATTTATGAACGCTATAAGGAGGAAATTACCGACTTCTCGTTGCCACCCTTTCCGAGTATTCCGCGCACGTATTTCTTTCTAATGCCGTTTTGCCCTCAACGAGACCGTCGTTCGCGTCGCTCTCGAGTCATATAAATTATGTGTCTCGTGGAAACGTTCGGTGGATCCGAACGAGATCTTTCGCTTTAAATTCTATCGGAGTTGATGCTCTCGAGCGTACGCATGCTTCGAGAACATCTCTCAACCATCAAAGTCGAAAACTCGTAATTTTTTTTTACAAATTTAAATAATGTGCCTGTCGTGAAAATTGCCTAGCTCGTCCATTCGAACGTCTGGCATAAAACGTCAGAAAAAAATGAACGTTTACGAGTCGAGTATGTATCCGTATAATTTCCGGTGTAAAAGAGCGTTGACACGCTGACCTATATAATTTCTCGGAAAAATCGCTGGCACACTGACCTATATAATTTCACGACAAAGAACGCTGATCGGCGCGCTAGAGACCCGTATAACTTCTTAAGAAAGAGAAAAGAAAAGAAATATGGTGTGTATAAGAAATAAGGACAAAAAAGTATCGAGAGTTCGACGGCCTTCGTTTCGTATTTGTTCCCCTCGATCGACGATACACGGACGTAACGAATACGCGCGTAAAAATTCGTGGAATAGACTCGAGCGACGAAAGGGGCGGCCATAAAAAAAAGAAGAAGATGAAAGAAACTGTTTCGCTTAGTCTTGCCAACGCATCTTCCCGTATATGGGCATCGAGTGACCTACATAAATTCTCGGAAGTGGCTCGGTTCGACGACACTTTGCGATATAGTTCGTACTTAAAGAAGACCGATCGATATCGGGATCTATTATTAAAGGTTTTGAAATATTACTAACGCGTTATTCTTCGACGAACCTAGGCCCAGCGAAAGGGACGAGACGGAACGCGTGATTCGCTCGACCTTAAAAGAGATCATGATGTCGGTGGATCTCGACGAGGTTACCTCGAAATACATCCGAGGAAGATTGGAGGAAGATCTGGATATGGATCTGGGTGAATTTAAGCCCTTCATCGATCAGGAGATGCTCACCATACTGGGACAAATGGACGCACCTACTGAAATATTTGATCACGTCTATCTCGGTAGCGAGTGGAACGCGAGTAATTTGGAGGAACTCCAGAAGAATGGGTATGCGCGTCCTTGTTGTTTGAAATAATTACATTTCGTTCGTTGGCTAATTGGAATGCGACATGTATATGAAATGTATTTTCAGGGTTAGACACATCCTAAACGTGACCCGCGAGATAGACAATTTCTTTCCTGGAATGTTCACGTATCTCAACGTCCGTGTCTACGACGACGAGAAGACGGACTTGTTGAAGCATTGGGACGACACGTTCAAGTACATAACTAAGGCGAAGAAGGAAGGTTCGAAGGTTTTGGTACACTGCAAGATGGGCGTTTCGAGGTCCGCGTCGGTCGTGATAGCGTACGCTATGAAGGCGTACAATTGGGACTTTTCCCAGGCGTGGAAGCACGTCAAGGAGAAGCGCAATTGCATCAAGCCGAACAACAGTTTTCTCCTGCAGTTGGAAACGTATCAGGGTATCCTGGACGCTATGAAGAACAAGGAAAAGCTTCAGAGATCGAAGTCCGACACGAATCTAAAATCTCCATCGTCGGTGAAGGACCAGTCGAAGAAGGAAGAGAAGATCGACGACAGGAGCAACGGTTTGCAGGAGATCTCTGGTTTAGAACTGAAGAAGAGCAATCAGAGGCCCAAGAGTTGGTCGCCCAACGTGGAACTCGCGGAGAACATGCTTCCGTCCGGTAAAGATCCGTTTCTTTGTACGATCGACTTAGGAGTATTTCATCGGGCTAAGCGTTTCTTTTTTTGTCCATTTAGCACCACTGTCGCAATCCCTGGAAAGCATAGACAAGGTAGGAACCACGGAGGTGACGAGGGAAGACCTTCTTCGCGGATCGAGTCAAAAATCGACGATGGATCAGGAAGCTCGGAACGTCTTGATGCCTTGCGACAACGGCCAGTCCTACAGCGTCTCGCAAAACAAGATAGTACATCTTCCAGGGCCTGACACGCCTTGCACGAAACACAACAAGCTCGCGAAATCGGAAACGCAAGGTCAGAGACGAAAGGGTTTGGTTCTGAATCTGACGAATCAATTCGAGGCAGCTAGTAGCAAGCCGTCCTCGCCGGGTTCGGATTCGGACGGTAAACCGTTGCCGCAAAGTCCTGAGATCGAGGAAAAGCCATTGGAGAACGGTCTTGATCGATCTCAGGGTGGTACGTCGTCGTCGTCGGACGCTTTGACGGTCGAGCAGGTGATTTGGGATCCCGGCGAGAAGAGACGTAGAAAGAAGGAACAGGGCGGAGAGAACGTGATAAACGACGGTGAATGTCTAGTCTGGACGGCATCGACCGATGCAACGTGCCCCGACTCGTGCAATAGCCTCAAGGCTAACGGAGAAGTAGTGAGTAACAGTGAGAGCAGTGAATGTGTCGCGTGTGGATCAACGACTGCACCTACGACGATAACAACGACTATGACGACGACGACGACGACGACGACGACGACGACGACGACGACGACGACGACGACGACGACGACGGCGGCGGCGGCGACGACGACGACGACGACGGCGACGATGACGACGACGACGACGACGACGACGAGTAGTCTCGGTAGAAAAGTGAAAAGGGATGGTGATCCGTTCAGTGCACAATTGGACAGGGTGTTCGATCGCGAGGAAAGACGCGGCGAACCGACTACGAGAGATTCACCGAGCAGACAGAGTTCCTGGAGCAGTTACGATAGCGCGGTGGTTCTTGACAACAATTCGGTGCACAGCTCGTGGGCCACCTTACCTTCGAGAAACAGTTCCTGGGGATCATACGACATGAGACCCTCCGACCTTCTAGGATCCAGCGGTCTTTTTCCTTACGACAAAGAGGAAATACCTTGGCATCCTGGTACGGTCAAACGTACCAAACAAAAGCTCGAAGAAGGTGCCAGCACTGCTGCCGTTAAACGCGTTTGTACTCAAAATTCCGATGCGGAGGACAAGGATAGATTGACGGCCGAATCGGAAGAGGTTCCGGTCGAAGGTTACAATTCTCTTCTTCTCCATCACACCTCTTCGCCTACCCCACGAAGAAGGGATTCCTCGCCTACCCAAGAAAGCTCTAATCTCAAGATAGAGACCGCGAGAAATTCGCCGAGTCCGCTCGGTGGTATCGATATTTCGCCGGTGTCGATACGACAAGTCGGAAGATTGTCCACGAGCGCCCCAGCGCCCTCGTCCCTGTCCTCCGACACGGATCTACCTTCCTCCCTGAGATCGTGCAGATCGGAAAGCGAAACGTCCAGTCCCTGCGTCGTTAATACCACCCAATGTCCCTCGGTGAAACACCATAAGATGGTCCTCGAGAATCTTAGCAACAAATCCATCTTTAGCAAACGATGTCTCTCCGTGGACGACTCGCCGGAGTCCGAGTGTCCACGGAGTACGTCCGGCATCGTGAAGAATCTCAAGAAGGAGTTTGAGGCGAAATCAACGAAATTGGAAAAGAGCTTCGTCGAGGGTGCCTGTGACAATCACGAAGGCTCCTCGATGGTCGCTCGACCGAAGAGGGACGTTAAGATTCGAAGTTTGCCATCCTCTCCGGTAATACCTCACAATGAATCAAAGATCCAAGCCTCGTCTAGCGTCGGTGAAACCAAAGACAAGGAAGTTAAGGTTAACGATTCCAGCGTCCAGGACGCTACCGAAGATCTCTCGGTGAGGGTGTTGGTAGGTAAATACGAAGTGGCCAAGCCATCGGTGGACTCGAAACGATCGTCGGACGTACAGTTGCGCGGTAACAAGGACAAAGAGTGGGGGGACTCGATGGAGGTTCATCCGCCGGCCAAGTCGAAGATCGCGCCAGAGTTTGCCAGAAGATCGGCCCCGATCATGATCAACAATCACACGAACGCGCTTTTCGGCGAGACGACGGCCGAGACACCGGGTAGACCGCCGGTTCCTTCGCCCAGCATCGTCGTCGCTAGCGTCGTAGCGAAGGCAGCTAGCAAGAAACAGCAGCAGCACGGCAGAACTCATCCGCTTGCCAGGCTGCAGGTCAGGCCTAGGCACAACAGTCCGGTTTACAATACCATGTAAAATCGATAAGGAAACGAAGGAATACTCTTTTGACGATGTACGAGCGTGTTACGTCGATAGGACGACCGAATGTAATCGCGTTTGCCAACGAGTAGCGAGTCTCGCTAGGTTGCTACTTTTAACTATCCACCCTCGACCCCGTCACTCAATCTCCCAATTCCCCGCCACGATTGAAACCGTGTGATCTCTTACATGCCAACGCTCGAGGTTGGTTGCTCCTCGAACAGATTTTAAATACGATACTGCGTGCGACGAGTGCGTTTAAACGATTATCGAGTAGAGAGAGCCAGGATGTTCGCGCGTCTGTTTCGAGGAAAAAGGATCTTTGTTTTTCTTTTCTCTCCTTTCCTTTCCCTTCCTTTCCTTTCATCTTTTTATCGCTGTTGAAACTTGCTGTAGCGAGCGAGCAACAGTCTTCTGTTCCTTCTTCTTTCGGAGCGCGTCATACATATCTTTGGCTCGGTATATTAGTTAAATTGTGTGCGCGAGATGAAAGAGATGCGATTTTTAATGAAACGTAGACGACATAGGTGCACGCTGGGAACGACAAAGAGAAGAAAAGAAAGAGAGAAATTCTACGAAAATTGTTATTCCTAATGTCACATCTCGTCGTAAAATTAGCGTTGTTGTATAGAGTAAATGGACGTGAAAAATCAAACGTTGCGTTATCGTGATGATAATACAAAGTAATAATGTACGTTGTACACGACGACGACGACGTTCGTGCTTGATGATGATGATGATAAAAGATGATGATAATGATGATGATGATGATGATGATGATTGATGATGATTGATGATGATGATGGTGGTGGTGGTGGTGATGATGATGATGATGAGGATGATGATGATGATGATGATGATGATGATGATGATGATGATGATGATAATATTAATGATAAAATATTATGTGAACCGATTTATGTATGTATGTTCAAGGAACGCGTGAAGCATCGTCGTAGGCTTTTTTGGTTCCGTGTAAAGAGGCGAGTGCTCAGTCAGGCTGTGAATGTAAGGTCTGGGCATCGCGCGTGAGAAGACGTAGCTTTTTCTTTTCAGCTTCGCTTTGAGTTTCTTCAGATACGTAATATTAATAATAATAATTATAATGATAATAATAAAAAAAAAAAATCATCGAGAGTGATGTTAAAACATGAAAGAAATAGAGAGGGGAGAAAAAGCAAAAGAAAGAGAGGATAGTTTAATCTATGACGTCGTTTTGGGGAGTGATAATTATTGAAACGTTTAAAAGAAAGGTTATATATGAAAAAGAAAGGCTATATGAGGAAACCTCGAATTGATTTTAATTATTTAAAAAAAATAAATAAATAAAATGGAACAGAGATAAAACTACACTGTTAGTAATTTATAGCGACTCTCATGTGATTAGAAAAAAGAAAAATATGTACTTTAAGTGGTGCGACGTAACGACACAAAGTTAGCGAGAGAAAGAGAGAGTGAGAGAGAGAGAGAGAGAGAGAGAGAGAGAGAGAGAGAGAGAGAGAGAGAGAGAGAGAGAGAGAAAAGCGAATCTTTAGAGGGCGACTGTGAGTAAAGAAGCACGAGTGTGATTCGATGAAGGTACTGGGATCGGTGAGCACCCGATATATATGTATATGTATATGTGTATATAATTCGAATGTTCACTCTCCAGATATAGAAAAAAAAAAAAGAAAAAAAAAATAGTCTCGTTATCACGCTCACGAGATGCACGTACCTTCATTTTTAATTGATCGTTTAATTATCCTACTATTTGTACTCTTACTACTATAAATCGTCGTGTTACTACTACGATTAATTCAGTTCGATCGATCGTATATCGCTTCATAATATCGCTGTTGTTACTTCTTTTTTTGCCCCGTTTTTTTATTCGTATCTTTCCGTTTTCTTTTCTTTCCTTTTTTTATTACATTTATATCGTATTAACTCCTGCAAACCAAAAGTACAAGATTAGCTGTTAAAAAAAAAAAAGAACAAAAAAAAAGAGAAAAGAGAAGGGCCGAACGTGACGCGCAGATTTTCATCGTCCTTTCGAAACATATCATCGATTCGTCGTTCATTTCCCCCGTTCCCCCTCCCCCCGCCCTTCAAACGAGAGGAAAGTCATCGTTCGAGATAGAGACGCGATTGAATATAAATTTCGAACAAATGAGGAAGAAGGAGAAGAGCAAGAAGATGCGATCACACTTTTATCGCATATTGACGACCAATTTTATATACATACTCTTCGACGAACGACGCGACTATTTTGCAGGAGCGTAATGCCAATGTCCGTAATTTTACAAGCGCACTACGATTACCGTGTATAAATATATTTTATTACCGTACGACTTTTCAACCAAATAAGCTCGTCGAAATCGTTTTAGGCCAATCGATGCGATAGGTAGCACAGAGAGCTGATCCAAGTAAGCTCCCAAGTCCCTCCCCTCCCTCTCCCCTCCCCTCCTACTTCAGCTAGAGAGGTTAATTACATAATTATCGTCCAGTTAACTCGTCCCACGAGATCGAGTAAATGTCATTCGATCGAATAGAGAGAGAGAGAGAGAGAGAGAGAGAACACTTTTTTGCGAGCGTCCTCCCTTTCGAGCCAATTCCAAGGCACGTCGAACGACGACGATCATTATTGTTTGTTCAATTTATATTTATAGAATAGCTTTTAAATCGAAAATTCGAACGTAAGAACGTCCGTAGGTTTTGGTCGCGACGACGTAACCGAAAAAATGACTTCGGTGCTCGTCGTCCGACGTCTTTTAAGACACGTGCGCGTTCACGTTACGTGCGTTTCGCTCTCTCAGCGCGTTCGAGCAAATTAACTCGTGTGTCCCGCGCCGAAAAAGAAAAAAAAGAAAAAGAAAGAAAAAAAAAATGTCGGCGATCCGAAGCCGACCGAGAATTTCCTCGAGTATCGAGTAAGTTCGTATTTGTCGCGAATCGATGTGCTCCTTTTTAAACTAATCGTCTCTCTTCTTTCATCGTCCCTCATCGCTCATCCTTCTTCTTTCCCATTCCTCCTCGCGGCTCCTCCACTCTCGACCCTTCGTACTTTCCCAAAGCGACCCCTCATTCTATTCCTCCTCGCTCCTACTACGTTCGTTCGCTTAAGTGTGTGCGTTTAAACGAGAAACTGCGTATCATCCGTGCGTTAACGTATGGAGAAATAATGTGGAAAAAAGAAAACCGTGCGTTGTTCTGTGTAAATTTTGTACCATAGTTTGTATTAAATAAAATACATTGTTTATTGCTTGAGAAAATCAGGCCGCGGCGTTCGTTGTTCCTCGATCGAACGAACAGATTCGAATCCCTCTTCGGTCGTCTCTCGAGTCGGGGAGGAGAGACGACGACGAGACGCGTGGTCAGGATTTGATTTGAACTTCTAAGATCATCTTGTTGGAACAGAAGGCGATTTTGGGCAAATACATCTCGGGTTGTCTCGACTTTTTAGCGCGTTTCGTGTCGACCGGTCCAAGCGCTATTCCGTGAACACCTCCGAGCAAATTTCTCACCATCGCCAAGGTCTATCGAGCGAAGCAAAGCAAAACGAAAGAAAGAAAGAAAACGAGAATGACTCTCTCTTTGCGCACCGAGGAAAGCTTACCGAGTGAGAACGCAGGTCGACGATTCTAAGCAAGTTCGTATCCGTTCCGCCGCACGTAATAAAGATATTACTGAGATACTTTCCGCAGTAGAGCATAGAAGGTACGTTATCGGGCTCGAGACTCGTTATGAGTTTGCCACTTCCATAATCCCACAATTGAATGGGATCTTTTTTCTGCCAAGCGCATGTCAGGATCTGTACGTGGTTAACGTGCTAAAATAACGGGACTTTTCGAACGGATAAAGAGAGAGAGAGAGAGAGAGGATGGATGGACGAAGAGAAATAACGAAGTAAGTAAATAAATTAACGTCGGCAGTACCTCCTTTCCGTTCTGACTTATGTCAATGCCATCTCCGCAGATGTGAACACCCGATATGTAACGAAGAGCGTAAGGTTGCCGAGTGTCCCAAAACATAATAGTGTCGTCCCAGCCGCCGCTTATGATCTCGTGCGCTGATTTTGGATTAAAACAGGCAGCGAATACGCGAGACTTGTGTCCGTCCATCCTTTCGGCGATTTCGCTGACAAAAAGGAACTCTTTTAAATATTTCCTTTTTTTTCTCTTTCGTTCGATCTTCGAGAAGAATCGGTCGGAACGAAAGGATACCTCGCGTGGAACACTCTTTCCTGAACCTTCGTTTCTTCGTTGTACAAATAGATGTTCGTGTCGTCACCGACCGTCACGAATTTCGGTTCGTTAGGATGATAGGCCAGACCCAGAATTTGTCGATTCTCTCTTATCGTGTAGAGGCATTGCGAACTTGGATAATGCCAAGATTTGATGTATCCATCTATGTCTGATAATTAGATACTCGTCAGATCGTCTTATCAGTTAACACGGATTACAGAAAGATAAACGTGCTAACAAGTAGCGATGAGAGTGTGAGTTATCGGATGTGTCTTTCGGACCGGTCTGTGCTTGATAGCCGTCACTGTCCCAGGATTCTGCACTACTTCGTTGTCACGAAGGAACTTGGCTTTTACGCCATTTTCGGTTTTATACAATTGTACGGTTCCATCGGACAATCCTGCCGCCAAAAATTCAAACGTTTCCGTATAAGTTATACAGAATACGTCCAATGCAGTTTCTCTGGAAACGATCTTAACTTGGTATTTAAATGCATAAAGAGGTTGCACTAAGATAACGCAATGTCTATGGCAAACCTACGTCCGACGAGAAACGGTTATGTTGCCATCCAATCGGTAACGTTCCGATTTTTCAGCATCTTCCGACGAAGAAGCCATTTTGATTCGATATCGACAAAAATTTCGTTCATCGAATTAATTTCGGTTTTAATTAATTTCGTTCATAGTTTTATTGGTTATGTAGTCATTTTCAAACGATCCGTATGTATGTGCCACCACAAATTTACCGACAATAGGATTTACCTCGTTTACGTTTCTTGTTTTCTTGCTTTTTCATGCAAAACTTCACTTTTTTTTTTTCTTGAATTATTTCTTTATCCTCTTTATCCTTTCCATTCTTTTGATCTATCGATCGAGTAGATAACTCTTGCAGAAATATAACACTTTTGTTAACCTTTAACGACAATTTGAAATTTACGTCGTTGCATATATGCGCTAGACCGAGTTCGATGGCTCGACTAAAATCGAATAAAGATCTAAATGAAATAATTTCATTTTTTATTTATTTCTTATTTGTTATTTTTTATACATATCATTATACAGGGAATAAACGATGAGAATTTTTTCATCGATCATTAACGAGGAATAACGACTACGTATCTTAAATTACGAATATCGATGTGTGTCGCGTCGATTCCAAGGGACACCGAAAATTAGAGTAGTCGTTTTTAGCGCGAAGAGGCCATTCGTTCATACCGCTGTTACGAAAAAGTCAAGCGTAAATAAGACACTTAATTATTTCTATTATAAATAATCAAAGATCTGCAACGTGCTATTTGATAGACTCGCTCTGCGTAATTTAAATACGAATATTCCTTTTAAGCAAATATTTGAATTAAATATAAAAACATAACCTAAGGTACGAAATAACTTTCGAAATAAGTAGTTTCTCATTTGTACGCATTTAGAAATGTTTGAACGTGATACCTTTGAACGTGTAACACGTTTCGTATCGGATGTACACAAATTTTGTGCGACGCGTTGATTTTCCATTGTATCGTTACCGTGACATAACGAAGTGTTGTTATTTTGCAGTTTCAACGATGGTGAGCCAAGAGAGTCAAATTGATTGCAACATAAATATATATTTTGTTATACCGAACAAATATAAGTCTGAAACCGAATGTTCTATAAATATGTGGAATGCTTTTGACGTTTGTATCCAATTCTAAGATTTCTATTGAATGATCGACTGGAGAACCAATCGGATCTTATTTAATATCGTTGTTTTAGCAATGCTGCGATTTCGATATTAAACCGGTGTGGATCACCGAAGAGGATTGTAACAAATTGAAGCCGGAGAAGACCGATATATTCGTATTGGAAGAGTTCAAAGGCAGTTTCTTCGAATGGTTACAAAATTTCAAGTGTTCGTAAGTAGATTTTCGTCGTTTAATCTAATGGTATTTACGTAATGCAAATGAGATTATTTGACAACTGTATCGATCTTTATACATCAGCAGGATAGTAGGACCAAGATGTTTATTAACTTGTTTTTTAAACGGAGAACCTATTCCAGAAGGCACGAGCCCAATTTATACGACAGCTATGAGAGGACTTTGTATATCGGTGTCCGGTTTGACGCCAGAAATGAAAGTACTTTGTCATTTCGCTACCGATACGTCGTTCTGCTCTACAATGCCTTACCAGTCGACTAATTCGTTTGTTTTTGCAGAATCACGTGCAACAACTGGTAGAATACATGGGAGGTTTTTTCACGAAACAATTACGTAATTGTGTAACGCACTTAGTAACCAACTCTGTCATGTCTGCAAAATATGAAGTGAGATTAATCAATACTGCCTTTACGTGGCATAGCAAAAAGTATAATAACGTTTCGTTTATTCGTTAATTTCTCTTAGAGAGCTGTAGAATTGAAGATACCGGTTGTTACGAAAGATTGGATCGCAGCCATATGGGAAGAAAATTTAAATAATTTTATTAAAGCGAATGATCCAATATTCGATAAATATAAGTGCCCTGTTTTTATGAATTTAATTGTTACGTCGACAAATTTATCCAAACGTCAAAAGGAAGAAATTAAGAATTTGATAAATAATAATGGAGGGGTACTTCTACTTAATTTAACGCTATTTTATTTTTGATGCTCTAGGTAATTAACACATAAATATTTCAGACGTTCATGGGTCCTTTAGATGGTTTAAAAGTTAAAATTGTTGTCGCACCAGAAAATAGTTCACTAACCGACAAGTTAAAATTTGCAATGCAGAATAACATAGCATGTTTAAAGCCAGAATGGGTATATGAAAGCTTGAAAGTCGGATATGCATTGCCGTTCAATAATTATCTTATAAAATCTACGAAAGCATGTTCAACGCCAGAAAAGTTGAAAGGTATTTTTCGTTGATATTCTCTAGTTAAAAAAATAATGTGCGTAATAATCTTATTGTTGAATGATGCTCCACGATTGTTGTAGCGCATGAGATGGAAAGTTTGAACTTTTCGACGATAAGTACCATTAATAGTGAATTACCACAAAATAATTATGTAGACGAAAGTGTAGCATCGACAACTACCAACGTTTCTTGCATGGACGTTGCACCGACTAAAACAGGTAATGGTTAAAAGTTATAAGTATGCTAAAACGAAATAGAAATCGTTATAAAAATACAACGTACTTTTATTAGGCGCGCAGCTTACGGTTTTAGATCGATTGACCCTTAACGAAGCAAAGATGGCTGGACCATTTTTAGATGGTTGCAATGTAAGTTAATTCATTAGTTTTTGCACGTGATTAACAATCATATTTATTTTATCCAACCGAACGGATTCATTTTGCAGATTTATCTTGCTGGGTTTACAACGAGTCAAAGGGATAAACTCAACAGAATTTTAAACGTAGGTAGTGCAACGCGTTTGAACGATATATCGGACGCTTTGACGCATGTTATCATCGGAGATGAAAATAAAGCATCTAACGAACTGAAATTAATGAAGTCGGCAGGATTGTGGTACTTATCTGACATTTTCTTCTCACTAATCTCATCCTATATTCTAATTAGACGTCGCACGACGACGAAATCGTTGTCAATTAAGACATAGCTTTAGCTCGTTTAATAAACATTTTACAAGAATGTTCTACGTTATTCTTAGCCCGTATATGTTAAACATTAATTGGATAGAGGAGAGTATGAAATTGAAAAGACCTGCACCGGAGGAAAAATTTGCGTACGAGTCGAAAGGTAATACAACGAAAACGAGTAACGAGCCTCCTCCTTCTCCTCTAAGTAAAAAGGTTATTTTCTATTGGTAACGTACGTAAGACCGTGTGTAAACACGAATTGTACAATGAGTTTATAAAAATAATTAAAAATTTGCAGAATTTACAAATGCTGCAACCACCGAGACGACCATCGATTCCACGTTTCGATATCGATAAAGCATCGAAGGAAAGAAATGACGAGGACATTTTAAATCAGTATCTGCAAAATATCGTTGGTAATATAAAGAATTTCACGATAATCGTTTAAACGATAAATATAAGATTTGTATATATACGTGTGTAACAAAAAAAATTGCTTCTTGAATGTAGTCGAGGATAAATCGGTTAAAGAATTCCTAAAGCCTTATACTCCTGACTTCAATGAGAAGGAACAAGAAACATCCAAGGAGAATGCTCCTAAATTAAGTATCAAAAATAATCAACGAGCGTCAACGTTAGAAACGATTGAGAATAGAGAGTCGGGAAACAATAGCTCGGTACCATTCAGTCAAGAAGATCCAGAATCTACCATGAAGATATTTACCGGTAATGTCAATTGAACTCGAAGAAAACGTGAGATATAAAACAGCTGAATAATATAAGATACTCCATAGGTTTCACATTTGTTATAACCGGCTTCAGTGACGACGAGGTACAGGATAGTATTAGTGCTTTAGGCGGTGAAGTCGTTTCAAATATTTATGCAGGGATCCCGGATTTTGCCGTTGTGCCTACGTGTGGAGCATCATTGAGACACGCGGTTAATGAAATTGTTACCGATTTATTTGTTGTAAGGTTGAACGATAAACGAGCTCGACTATACGTCGACCAATACTACATTTATATCTCTCGTCTTTGCAGGAAGATTGTAGGAATCAGGAACAAATAGTCGACGTGGAATACTATCATAAACCATTTTCTATAAGTAAAGATATAAATCCTCTAACGGGTTGTATCGTTACTTTAAGCATGTATACAGGAGTAGAAAGAATGTATCTTTCTAGACTGGCAGAAGAACTTGGAGCTATGTGAGATATCATCTCGTACGTTTATCTAAGGAATACCGAATCGTTACCTCACGAATACGTTTGTCTTTCAGATGCCAAGACATACTTGCACGTAAAACAAACGAGGAAAAAAATACTTACGCTAGTACTCACTTAGTCTGTCCAACGCCGGAAGGACATAAATACAAAGCAGCAGTTAAGTGGAAATTGCCAGCTGTTACCGCTGAATGGTTGAAGGATTGCGGAACGAGAGTAAAACGCTTAGACGAAACGCCTTATCTCGTCGGCGAAACAAAAGGTAGATAAACCTGTAAATACTCGTAATATCGTGCCATTTTTTATTACAAATCTTGTTCGTGATAGCCCCAGAGAGACCCGCGGAAGCAGCGAACGTGAGTAGCACGAGAGAAAATTCATTTGCGAAAAAAGAAAGTCGAGAAAAACCTGTCGTGCCCATTCCCAGACAGATAATTACTCCCAAACGACAATTAGCCCAAATCAAGGTAATGAATAATTAACGAAATGTCTCTTGATAAAAAATATATCGTAAAATATAATGCGTACATATCGATTTACATACAGAATCAAGAAACGAATTACGATGGAACACCGTTGATAAATAAACGACTTAATTTAGTTATGAACAGTACACCGCCTTCCCCCTTTCACGTATCCACGCCAGAAACACCGTACGGTCAAGTTATTAAGCCAAATCCTTCTCCAGACACGAGAAAGGCATGGATCAAATGGGTGAACGATTTTCCAGATTTGCGCGTAGAAGAACCCCCTCTAAAAAGAAGAGCTCCTAGCACGGTACCTATTATAGCATTCATTTATTTCTCTTTCCTTCGTAAAAGTTTACGAATGAAATGTTGTAGCCATTGTCCGACTTGAAAAAACAACTATGGGAACAATTAAAAGTGCAAGGACAAAGAACTGAGGTGATTACACGTCATATATCCACGAATCGCAACGATCAATACGTTTATCAAAATATCATTTATATTTAGGAGGATGCGAATACGTCGATGATATCAACGTGTAACAATATCGATAACGATTTACCGGAAGAAGATAAATCCGTAGAACGGAACAGAGATACGTCTCCCAAAAACACCTCCATCAATAGAAAATTAAATTTCTCTCAACAGAGTAATAGCCCGATTCAAAATGTACAAATAAATCTGTAAGTATCGAAGGTTCGCGAAATTCTTGATATCGATAAAACGTTAAAGATATTCATATACATACGTACAGGCAAATAGCTCAGATGGAACAAGCACTTAAACGAACGTCAGGTACCGAGGTCAGGCCGCTACCGGACGAAAATGGAAAACCGTATGAAAATACAGAATCTATGGATAATATACACAAATGTACGTAAATAATCGAATTGGTCCTCCTTGCGGTAGGATTGACACAGGTTATGTGAAATTTATTTTCCAGATATTGCTAAGGATTCACAGCCGGACACTGTGGGATGGGAAGATCCTGATCATCGTACGATGATTAGACCCGTAAGTCGTTTGCGATAGATCGATTAATTTTTTATATATGTACTTTGCATTTACATCGGAATATCTTTTCGACATAGTCCACGATATACGAGCAAACAAACGAGGATGAAGAAACTTGTCAAGATGAAACCGATCGAAGTAATCATTACTCGAACAAGGATATTACATTGGAAGACGGAGACGATCGAAGCCAACCTTTGGTCAAACGGAAATTCATGCTCTCTGGAATACGGGTTTGCATAAAAGAAAAATTATTTAAGAAGAAAAAAATAAATAAAATAAAATAAAATTCACGCACAACGCATCGTAACGTTTCGTTTCCATAATAGGACAGAACGACGTACGAGCAAGTAATACGAAATCTTGGTGGAGATGTGGTCAACGATGGCAGTTTTGATCCAAGCGCAACGCACTTGATGTGCTTAAGACCATCGAGAAATGAAAAAATGCTCGGCAGTATCGCCACCGGAAAATGGGTCTTGCATTGCATGTATTTGCGAGATTCCGAAGCTAATGGGAATTTTCTTGACGTTAGTATCGTTCGACGTTATTCGTTCGAAAGATATCTACGATACGTAAGACGATCATTTCGTATAAAAATTGTAGGAAGAGAAATACGAATGGGGCAATCCGAAAAGTAAAGGAATTATACCGGATACTACAGGAGAGGTCGAGAATGCGATAGCAGCAGCAGCTCACAGATGGAGGATAAAATTATTGAAGGAACCGTATGGTCCTTTTCATGACATGGTAGCCTTGTTATTAGCTTCGGAAGAAAAGTACGATCAGTTTAAAAGGCTCATCGAGGCGGGAGGTGGTACGGTGGTACAAGCACGGTCTGTGTTACGTTAACAAAAAAGTAACTGCGTTGACGAGATAATATTTTTTACTTAATCTCTTTTTTTTCACTACAGACCTCCTTACGACGTAAACTCGTCGGGGAAAAAAATAACGCACTGCTTCGTGAATATAAAGCAGGTCCAACAACCTATCGATTGGGCTAGATTAGCGAGTAAAGGCATTCTGTGCTTTTTGCCGCAATACTTGAGCGATCTTCTTACGACGGAACCACCTTTGAATCCTAGAGATCGCGTGATACCCGAATTCAAGAAATATCTTTCTCTTTTGCCGAAATAACAAAATTAATGCGCATAAGTGAATACGAATACAAGGAAGTAACGATTAATATACTTGATCGCAAGCTTCTTTTATACAATATACATGTATATTTATTTATAAAGTTAAAAAATTGTATATATAGTATATTAATCAATTTTCTTTATCATTACTACGTTCTTACTTAGACAATTATTGTAATCGTTATAATAGATATTTTACATTTTTAATCGTCCACAGTTATTTTCTTTAGATGCAGCAAGAAGTTGTCACAAGGCGTTAAAAACATGTTATGAGGATCTGGTTTATAATTTCCCTTTAGATCCAATGACACTTCGTAGTTATTAATTACCGTGATGATAGCAACTGCAGTTTGCAATAAGCCGACCCTCATGGCTGGAATCGTGAAACGAAACAAATAGAAATAATTATTTACCGAATATTACGCTATATTGTATCAGCCCGTAAACCATTGACATACCGATGCAGATCCTTGGTCCATCGCCGAAAGGCATGTAAGCGTATGCAGGAATATCGCCTTTTCTTTCGTCGCTGAATCTATCAGGATCGAAACATAATGGGTCCGGGAAGTTCTTTGGATCTAAATGTATGCCAGTTAGTACCGCATAAACGGGTGTCCCTTTTTCTAAAACTACATCTGTTCCGGGAATCTGCGTAAAATAAAAAAAAATTGTACATACATACATACATACATACATATATATGCACGTGCGTGTGTCGGGGTTAACAAATAAAAATTGTCAATATTGTTTATATGATTACCACGTAATCTCGCGTAGCAACCCTATCTATGATCGGCGCTGGCGGATATAATCTGAGAGTTTCCGAAATCACCTGATCCAGGTATTTCATCCGTTGCACGGCTTCGTAACTGAACCCGTTTGATTTTAATATTTTACGAATTTCTTGTCTCAATCTGTCTTGTAATTTTGGTTGCTTGGCGAGTTCAGCAAGGGCATAGCATATAGTAGTCGTGGTGCTCTCTCGACCGGCGATAAAAAATATTAGGGATTGGCCGAGTAATATGTCCCCTTCGAATTCTAAATAAAGATACGTGTATAAACGAAGATTTATAAATTTGATTGGGATCGTTTAAAAAGATATTGACGACTTTTGCATCTTACTGAATTCATCGTTCTGTTTCTCATTTTTTAACTCTATGAGGTAATCGATTAGATCTCCTCTTTTTATTCCAGATTTTTCTCGTTCGTTGAAGGTATCCCAGAAAAGTTTATCAAAGTATTCTCTAGCTTCTCCCATCATTTTAAATTCAACTTTATCGGTTAGCTCGGGAAAGAAGAAAGCTAGCAACATCGTAAACATCGATCTAAAGGTTGGCTTGAAGGGCAAACGACCTGTGAAAATCGAAAAATGTCGATCACTTTGAGGATGACCGTGTGATCGGTCGATCGTTTGAATATAAACTTGCTAACTCTGTAGATAGAATTCAGATTCCTCGAAGGAATTCGTTCGAACCCCGAAAGCCACGGTAGATATAATATCGGTACTATATTTCAAAAACACGTCCTTAGCATCGATCGTGACAGTAGAACTTTTATTCGATCGTTCGTGAAGAAAATTTTTCATCGTTTCGGAAGTCTCGTGCATGAGATAAAAAAGCTTCTTTATCTTTCCACTCGTAAAAACAGGCGACATTTTTATTCTGTAATATAATAAATATAGCATTCGTATGCATTCCTTGACACGCATAAATTAACGATCCCATTTATACGCATATTACCTAAGATGCTTCCACGTAGGATTATTTACGGAAAAAAGATTCATGGTAGCTAAGTCTTTGGACGCCTTGATCGAGAAATATCGATTGCAAAAGACGTCGAAATCTTTGATTAGCATGGATTTTATGAGATCCTTATCCCTGATTAGCAAAAAAGGCTTGTGTAAAATATATATTCCGATAAATTTGTCCTTATCATTCGCCTGGAGATAAAGATCACCGAGTACCATGCTCATCGATTTGCGCATGAAAAAAGTATCCTTAAAATGATGTAACAATGAATATATTGGCACAAAAGGTACTCCTCGTCTTTCCCAATAAGAATAACGATGTTTCATCCAAAGATAAAGTAAAAAGATAAGAGTAAGAACGAAGAGCAGTACTCCAATGATGAAATCTGATCCTACGGATGTTTCGAATATGATTAATCGACTTTTATCTCGGCATCGAATTATATGTGTACGAATTATAGAAATAAATATATATATATATATATGTACCAAAAATGGCCATTGTAACAGAAGACGATTTGTCAGGCAAGTTGTTGCACTAATTAACCTGTTGCACTTATAAAAATCAACTGTATTTTATCACTTAATGGAAAAAATAAGTTCTACAAGTAGACGTGCAGATTTTAAATGAATCGAAAGATAGACTGAAGCGAAGAGAGCAACATCAAAAATAATTATTTAGCGCGTCATAATTAATAATCTTATCGTTTATATAAGATAAGATTATGCGGTAAAAGGTTTCATAACTTCTTTATGTTGCATCAATACTCATCTTGTGTTTTTTATCGAGGAATAATGTAATCATTGTTAATAAAAATTTGCAAAAAAAAAAAAAAGAAAATAATGAATCTAGAGTTAATCGACGTAAAAAATTCTGATAACGTTAGTGAAGAGAACAGATAAGACTTTGAATCCGTCGCAATTAACGAGAAATTATAGGAAAAGAGATGAGGTGAAATTATTATTGCAATGCATACCATAAACAGTTAGATTCATTTAGCAGTGTTCTGTAACGAATTAAATGAAATTTATGTAAATATCAAATGTTGTAACTAAAAGTGGCCATTACTATATTATATCTTGCTGGCGGTTCTATATATTAACATCATTTTTGTAAGCCCCTGTATAAAGACATCGCACTTTTGAAGCTGTATGAAGACACGGCATAACGCAGGCACTCGAGATATTTTTTATCGACCGATGACGTTCGCAAGCGACATAATCGGGGAAGTACGGAATGATGCCTATCTTCAGGCGCGAAGTTAATATTACAATAAATAATTATAACGTAAAGATATTTTCTAATAACGTGCGAGGATTTGAAAAGGATTTGACAACATTTAAATGAATTTTTTTCATATATTAATTTTTCCATAAAAAAAAAACAAGACTAATTTTATATATATATATTTTTTATTTAAAATTGTATAAAATAATATTCGATTGTATCTAGAATAAATATTATACCGTAAATGATTATTTCACAATGATAAAGTATCGTGAGACATATTTACATTTCTTAAATATTAATTTCTTCGAATCTATCTGGAGATGAATCTTGGAGATGAAAGAGTCTTTATCTCTTATTTTTGTAGTCAATAGCATCGAGATTAATATTACAGTTGGCTGATAATACAAGTCTGCTATAATTAATCAAATAGATCAGACATATTCAAGTGGAATTATTGAAAGCGATAATCAATATTTGATTAACGAGAAAAAATAAATAAATAAATAAAAAGAAACAAGAATATATGCAACACCCAATCGATGTAATCGATGCGATGTTACTTCGAAAAATATCATAAATATATACGAAAAAGAAATGAACACTGGATCACGACTTGATTATAATGAGCAAATATGAAACTTAAATAAAAAATTTGGAAAAAATATAGTGTAAGTCGTGTCTTATTGTATTATCTTTTTTAAGTGAAGATTTATTCCATTTGCTGAAGCTGTGAACGTCGAACGTGGATCCAGAACGCTTTTATCTTTCTCTTCTTGCCAAATCGTATATTCGCGTAGAAGAAAGGCAAGTACTATTTTTGCATGAAGCTGACCAACTTTCATTCCTAGAATAAATGCGAATGTTGTTGTTAAATAAATATTTCTCATTCTAGTTGTTAAAAAAATATTTTCTCACGTACCTACGCACATCCTGGGGCCTATGCCAAATGGTATGTACGCATTAGAAATAATATTCTCTTCGGCAAATCTATCTGGATTATAGACTTCCGGATTGTCGAAATATCTCGGATCCTCTTGAAGACCGTAAAGAGATATATAAATTGGAGTGCCTTTTTCGATGATTGTATTAGTGCCCGGTATCTATAACGGATGTGATAAATGCATTAATTATTTTCGATCAACAATATAATCCGCGATAGTAAATTGATTCGTTATCTTATTCTCGTCCAAAACTGATAATTGGTTAGTCATAAGAAAGCATAAGAATTTTATTCTATTTAATTTTACGATCTCGCTGTCGAACTTATTTCTCGTTCATCAAAATTTGAACAAAACTTCCAATTTAATCTAAATAAATGATTAATCCAAGTCGGAAAATTGTTTTGAAAAATTGTTCGGAAAAGACGATTTCCAATCGAGTTTAATGATTCTTTGGCTCTGCTTTTCAACTTCGTCGAGAAGATAATGCAGTTCGAGTGCATTCGATTAAAACATGTTATGAAAGGATTATAAGAATTTATCTTTGTACTTCTTTGTTATTTATCCGGTTGTAGAAAAATTTGTTAACGATTTATACCTGATAATCTTGACGAGTGTATCGATCGATCGTAGATACAGGTGGATGCAGTCGCAAACCTTCTGCTATAGCCTGATCAAGATATTTCATCTCGTTGAAAGCTTCGTAAGTCCAGCCATATTTGTCGATGGCATTATTAATATCTTTCCTTGCACGTTCCTGACATTCCATATTATTTGCAAGCTCCATAAGAGTGAACGACATACACGTCGAGCTCGACTCGAATCCGGAGAAAAAGGTGCCCGATTGATAGAGAAGATTTTCACCCTCGAACTCTGAAGGATAACGATTTCATCGATGTCTCGTCGATATCGTTTAAAAGGGCAATATAAGAATATGAAATTTATAAAATCACTCACTGTAATCCGGATTCTGTTTCCCATTTTTCAATTGGACCAACGAATCGATGAAATCTCCTCTCTTTTCGCCGGTCTTCTCACGATTTTCCATAGCATTCCAAAAGATCTTTTTCACGAAAGTGGAATTGAAGAGTATCTTCGTGCCGATGATCTCAACCAGTTCGGGTATAAAGAAAACCGTAACGAGAGCGACCATTCTTTTGAATCCATGGAAAAATTCCGAAACTACGGGCGAACAGAGTGCAAATGTGGTCAAGTGCGAACATGGCATACGATCGATAAATTATGAAAAGAAAATTTGTTTGAGAATTTACCAGCGGCAGAAAATTCAGCATTGGGATAGTTGAAGGAATCCATTTTGGTACCAAGCGCGATAGAAGCGATCAAGTCCGTAGTGTACTTGTAGCTAAGTTCTTGAGCATCGACGAATTTGACATTATTTTCATCCGTAGGTTGGCTGTTCAGATAGCTCATCATCGGATTGCCAATTTCCATCATAAGCGGAAACATTTGCTTTAGTTTTCCACGCGTCAAAGTCGGCGTAATTTTCGATCTGAGATACTTCCAAGCTGGATTCTTCAAGCCAAAGAGATTCTTCATTCCGATGCTGTCCTTTTGATTCGAACCGGCAAAGTGTCGATCGGAGAAATTGTCAAAATCTCTTATCATGATTTGCTTGATGATATCAGGATCACGCAGGAGCAAGCAGGGCTTGTGAAAGATGTAAAAACCGACGTACGGTGCATCCTGATTGCTTTTTTTGTAAATTTGTCCTAAATGCCATCCTGGAGCTGAACGAAAGAGAATGGCATTTTTAAAGTTACCGAATATTAAATTGGCCGGCAAGGATTCGACGCCTCGTCTTTTCCAATAATTCAATTTGTATCTGAAAAAAAAAGGAAGAAAAAAATATTTAATTGACGCGTCTTTTATTTCTTTTTTCTCTTAAATATAAATTTTTACGATACTAACTTTGCGTAGATCTTAAAAAAGAAAGCCACAACGGCAACGAGTGCCAATGTAACGACGATATCTCCTGTTGCTATCATTTCTATCGGAAGAATGACAACGAACTGTTGCAACTCTTACGAACGTACCCTCTTTTATACGATTCGACTTTCCGGTATGATCTATATCGTTCGGATGGACGAATCATCGCTGACTTACTTAATAATTTAGAATAAAAACTTCGAAGATTTTCTAGGAAAGGGGCCGGGGAAACTCAATCATGAAATCAAAGAATATCAATAGTGATATCGCACAAATCAGTGGTGCGTCAAATACATTTATCGATGTACATACGATAGATACACTTTTTTGGTTTTTAGATTCTTATCGATCGATAAATGTGTTAATTATAAATTTCAACATAGAAAACTCGAATCCCCTTAACTAGTCTCATTCGATGATTATTTTAATCTTAATATGACATTTTATTTTTATATTCTTGAATTTATAATAATCATTAAATTTGGATATACCTCTTTCGAGAAGACTATCTAAAAATATAAATTTACTATAATTGCGTCCACTTCGTTAATAGTTGTCAAACATGCTATCATCTCGATCTGTTTTTTATTTTACAAAATACGATTATTTATCTTATGTCATTTTTTATTCAAACGATCGTGATAAATATATCTAAAGGACGTATGCTATTGATATTGCAGCCTTATACGTAGACGGTATCTTGATACATTTTATACAAAAATTTTATAAGATCGAATATCATTTAATCGATGCTTATCGTTGGATGTAATAAATAAATACAACAAATAACGATAACTAAATTCTTTTTTATTATAATTCTCACCTTTTCTTTTTAGTTAATCCATCTTACTATTATTAACATAAAATAATTTTTTATTTTTGTAAAAAAAATGTTACTCATATCGCAATCAAATTATATCTCGTGTGAATGCAAATTTTTGCGTATGTTAATGAATTGAACTGTATATAAATGAGAATACGAAAATATTTGTATACAAATCGATTATGAAAAAAATAACTAATTTACAACGAATAGGCGTTTCATACAAGAATATAACAAGATCATATATAAATTTATATATAAACATGATATCAAACAATCATATTCCCTTGCATTTTAATTGTCGTAAAAAATATGTGTTCATATATACAGCTTAGTAGAATAGGCAAAAATATATTTTACAAATTTACTACGTTCGATAAAAATTACTCGAGTGATTGCACGAACGCAATTTGTTGAAACAAAACGTTAATGGAACAAAACTAATAAGATCGGGTATTCTTCCAAACAAGAAGAAAATTATTGACGTAATTCGTCAAGCGTTTGATGCATTCAATTTAAAATAGATGACGAATGGATAAATAAGATCGACTCATGCGTCTATAGGGTCAATCTGAAATTGGATAATGAACGTTATAAACAAAATTAACATATGCGTCACAAAGCCGTATGAAATGATGGAATGGAAGCATTGACCCTATGTATTAACGAGAGATGTAAACAAAATTACATTACGTCAGTTGAGTACATACGATTGAAAAAAAAAGAACCTTTTCATTTCTCTTTTGTCTCGAACATTTGAAATCCCCTTGATTTTTATCGCGAATTCGAGGAATACTACGAGAAAGATTTACTATCAGCTTCTACCTTACGTCATAAAGATAATTTGTCTTCATTCAAACAGAAGTAAATCAAGAACTTTCCGAGAAGATAACCGGAAAAAGAGATCAATAAAGCAACAACATCTTTTCTTCCCCTTTCTTTTCCGTAACACGACCCAATTTACTAAACATCTATTAGTTTAGTTGGTAATCCATTACATCCAGTGCACGTCAGAATATGTGATTGCATTTATTCGTAACCTACGTCATTCTCTATTAAAGTAGCATCATTTTTTTCATACACGAACATATATTATTTTTTCGTAGAATCGTGCAACCTCTCTGACCACATTCGTATACTTGTGTCCATATGGAGTCGTTAAATTTCCTAGAAATTCAACTTGTAAGTTGAATCGATAATTATGTTTCTTACTTTAAAGGCACGACTACAAAAAATTCTTTAGACTTTCGATCGAAGAAATCTGCTGTTTCTTCTCTTCTTACATTATAAATGTAATTTATTAATGTATTAGAAAGGAGTATTTCTTTTTATTAGTTAATCGTACTCATACACATATAATATGTATATATGTATGTGTGTGTGTATATATCACAATAAAATTATAATAAAATATTAAATTCATTGTATTTCATAAGCTCAACTTACACAAATCGCTTTGGATTGAAAATTATCTTGATACGATTATAAAATACTTTGCTATTCTTATCACAGTGAAGATAACCACATCTTTAATAGTATAAAAATGTTGTCAAATTTTTAGTCCTCAACAAGTAATAAATTAAATAATAGGTACAATAATAATTAGATATATTTATTTTATAAACATTCTTATACCTTCGCGATGTAATTATTAAATCTGTGATCCTTACAAGCGATCGTATTTTATCTTACTATAAACTACGTAAGTACAATCATAAATATTGTTAGTGAAATTCAGATTTTTTTGTTAATAACTACGGTATATGTAAAAGCAATACTATGTTCGTTTAAAGGGTAGAAAATGTAAAACATTAATAATACCAAATATTTATACATACGTACGGAATAATACATTACAGAAATATATGTATGTTCGTTATAAAAAATTTTTTTGTATTTAAACATATATTGAATATTCGTCTTGAGAAAGTATATTTATACAAAAAAGAAGTTCAGTCTCAAAAGTAGTTGTTCTTTTTCGTTATACGTTGCATTAAAAGATCATAATTAATCGAGATAAATCAAGTTAGATATTAATGACACAGGAGCGACATCATTTGAAAAAAAAAAATATATATATATATATATATATAAAAGCTAAAAAAAATAAGAAGAAAGAAAAGTAAAAATCAGATCTATTCAACAGTACTATGAGATAAGCGTACAGCTACATCTCTTGCAAAATTTCAATTGCAATCGTAAGCTATACGATGAGACTTCTGTTCGTAATCATTTATTTGCGACAATGTTCGAGATCGAACGTGATCGAGCTGAAAAAAAACTACCCGTCATAAAACGCGGATCGCTTCTACACCTTACGTATCTTTTTGTATTTAACAAGGTGAACACAACTCCTTAAATCTATAGCAGCACTTCTTATTCCATGTCTTCTCCCTCCTCTCTCGCCGACAGAAATAATTTTTGTATGGTATGCGTGGCTTTCACTGTTTTAGCGTTTAAAGTAATTCAAATAAAATTTATAATAGAAAAATGTTCGATTTACGGTCTACGTGTTACAGAAATATCGTACGTACCATTAATTTTTTGAAACCAAATTGGTTTATTTTGCCATGTAACGCCCATGAAGTAGGCAGGAATACCGGAGGATGTTATTAAAACACCCATACCAACTTCGTAAGGTCTTTCGTAACAGGGTACTAATACCAGAAATGCACATAATGCTACAAACGTTATAGGAATCCATAAAGGTACCTACGAAATGAATAATGCTATAAGAATGGGACAAAGTACATAAATCGATTTTATAAAATGGCTTAGTGAATATACCTTTATCGGTCTAATCATATTAGGTTTTTTATACCGGAGCCATAAAATACCAGCTACAGATAACATAATGAAGAAAGACTCCACTATGCTACAATATGTTATCAATACAAATATATCACTTGTACATAACATTATTAATGACAATATACACTGAAAAAGAAGAATCCAATATACTTACGATTCCAATAGATAATTATACACGCGCGCGCATATAATACATACATAGAATACGTACGTTATATAGAGAATAGTAAAAAAATACAAACCAAGAATACTAAAGCAGGTGTAGGAGTAAATCTCGATACATTGATATGACTAAGCATAGTTGGGAAATGTCCATTTCTGGCACCAACGAAACACATTCTGGAAGAAGTCATAATGTGAACACTTAATCCCCCAAATGCGGAAATTGCAACCATAACAGGTATAGTCCATGCCATAACTCCAAGAAGTTGATCTCCAAGCGTCTAATCGCAAAAATTGTAAACATTTTAGACATGCGTGAGAAGCGAATAAATACGTTCTATAAAAAGTTATACTAACTACTGCTATCGCATCCGAAGCAATCATCGCGGTAGGCGTCAGAACCGACAAGTAGGCAACATTGGCTAATACATAGATCAATGTAACTAAAGGCAGTGATATGTAAATCGCACGTGGTAAATTTCTGAAAGAAAAAGTTATCTTATATAAATATGAACTTGATACTTAACTATTAATAATAAAAACTTACACATAAGGATTTTTTAATTCTTCGGTCATAAAGTTTAAATAGTTCCATCCAGAATATGAAAATATGCCAGAATAAAAGGCCACTGCAATTTTTCCAGGATCCGTATTCGTATTTTCAAAAGCGTTCTCAAAGTTTTCCGTATGTCCTGTCGAACGATACGAACAGACGTAAAATATACGTTTAATCGTCCAATCAAAGTTAGCTTTTCAATTCTAAACTCACCCATGCACAACCACGATATACCAGCTATGATAATAATCACTAAAGCAGCAATTTTGGCAAACATGAATATATTTTGCATCTTTGTTGTTTCTTTTACGTCATAACAGTTGACAAACGTTAACAAGCCTATCAAAATTTCAAAGATACGATCATTACTCGGAGCAAGAAGATACATACGAAATGAATAGCGTACGGAATAATGCTCACATATAGTTACCGCTGCAATCAATCGTATACCATTGTCCGGCGTAGAACAATTTGGGAAGAAAGGTTGCAAAACGTATTGCGCAAAGGTTAACGCCATTATAGCATTGGTTGTGGGCCTGGAATAGAAATAATAGAATCAACGCAAACTCTTTCGCGAATGATCTTAAAATATTTATTACTCACACGAAAATTAAATTGGCTGCCCATAGATACAAAAACGATGGCAAAGCGCCGAAGGCTTCATGAATGTAAGCGTAATCTCCACCGCTGCGAGGTATACTAGTACCTAACTCGGCATAACATAACGCTCCTATCATAGACAATAGTCCGCATAATACCCAAATAATCAAAGAAACTCCGACGCTTCCTACCTCTTGTATCACTCCTTTCGGGGAAACAAAGATACCTACCAAAACATTCGAACGTTCCTTAATCAAATATCTTTGTATACGAGGCGTCGATAACAAAGAGGGACTTTACCAGAGCCAAATATGATTCCTAAAATAATGGCAACACCTTCCAATAGCCCCAATTGCTTTTTCAGCCTTACTTTTTCAACATCATTGTATTCTCCCTTGACATCCTGATCGTCTACAGAATCAATTAACTGCATCTCTCTCGACGAATCGTCAAATATACCAGTTGTCATTTTATTTCACAGCTGTTCAAGTGATTACATTAAAAAAATTATTAAAAAGAAATTGTTAAATCTACTATCGCGTAAAGATTAACTCTTAAAAAAAAATATTAACGCGATCTTTTTTACGATTATTAGGTACGTCGGAAAAAAAATACATCCAAGATATATATTTAAAAAAAAGAAAAACCGCATTAACAAACGTAATAAATATAGAATTCTACTCACGCTACAAGCATCTAAACATAGACAAAACATTAGGATTAATAACTCTGTAACGTCTGGCACTTGGAATATTCGCGAATATTGCGTAGGACGCTTGCTAATTAAATTTTCTCAAACGAGTGGAAGATCGCTACAGCAGAATTGGTCTATCACGCGAGTCTCGTTTAACACATTCTTGGTATCCGTTAAATACTTTTTTCTATCTACTATAAGCTATTTATAGATTCGTTAGTTAATAATACATTTTAGGTTAAAATCCTATCGCGTGCACGTGCACCAAGAGGATACACAACGCGAGCGCCGATATGACGCAATTATCTTGACCCCTCGGTTCGATAAGATCAAAGACGTATCGATAATATATCGATAATTACTGCCTCGTTAAAGCGCAACCGTTATTGGTCGAAACGTCGCAACGATTACATAAGCATTTCCAACGGGCCAATAACTTTGCAGATATTTCGTCGCATGATTCGAATCAACCAATCACGACGAAGTGCGAGATAGAAACGTATCGGGAAAATTTTCAAAATGCTATCGACTACAAAAATCCCTCGCTCCGACTTTCGAAATAGATCGTATCGTAGAAAAAGTTTTCGTCGTTCCGAAAGCAGGCAACTTAAAAAGCGGAATAATCGATGCTCGATGCGCCATCTGTATCCCGAATAGGAAATTTCCGTACGCGCAGCTCTCCTCCGGCTTCCTTCTTATTTCGTCGTTCTAGGAGGAAGCTCCGAGTTAACTTCTCGACTCGTAAATAGTTCGCGGCGAGGCGAGCTCGCTGTGCGAGTCTGTTTCGCGTCTCGATATTCCCGAGTGCGCATTTCGCTCGAATTTCCAACAAACGTCGTCCTCTCGAACGAAGTATCTGCGATACAGAAGGATAGTCTACGTTCTCGCGAATTCTTTGACGCGAGGAATAAGTCTGCCGGGGGGAATAGAAATCTCAACAAACGTCTACCACATCGTCGAAGGGTGTTTTGTGTGCGTGCGTGCGTTCGGTTTTCCGCGTGTATGCGTGCGTGTCTGTCTCTCTCGCGTGCACGAGACCGGAAGAGTCGGCCCAGAATTGGCCGAAACAGAAAGACGGAACGCGCGTGTGTGTGTGTTCGGCGGAGAGCGTGTATCGTCGCTGGTGTACGCGCGCGCGCGTTTCTGCTCGCTAGGATTGGAAGTAAAAGAGAAAGAGAGGGATAGACGATGCGAGAAGGAGCGGTGACAAAGTTGGACTAGAGAGAAGGAGAGATATAGAAAACGTTAAAAAGGTGCTGGGTGGTAGCACGCGCGCGCGAGAGAGAGAGAGAGAAGTGTGTCGCGACGTCCCAAGGAGTAGAGGAGCTTTCTTTTTCCTCTTCGTAAGAGTGGATCGAAGTAAAGAAGAAGAGGAAGAAGAAGAAGAAGAAGAGATAGAGAGAAAGCAGAGTGGGTGGGGTGTCGAAGCCGTAGAGGCGTGAGAGCGAGAGAGAGAGAGAGAGAGAATACCGAGCGGAAGAGTAGTGGAAGGATGCAAACGGTGCTGTGTAAACACGCGTCCTGGGTTGCGTCTGGGTTGCAGTTAGACGTGCGAGAATCGTGAATTCGAAGCGTTTCTCTGGATCGTACCGAGACACCACGGAAGAAGGGAAAACGGTGAAAAGGAAAAGCGAAAAGTAACGGTGAAACGGTAATAAAGGAGGAAGAAGAAGAAGGAGGAGGAAGAGGAGGAGGAAAGGAGGGAGAGGGAGAGGGAGAAGTCGGCCGAGCAACGGCGTCAGGTGACGCGCATTGCTCCACACAGCGAGTAAGCGCGCCTATATATGAATTCGTTTTACAAATGACGGTGTATCGCGGCGAACGACTTTGCTGTTGTTGCTGCTGTCGCTGGCTGGATCATCGGTCGTCCGCTTAGCTGAGATCGTAAAAGCCTGTACGTATGATAATCGTTTAAGCGCGTGTGCGTGCGTGCGTGCGTGCGTGTGTGCGTGCCTGTCTGCCTGCTCCTCTGCTGCCTGCCTGCATCCGTGTATATATAGATCTCATCCTTTCATCTCGTTCCTCCCTTTTCTAAGGTTTAATAGACTCTTCTGTAAACATGGCTCCTGAAGCTGCCTTAGACCGGCTGAGGAAAAATCTCCTCGCTTCCATCTTTGTCCTCTCACCAGAATTTTATTCTTTCTTTCGCTTTGATCAAACTCTTGGCTCGCTGACTTTTTCTAGGATGCGATAGGAGAGAGGAAAGTAGCGATAGAGACGTTCTCGTATGCGTTCGCATGCACCGGACGATTGTTTCGTTCTCTCTCTCTCTCTCTCTCTCTCTCTCTTCTTCTCCTCCTTCTCCTTCTCCTTCTGTCCATTTTCTACGATATGCCGTCCATACGAGCACGCGTGCACACGAGGGTGACGCTTCAATTCACATTTGGAATATTTCTCCTCGCGAGTATGCGAACTCATCGACCAAAGGGAGAAAAGGAGAAAGAGAAAAGAAAGAGAAATCCTCTCTTTCTTTGTGGTTAAGTCCGGAATATCGTTACCGCCATGTTTACTCCTGACAGGAGACTAACAGTCACTTAACCTTTTCGCGCCGGATATATCTTGGTAAGTCGTATTCTTGAAAAATGGTTTTCACGATCTCTCTTTCTCTCTCTCTCCCTCCCCTCCCCCTCTTTCTCTCTCTACCTATCTTGCTCTCTTTTTCTCTTTCTCTCGTCCGACGAGAAACATCGATGATAGTTTTCTTTCGAGACATACCGTATCGATAAACGTTCTCCACTTTTATAGACGCTCCTTTGACTTCCTGAAAAGTATGGAAAGGCGAGTCTACGTTGTCGCGAATCAATGCGAACGATTTCGATGACGAAGAAGATTGGTAGATACAAAGATGGAAGCTTCGGCATTCTTAGAAAGAAATTTTTCTCAGTTTTTCTGGCAAAGGCCAAATAAAGAAGAGATAGAGAGAGAGAGAAAAGAAGGAACATTTGATCTTTCTCCGAGAAGACGCTAACGCCTCGTTACGTCATCGTCTATCGACGAACCGAGGAAAAAGAAAAATGGTATGTAGAATAAGAGAGAGAAGAATCACAGAGAATCTTTGATTTCATGGACCACTTTCGATGATCGCGTCTTATTCGTTATTTCCGTGGCGCACGTACACAGAGAACGCAAACGCACGTGCATGTATTTATTCCCGTCACGAATGGTCACCTCTGACATTGAGAAAAAATTGCTCTAATCGTTTCTAATCGTTAGCGCGGCTTTAAGCCAGCTTAAATGGAATATCTTTAACTTGTCCGTTCTTTTTACGCTTTATTGGGCGTCCTCTCTCTCTCTCTCTCTCTCCTTCTTTCGTTATTTTTTGGTTCTCCAAAGAAATAACATCGATTTACGAAAGGGTAGACTCGAAATAATTAGAGTATTAGCGTGTAACGTTACTCTCGTGCATTGTACTAAGGCCGGTTTCTCTTCCCATGTCCGTTCTCGTACAAGGTGTCCCGTTAAAATAGCCACACCCGTTAATCCGTTCTACGGAAGAGGGAAATCGAAAATAATGTTTCGAAGGAGAGGAAAAAAGATCTCGCGAGAATGTGTACGTAGCGTACGCGAGTCTAACGTATTACATAACTTTTCTCTCGGAGCAGTGCAACGTAAGAGCAATAGGATTTTACTATCTCATTACCGTCAACGAGGCTACGCACATCCCCCGTCCACGTAAAAAATTTTCAATGCTTTCCTACGTTTACCTGTGATTTTTCTTTTTTTTTCCCCTCCCTCATCTCGGACTCACCTTCGAGCGAAAAAAGAAAGAAAAGGAGTAACATGGTAGACGATATACCTCGGGCTCGTATATCTTTCGCGCCTGAAAGAAACGAGGAATCTTTGTAACGGTACGCATCCACTATCTATTAAATGCTTACTGTGCGTTTTTTCACGACACACCTTCTTCGTTACTTCCTATCTTGCAATTATTTTAGATCTCGAAAAATGGTCATTTTCGTTCGAACTTTCGGGTATCTCGAGACGATCACCCGACGACGATTATAAACGAAGAGAGATTATAAAATTTGTGAAGGATATAAGCTATGATAAATTGTCGAACGTTATGCGAATAACTCGAGGATATAATTATATATCCGGTTGATAATTCGCGCGATAATTTCACTTTTGTCGGCATTAATGTCACATAGCTTGCGAAATAGTTCGAAGAATCATCGACGAATCTGCATACTCTATCATTTTATATATTTTATTATCGTATTATGTTATTTATCTCTGAACTTTCTTATTTACTCCATCTCTTCTGATCTTTTCGTTATTAGTTCTCTCTCTCTCTCTCTCTCTCTCTCCCTTCTTAATCACGGAGGAAGATAAAATAGTCTCCTCCGGAAGTTGTAGCAAATCGAGCAATCAGCGTGGAGCAATCCTGGTAATAGCAAGAGCTGCAAATTAATTTAACCCATGGACGAGAAGGAAATTTAGCTTCTTTTTCCGTTTTTCCAAGGATACGATCAAATCTTATCGCAGAAATCCGTCCGAGAGAGACGAGAAAGAAAAGTTTTACTTTCGTCGGAATAAATATTTCTATGAAGCATCTTGATGGGATTCGCTTGTACGGATAATCGAATTTGTTCGTTGTTTCGAAAGGATCGCGTCCATGTTTATAGATTCGCATAGATGCGCATATATTTATAATGTCGCTCCTAATCGAATTAATTTGCGTAATCCTACGTGATCCTATCGTCGTTGTCGTCATGACAGGATTAAGCATATCTGTATACCAAGTGTGCGGATATATACATATTCGCAGATCCAATTTAACTTCTTTATCGTTATCCGTTCGCATTAGAACTCTGTTGAATATCGACCTCATCGTAAAACAATAAAATAAAAGAAAAGAACGGCAAAAAAAGCAATGAAAAGGATCGTGCACGTTTACGCGGAGATTAGTTCGTTTCGTTTCACGATTCTTTTAATGTCGCATCGACGACGCTGATAATAAAGTGACTTTTTTCGCGTTACTATTCGCGCTTGTTGCACGCGCGCACACATACGGATCGGTACGTGCGACCGATGGCAATGCGTTCCGTTGTGTATATACGTATATGTACATCCGATGTAAATATCAATGGCCGAGGCAAATGTTATCGACGAAGTGTCAAGCTTCTCCGATCGGCCTCCTATCTAGATACTCGAAAACGATCGAGATTCGCCACGACAGCTTTTCCACCGGCTTGTCCGGCTTAAAATCCCCTCGATATCACGATCCTTTTCTTGTTTTATGTATTTTTTCTCTTTTTTAATTTTCTTTTTACTATTATTTTTCTCTCTCTCTCTCTTTTTATTTTATTATTTTTCGACGCGTGACGCCTCGTCGCACACACGCGCAAAAAGCGATATCCGCGAGAGAGCTTACTCGACTCGGCCGAGAAATTTCCATTCCACTCTCCTAGTTTCCTAATGCTTTTGCCACGTCTAGATCGCTATACGTTCTCAAGAACGAAGTTATCGTAAGGGCACTAGTGGGTAGTAGCATCCGTGCAACTTTGTTACTCGACCTCGAGAGACGAGATGCGCCCTCAGCCTTTATTCGATGATGCACCCTCTCGCTTTTATTAGACTTGGTTCTTTTGTCGTCCGCGTCCTCGAAAGCGGCACGAAATTCTCCTCTGGCACATACGTACGTGTGTATGGATGCTGAATATTACGGCTTATATATGGCATTTGTTCTCTCTCTCTCTCTCTCTCTCTCTCTCTCTCTCTCTCTCTCTCTCTCTCTCTCTATCTATCTCTATCTCTATCTCTCGCTCACTCGCTCGACATCGTTCCGACGTCGGTCCAGCTCGGTCGCGTCGTCCAAGATGAAAAGCTTCGACCGCCGGTGGTCTTTTGTTGGCACCAGCTATTTAACGTCTCCCCATTTATTTAACGCTCGATTGGCGATCCTTCGAAATATCGCGAATTGAACGAAGCTTTTCTATGTAATACTCGACAGCGATCGTGATCTATGGGCCGCGGACTTAAAATTGGGTCGTCCGCGTTATTTCGAACGGATCGCCAAGGATGTCTGCAAAATTCGACTATCGTGTCTCTCTCTTCGCGCGTTGCACGTGATCGTGACGATATTTCGCCTGAATGAACGACGATAAACGTAAGTACGTGCGTCGCGTATACTTTATTACGCAAATGTTGTTACGAACTCGTAATCGTATCGTTGAAAGTTTCGATCCTACATCATCGATCATCGTAATGCATCGTGACGCGAGAGCGGCATAGTAATAACGTTTGACATCGGGAGCTCGTTGATTGGTCAACGACGTCCTAAGAGGTTCGAAGGTAGTCTCTCCTCTCGCCCCCTGTCGTCTCCCACATAGTCTCCGTCAGTCTAGAAAAAAGGAATTGCACGTTATGCGCATTAGGCGCGTTAAACGCGGCCCCTTTACTCCGACGTACGTTCGCGTTTGACGTAAGCAAGCCACTTCGAGTATCGTGTGAACCGGAATTGGCTTTAAGACGAGTTCGACCTATCGGGAATCTCGTCGGTTTTGTTTTACGATCTTTTTCGGAACACATTTTCACTCGATTTCGACAGGAATGTCTACGTTCCTTCTACGTTCGAACATCGCGCCCCAACGTCCAAACTTTACACGGCGCGAAATACGAATCTGCCCTTTCGAAATTCCTTGCTCCTTGCGGTATCTAGATCGTAAATACGACTTGGTTATTCGCCATTGACCCTCGGTCGGATGATAAAGCGAAATTAATTATTGCCTTGGCGAGTTAAAAATAATCCGTGACCCCTCCGTGATAGAGACGAACTCGAGGACGCCGTTAGGCATTTCCTCTTGAAATGATCGATTTTACCTATCTCGATGACAACTTTTTTCTTTTTACCTTTCTTTCTCTCTTATCGAACGAACGCGGACAGCCTGTCGCGCGCGTTCCTTCTCGGTCTATAGGAGAACGAAATTTGGATCGTTCTATGCTTGGATTTTACCATATTCGTTGTATAACAAATCGACAAAATTTATTTGCGATCGATCGTTTTTCCTCTTCTTTTCCCCCTTTTTTTTTTTCGTTGTCGTTTAAGAAGGACGAATAAATTATTATTATTACATCTTAACGATCTCTTTGCAGCGGCGAGATGCATCGTAGGGTGGGATACAGCAACTACGATGGCAAGATCGCGGGCCTTTACGACCTGGAAGAGACTCTTGGTCGTGGACACTTTGCGGTGGTTAAGCTCGCTCGACATGTCTTCACCGGAGAGAAGGTTGCAGTGAAGGTCATAGACAAGAGCAAACTCGACGAGGTATCTAGGGCGCATCTTTTCCAAGAGGTGAGGAAATAAACGCCTCGGATTGATGTTTTCCTTATCTTCGTTTCAACTTCTTTTTACCTTCTGTAAACGCGAGATGTAGAGAGATCGATTAATTTCAAACGGCTAGACCGAAAGAAATCGAGATTGAATTAACGAGTGTATCCTGTCGACGAAGATTTACGATCTCCGTCGAGTTATGGATCTCGTTAAGATCAACGAGATAATCGTGTGTAAAGAGATAAGAGGTCGATGACCCTTCTGCCTCCCTTTCTCTCTCTCTCTCTCTCTCTCTCTCTCTCTCTCTCTCTCTCTCTCTCTCTCCGTCCGTCTACGGTTTTTAACAGCGTCGATCGGTTTGATAGGTGCGATGCATGAAACTGGTGCAACACCCGAACGTAGTGAGACTGTACGAGGTGATAGATACGCAGACGAAGCTGTACCTGATCCTGGAGTTGGGCGATGGCGGTGACCTTTACGACTACATCATGCGCCACGACAGTGGACTCAGCGAAGAGGTACGAATTATACAATACTTCCTTGCGGTCTTCTTAAATTAGTATCTCGACGATGTAATTGCAAAGCTGCCAAGCTTGTGTACATTTCTATACTCGCGAGAGAGACAGCTGTTTCCTCATGATTCACCTTTCGATCGAGCGCGAAAGTTTGGACAGTTTAACCAAAGTTTCCCTTTTGTTGATAAGTTCTATCGATGAAAAGCTCTTTCGTTCAACAGGTGGCCAGGACGTATTTTCGACAGATAGTCCGTGCTATATCCTACTGTCATCGGCTGCACGTCGTTCACAGGGATCTCAAGCCGGAGAACGTTGTCTTCTTTGAGAAACTTGGTACCGTCAAACTCACAGACTTCGGCTTTAGCAATAGATTTTGTCCTGGTCAAAAGCTCGAAACTTCCTGCGGTTCTTTGGCTTACTCGGCACCTGAAATACTTCTTGGCGACAGCTACGACGCTCCTGCAGTTGGTACGTTGTTATTTTCCCCGTTCGTTGGTCGATTATTTCTCAAAATTTCAACGACCGTTTAGATGTCTGGTCGCTCGGAGTGATACTGTATATGCTGGTGTGCGGACAAGCACCGTTTCAAGAGGCGAACGACAGCGAGACGTTGACCATGATCATGGATTGCAAGTATTCCATTCCAGCTCACGTCTCCGAAGATTGCAAACGTTTGATCGCTAGGATGCTCGTTAGAGAGCCCGAAGGAAGAGCCTCTCTCGAAGAGATAGCTGCTGATACTTGGTTAGCTATAGGATTGGACACGGATTCCGTGGAAGCGTTACCTCTAGTTTCTCGTCAACAAGTATCCGACGATCATCATAATCTTATTATTACTAAAATGGTTAACGGTAACATCGCCACCAAGGAGGAAATATTAGAGTGAGTATAAATCGCACGGATCCGAGTCGTATCCTACTCGACGATAGTTGCTACGAATTCCTCGAATAATCGTATCTCTCTTTCTCTCCTTTCTTAAAGAGCGTTAGACAAGAACGAGTATAATCACATAACGGCGACGTATTTCCTGCTGGCCGAGAGAAAATTGCGAGCTCATAGACAGGAACAGGTGCAGAAGGCACGTCCCGAGATACTCGATGTTTCTCCCAGGTATATATTATATCGCGCGCGCTACGCACGCGCACGTGTCGAGTGCCTGCGTCGAGGCGCGACAAAGATCGACCGACGATTGATATTAAGCGGCCTCGTTTTTCTCGATTCTCGATTTCAGCAGACAAGAGGAGGCAACGGCGAATCTGCACGTTAATCAGAATTTACTTGGTACGGTGAATCAATCGTTGCTGAGTGTTCCACGCACGCCTGGTGACGTACCTCAGGTACGTATCGCATGACTGCCACCTTACCAAACATCGTGATTAACGTTCGAACGTTACGAGTGACCTCCGCGCTTAGCTTTCCTGCCGTGGGAAAAAAAGATTCCTATTCTCGTTGCAGAACGTACGTACGAGAAAGTGCAGCATCGTGCAAGAGGAGGAAGACGAGGACGACGTTTCCTCGTGTTCCGGAAGAGAAGAACGCGGTAGCAACTCGGCCTTGAACTCGTTCAATCGTCGTGGCTCTCGTTCGGAAGGGAAGCTCTCTCACATCCTGCAAGAAAGGCTGGGACAACTCCCAGAGAAACATCCTGGGCACAAAATGGCTGGAGCCACGTCGCGGCTCGCGACCCAACAAGATTGCTCGAGCGTCGCCGTTGTGCCCGATCGAGAAGAATCGAAGTCGTTGGTAAAGTCGTTCGCGAAGGACGCCAATCGTCGTTCGAACGTAGCCGTCGTTGTCCAGCAAGACGACAACGTGGTATTCGAGAAAGTAGTGGTACCTGGTGCGACGAAAGTATCCTCGATCTTCGATGAAAGTTTAAAGTCTAAATTTAGTACCTCGATCGTTCAGTCGTCGGCTTGGTCGAAAAAGCCAGGCAGCGTCGAGAGTAGACCAAAATCCGTGACGGAATGTACGAGATCTTTAGGGCCCGTTCCAGCGAACAAGTGGAGAATGGGCGCGCAGCATCGTTCAACGGGACACAGTTTGGAAACGTCCGCGATGTCGCCGCCTGTCTCCAGACCGTCCGATCTAGTTTCCACGACGACGATCCTAACGGAATCGTCGACGGTCTCGATCCCTCTTCGTTCGAGCGCACACGACGATCATCAATCCTCGATGCCAAAATATAAGACGATGCCATCGCCCGGTAGTGCAGGTTCTATGTCACCTCCGCAGCTGACGTTGAACGAGATACTGGAGGACGGAGACGCGATGCAGCCCTCGGCGGTGGGTTCGGGCGAGTCTACCAACAGCGCGTCCGCCGCCGCCAAGTGTCGGGTAGTAAGACGGACGGGATACGAGCAGAGAAGGAGCAAGTTTCATAAAACTAGGACGGCTTCGTGTTCGAGCTCGGACGCGAGCGACGACGACAGCGAGAGTAGGAAGAAGAGAGCGCATAAGCTCGGCGCGACGACGGAGAAGCCTCTGCCACCCAGACGAGATAGTCACGACGATTCTAGCGATTCTCAGGATCCTGGAGGAAGCGGAGGTGGAGGTGGAGGAGGCGGAGGCGGAGGCGGCGGTATCGGAAACGGAGAACACACGAGCGAAACGCCGTCGAGTACGACCGATACCGGTCGTAACGACGGCGGTAGCACTACGAACACGACAACGAGCAATACGACGGCCGGTGGAAGGCACAGATCAACGGAAAATCAAGTGGCCTTCGGTAGAAGACACCGAGCAGGTAGAAGAAGAGCCGGCGAGACGCGTTTGAGAGAAAGCCAGTCGTTGAATCGAATAACGGAGGTGCAAGAGGCCGAGGGCCCATCGGCCTGTCACAATCATTCTCACGTATCTCGCAACTCGACGATCCTAAACGTCCAAAACGTTTCCACCTCGTCCTCCTCGATATCCCAAAGTAGCACCGGATCTCACGGTATCAGTCAACCGCTCTCGCACGCTGCTACGACCGTACAAAAAGCTAAGGGCTTTGGCGCTAGACTTTTGCAGGGTTGGTCCCTCGGCAAATCTACTTTGTCGCAAGCTGTGAGCAGGCAGCAAGCGGATAGCAATTCCACTGCTAGAGAGATCAACAGAACGGATCAACGAACGAAGTGTCAGACTATCGAGAGTTGTAACGACGACAGAAGAAAGGATCTAAACGGTGGTCTGATCAGTCAAACAGCTCCGAACGAGAAGGAAAATCGTGGGAGCTCGGTGAACAGGAACGACTGCAAAAGTAGAAAAATTCGTTTGCTCAGCCGTTACTTCGCGGTTCACAAGAAGCTTTGCGTACCTCTACCGGGTCTCTTTGGGAAGGGTCGGCTCTACAAGGCTCGTTCTTGCGGCAACATCGCTCGCGATCGTGTCAGTCCGCCTTCGCCAAAATCGGTGCTACTATGTGCCGCTTCGGACGACAAATGGCGGGAACGTCATCAGTGGTGCGACGCGAAGCATCAGCATCGTGGCAGCGACGGTGACATCAATCAAAATCTTGGTCTTGCTCATCTCGTGCAGGAAAGAGTAGTTGGTAAAGGCTGTACCGGTATGCCAGCTGTATGTCACATTCATTTGGGCGACGCCTCCAAATGCTGTAGTCTTTGTTGATGAACGCTCGATCGAGACGAGCTAGAAATTCCCAGTGTGATTTTTTTTTATTCTTCCTGACGCTAGGATTTTAATCTCAGGAGGAACTCGTTTGTTCGTACTATCGCATCCACGCTCCCACCCCCCCCACATACACACACACACAAACAAACAAACAAATCATCGCGCGCGCGCGCGAATTGGGCCTTTTTCTACAAGGACCCTTCGTCGTTGCTCCGACATTCTTAAACACACTTTGTTCGAACGTTCCAGAAATTTCTCGAATGACGAAGAACGTAAGATATATATATATATACATATACAAGCATGTATATTTATATTTTTTCTCCCTCGTGGTGGTGACCCACGTAAAGTAATGGCGATTACGTTTACGACGCCAAACATCTGTATCCAATCGTTCCTGTATTATCTTGATACGCGAATATAGCCGAACGTTGCTGTTAGCGTTGAGAAGAGAAGGATAAGAAAAAGAACAAAGAAAAAGAAAAGAAATAAAGATTATCGAGCGTTTGTCGCGCTCGATCCCTTCGTGGGAAGTGTATCTAGTCCGTGTGAACAAGCCTGTATTAAATATTGCAGAGTTTATTATTATTATTTTTATTATATATTAAATATTATATTATATTATTATAATAATAATAATTATTATTATTATTTGATATAGATGAACAACGTGGATATTAACTCGTATCGAGACGGCACGGTGTTCGAGAATAAACGAAAACAAAAGAAGAAGAAAAAGAAATGTTCGTATAGCTTCGGTACGTTTTGAGTCTCGACAATTCTCGAGGGTCTTCCTTCGTCTTTTCATTTTAAACGTCTCACGTCCTATCCCGTTACGCCTTCTTTCCCTATTCCATTTTCTCTTCTCCTTCTGTCGAGCTCGAATCGCAATCTAAATTTTCCCTTCCTCCGTTTCCTCTTTTCCTCCGTTATTTCGAGAGAAGAGAACCGAATCGGAATAGATAATGTTTTCTTAAGTAAAACAAGACCCCGAATTATAAAGTTGTCGTATTAAAAGGAAAAGAAAGAAACAGAAAAACATAAATATTATAGAAAAATACGTGCGTTATGATTATTTCAGGCGATGCTATAACGACGTGCTCGAAATTGATTCTATGTCCGTTTTAATTTAAAAAAAAAACAAATAATAATAATAATAGAGATTTGTAATTGTAGATATGCTTGCCGGTCAAGCACATTCCCGCAATAGTGTCTAGGTTTCTTTTCGTTTTCTTTTTTATTGATCTTTCTAAACGATATTCGTAGCCGTCGTTATCGTTATCGCGTTTTCGTGCTACGATCGGCTGAAAATTCCCAACGACGTATCACGATTCGATCGGCACAGCCACATAGAAGACAATGCATAGACGATTAAGCTGCGTTCACACCTAAAACGTTATATTAGGTATATCCCCGGCCCCTTCTTGCGTCATTTAGGCGCAATCGTGTATAATGTATTTGTTTAGAAAGAAAGAGAAAGTATGCGCGGTGCTTCGAGTACGTAATTTGTACATATATATACATATGTGCCGAAGGCGAGGCCGATTAAAAATTTTTTATCAATTGACATTAATTTTCGCAAGGTGTCACTCGACACACACACCTACCCATCTACACACACACACACACACACACAGAGACGAGCTTGAAAAAATTGTATTCAACATTCGCTTGAATTATCGAATGCTGGCCATTCGATTTAAAGGATCGAAATACAGACTCTGCTTATTCCAAGGAATAACATTATATAGTATATATGCATATACATGCGCATAACCAATTTTACAATCCTACACACAATCACATATACACAAACATTTACTATGTACAAGGAATAATTGTTTTCCTTTTTATATATGTATCACGAAATGATCTACAGTGCCGATTTCACAGGTCGAAAATGATTCCGTGTATACCATTTTTGTCGAGCGTACGAATTTCTGAAAGATAGAAAGAGATTAGAATGCAACGAAATTGGGATCTATTATCGAAAATGTCCAAAATAACTATACGAATCGTTTGTTATCTTACCTCGACGATTCCTCTTGTTTTTCCTTGTATGATTTCGGTTGATGTACACATATATACGTATACATATACACACATATACTTACAACTATATACGTCAAATATTATCTTGGAAATATGCGCAAAATTATTCAACTTCCTAACGACTAAGACTGATGCTTTACGAGTTACTCCGAATTGTTTATTAATTTACAAGACGTACATTTGTAGTATGTCGTGCGACGACCATGGCTCGATCGACGAAATCAATAAAAAAGAAAACATAGAGGAGGGAGAGAGAGAGAGAGAAAGAGAGAGCGAAGAATAATAACGTCGAATACTACTACGTGTGTAATCAAAGGACGAAGAGCGTTCTTCTTAGTCGTTGATTTAGAGTTCCTTGGCCAAGAAAAAGAAAACAAAATTCGGTCTCGCAGAATTTTCCTGCCGAAGAAATTGTGGCCACTTCCGATCGACCAAGCAATGTGACTGGAATATTAAAATATCGTTTGTATAACTATTGAATACTTAGAGAAGATGATCTTTGCGAATCTCAAGTTTTTTTTTCGTTTTTTTTTCTTTTTGTTTTCTCTTTTTTTCCCTTTTTCATTGCATCGAGAAAAAAAAGATTCCTCCAAGGGAATTCTCTACGATTTTCTCGACGGTTCTATTTATTCATTTTTTTTTCCTTCATTTCCATACGTCTCGTCTTGCAGCTATGAAAAGTCACGAAATACTCTTTGAATTTACGAATAAAAATCTTGAATATATCGGACAAAAATAATAATGAAAAAAGAAAAATGCAAAAAAAAATGAAACACAGGAAGAGAGATAGATTAACGTGTATTTTTGATCTTGTCGAAATCGCGACAATATTAATGTTGTATGCACGTATGAAAAATTTCGAGGGAAACGATTCTCCAAATTTCTTTTTATTTCTTCAATCTTAACAATCCCTTCCTCTTCTCGAAAGGAAAAACATCCTTTATCTCGTTCGTTCTCGTGCAGATATATATATATATTTTTTTAAAAGTTTTCATTTCCACTGCAGAAGAATAGAATTGTTTTCCTCGCGCAATTTTAACTTTTTCGAGATTACGTTTTTATATGCGTTTTTTCTCGAGTTCGAAAAGCTTATCGTTTTTTTTACCATCTTCCAAGAGATCGAAGATCGTGAAATTACCGACGTTTGCTAGTTTCCATTTCTCCTATTTCTTTTTTTTCCCTATTTTCCTTACCTCTCATCGATCAGATCCATTGTAACAGCAGATAGTGTTAAATCGTTGGAGATTCAAAGAAGAATAAGCGGTGTTAATTAATCTACGCCCACGCGAAATAAATCTTCACGGATAAATGTCGACCCGACTCTTACTGCCAGCTGTATCATTGTAAAACGGATCCACTTACATGCGTGTACCGCTAAAAGCTGTAAAACACACCCGGTATTCTCGTAATTCATACATACATACATGCAATAATTGTGTGCCCGAATCGAATGGAATAAAAGAAAATAAAAGAAAAGATACAAAAAAAAGGGAAATAAATAAACCAATAAAAATGTTAGCGTTTGTGCTAATAATACGTTCAAGTACATACGCGCGTCCTGTTGTCTCTTCGATCGTTCCTTCTTTTTTCTTCTCTTTTTTTTTCTCTCTCTATTAAATCGATATCTCTAGTCTTCTACAATTAAAAAAGGTCTTCGGGCGTTCGTAGTATTCGAGGAAAAGAAACGTATACGTGAGTATAGAAACAAACCGTATAGAATTGTATTTTCCTAATCGTACAGTAGTAATAGACGGCACTAACAATAGTAGCTGTAATTCTATAAAGTATAAATAATAACATTAACTATGCTCGTACGAATCCAAAGTCGTGATGCTGTATTTTCAACGATGAACATGCAACTGCGATGCAAGAATTATACCAATGTTATTTTATATCGTAGTATCAAGATTTATGGAATATATTTATTTACAATGCAGTCTGTATAATCACAATGGGCTGTTTGTTAGTAAACGAGTACGTAAATATAATAACGAGCATAAAATTCTCCCGTGGTAATACTTTGCGAATAACGAGGTAATCGATTTCGCTTTAAGGAATATCTATTCAATTAAAAAAAAATATATATATATAAAAGACATATCCAAAGCATTTGCGCGAGTAAAGATAATGGAAAAGGTATTGCATTTATGGAGATTGTAACTTTGTCGTATAAAAATATGCGATCACTTTTTTTTCACTTGTTTCTTCCTTTTACTGATTCCGGTTTTGATTTCGATCTCTTCTCTTACGTTGTACGTAATATTTTTTAGGAACAAGAATCGATATTTTGTACCTAATCTATCTTCGTTGATGTGTGCGTTAAGAAATTAGCCCTGAACGAGATCTCGACGATCTCGCGAAGCGTTGAACGTCGCAAAGTTTCCAGGAATGAATTGACAGTCTTTCTAGTATTGAAAGAAATCTCTTGTGACTCCGTTCGATGATTCATAACATTGGCGTCGTTCGTAAGTATTTCTTCCGTTTAATTTATTTCCAAAGAATTCCTAGAACTCTCAACACGATTTAGAAAAAAAAAAAAATTCTGTTTTATCGATATTGAAATACGTCAGAGACATTTCATTCTTTTCTTGTTTTTGTTTCGTTTGTCTCGAAGAAGAAAAAAACTGAAAAGCGAGAAATCACGTTGGACATTTATCAAAGATAAATTGCCTGCTTTCTCGGATAATCGACGTCGTGTCATTGGGTTTCGTCCAACTGACGTAGCGCTTTCTTGCTATTTTCCACAAACTCCTGTAAAAGTACAAAAAAAAGAAATAAACGTATTATTTAAAAAGAGAACGATTGAAAACTTTGGGTGAAAAATAATTTTACCATCAGTCCACGACTCATAAAGTACGGCCTACTAATACCGTCATTTTTCGCACAATCCTCGCAAAAGCAAAGGAATATGGAGTCTATGATCATCTAAAATAAATCGATCGATCAAGTTTCAGGATAACGTCTCGAAACGTTTCTAATCATTGTTAATCTTACTTCGTAAATCGAAATGAAGCAATGCGAAACGAGAAAAGCCAATACCCCAGCCAGGGCAATTGGCACCCAGGGATGTTGCAATCCTTCCTTCTTCTATGCAAATAAATACGTGAGAGAAAGAAACTTGGAAAAGGGAGTAAAAGGAACGAACGGAAGGATATGTACCTGTATCAAATAAATTCCAGTTATAACGGTCAACACCACTACCAACACTTTCCCCAGGAACAAAACGAAATCTCCAACACTGTTAATAGCTGCGACCCTCAAAATATTACTCGAAAGTGCTTGGAAAGCCTTTTTGCCGCCGGTACAAAAGTTGCATCCGTATATAGCTGGAAAGAAAAACGATATTGAAAAATTCGGTAAAGATCGATCAATGCGCAGAAGAAACGTCGATAGAAGTGAACGCGAGGAATACCTGTCTCGATATAAGCATTTCTGGTGAGAAACTTGAGAGCGCACTCGAAGCACCAAAGACAACACTGACAACACCAAAGAATTCCTCTCACCAGGTCGTTGTCGAACTTCTTCAAACGATTCTGTACGAAGGAGATCATCGCTCTGACCAAACGAACTATTCCGATTATCAGAGCACCGAAAGCTATTGTACCCAAATGATATCTTATGAGATATCCAAATCCTTTAGTCACGGTCAACGATAGTCTCTTCTTATCTCTATCCAAAATAGATCAATCCGATTAACACCGTGTTTGGTTTTGGTAGTTGGAGAAGCGGGAAGAAGTTCACCTTGTAAAAAACCAACGAGCTACCGCGAGTGCCACGACCATGTGCTGACAACCAAGGAAAAACTCACACGTGACGAAGAAAACAAAGAGATTGTACCACCTGGCAGTCTGAAAATCATTATCATTAAGAGGTCCTTTAGTTCAGAATAGTTCGGAATGACGTTACTTACTATCAAAAGAGCATCCTTCCTAAAATTAATCCTCATTTTATTTCTGTAAACGGTACCGGCGCTTTCGATCCAGAGCATGCAATAAATCCAAGCGAACATGCTTAGACCAATCAGCAGGTACGTCTGTCGAAACGATGGTTTTTTTTTTCAGTAGCTGAATTTTGACGACTCATAAAAAAAGAAAAGAAAAAAGCAATCTGTATTTACATAGATTGGTTGAAGAAGTAGAGCAGGCATCGAGTATACTGCCTTTCCTGCTTCGCGAAAGAGCTGCATCACCAAAGCGATCCTTTTTCTCATCACCAAAACGATCAGTAGAGTGATCACCTGCGGGGAAGAAATTGAAATACTTTTTTCTTTCTTTCCTTTTCGTTTTCGCAAGATTTTCGACGGTGATAAAAGCTGTGGACTGACCGTGACGACCGACATGACGATGGCGTAAATAAAATATGCTTGCAGGCTCGAGTCCTCTTCAAAATTTTCTTTCTCCGATATATCCTTCGAGTCCAATTCTTTTTTCTCTTGATACCAGGCCATCCTGAATGAAAAAAGAAAAGGAATTCCATGAAAATAGGATTCCGATGGGGATCGAAGGACGATCGGACTCACCAAAGATAAGTCGTACCACCGATGCAGGCAACGATTACACCGATCAATACGATGTAAACGATCCACTGTACCATATAACGGAAGGCTATTAGAATACCGAGAGAAAATGCTGAAAACGATTGAATAATTAATGAATCGAGGGATATTCGGAGATCGAGTTTGAGACGATGACAGCAATGATATATTAATGACAATGATGGTTGATGGCTGACGATGATGATAATGAACGATAACGACGATGACGATGACGTTGATGATGTCACTAACCAAGTGCAATTAGACAGAGATACATCAGCTCTCTCCAAGCTACTCTGAGATCAGTTGATACTTCCTAGAATATCAATGAAAAATGTAAATGCGAATCGTATAACTTCTTTGAATATCTAAGTCAAATGGATTTAATTACTTTGTAGAAATTTTCTAATCCGAGGCGTTTTATCAGAGATATGGCGGTGTCTGTTAGTTTTTTAGGTATACAGCGATTTAGAAAGAATATGCTGCAATATAGAAAACATTAGTTGGGACGATCTCTTCTTTCATCCACGTTACAACAGGCGTCGTTAAAAAATTCTACTTACTGATAGTCCGGGTCGTCGCAATTGTCGACGCATTGCCGAGTTTTTATACCGTTTGTTTCGATCTGCATTTTCAAATACCTACGAGTGTTAAAGAAACGACGTTAAAATCGACTACGATTATACGATTATCCGTCACGTGATTTCTTTTTCTTTTTTCTTTTTTTTTTTTTGGATTTTACTTACGTACGATTTCTGTAGTCCGCACCCTTGCAACTAAATGCAGGATCGTTTTCGCTCGGCGTGATACGACCGCAAACGTTACCGCAGTTATCGTATCCATATATTATACGATATATGTCTCCCTTTTTTACCGCATTTGTTATTAGAAATGCCTTTTTTTTTTGAAAACGGAAATTACGTTAAAGATATAATGAAATTAACGCGTTCGATTCTATTATTAGTATGTGAATGCAAGGTTACACTTACGAAACCTCCGAGCAATGCAATTAGAATAATTAGAGTTAACAAATCGGTACAGGATCGATCGGTTACGAATATTCTCTCGGATCTCCTCGCTGCCATCTCTTCGTTTTCCGGAGTCTGAAAATAATTCCAATTTAGATTTGAAAACGCATGTCCGGGCAAAAGAGAAAAAAGAAAGGAAATGTAAAATGGAAGAGGTTAAAATTTGTTAAAATAATCGATTTTGTCACGAACGATAAATGAAACGGAGACTAGCGAATTTCAAATCAGCTCCGCTTACGAGAAACGCTTGATTATTTCTTTATTCAATTTTTCAGCAGAACTTTCGTTTAATTTCATTTCCCTTTTGAAAATACGAAATGCGTGAAATAGCTGTCCGGTCACGTTTACGGATCGACATTGATCAACGGCTTTAAGAAAGCGAGCTAGCGTCGCGGATATTTTACTTTTCATTTCCGCTCGCGACTTTCACGGTGATGGAATCAAAAGGTATTCTTGCGACAGGAACGTGCCGGTCGGCCGATAGTAATCCAGTTAGATTAATGAAACGACTTAATTAAATTTTCTCATTAGTCGTGTCCGAATAATGTGTACGCGTATAGCGAGTGATGCATTAAGTATATTACAAGATAGTATCGTCGTTAGTTATCTACGAAAGAAACTTGTAACTAACATAAAAAATGCTTTACGAGCGGTATTCGTGTATAACGTTTGTTAAAAAAAATAAAAAAAAAAAAATAAATCAAAAGCGTAGGAGAATCGTATTTGTCTTGAACTCACTCCGGGCTCCACCTTGGAGGAGACCTCGTCCGAACACCCGCAGCAGCCCATCCTCGACGAATCGATCGAGTCACCCACGTGTGCTGTTGCTCTTTGATGACGACCGCCTGTCTCGTTACCTTTTTATTCGAAAAGAGAAAAAGAAAACAATTTTCTTTTCATTTATTATCATCCCGATATAGAGATTTCACGTAATCGCATAGTTTCTTTGTTCGTATTTTCGTTTAATCCCGCACATCCTTTCGCTCGATCCACGTACGTACGCTTTAGAGAAAAATTGGTGGACTCGCGTTCGAGGAAAACAATAGGAAAGTTATCGAGCGACACGTATGAAAGTGGGTTATTGGTTCAACAGATAAGAATGCTTTCCCACCTATATGTTGCGAGTTGCGCGCAAAAAGGACAAGCATAAAATTCTACCACGTCGAGTCACTCGCAATTTTTTCGACCTAATGCCATCTAATAGATCGACAAAACGGAGAGACGCGATCGAAGCTCCGTACACACGTAGAAAAATGTAGGAATTAGCGTCGGCGAAATGAAATCGGAGGTAGATCGAACGTTTCGACCGCAATGCATCGAAGAGCTCGTTCGATTTTTAAGCTCGAACGACTGCCCGTGGAAAACGCGAAAGAGAGTGAGAGGAAAAAGAAGATAAAAAAGCAATGAGATCTCAATGACATTTCCGTGGCACGTGACTCGCGTTATCGATCGATCTCCACGTAAGTGCAGTTTATCGCGGTTATCTCGTTATCCTAGCGACCAGCGCAAATTCCTAGATGAAATTTTTCACCTTCCCAGCTCGTTTCTTACATTTTCTTGATAATTTTATATCGAACGAGACGCGGTAAGAGTCTCGTGACACGATAAAATATAGAGTCAAGGAAAACTTTAGCAGCTGGTACACAGAACGCGCTAATTATACTCCAACTCGTGCGACAATGAATCCCTCGGTATTACTCACCGTTGCTCGTCGTCTCCATGGTCGTCGAAAATCCGAGACGAGAGGAAGAAGAGGCGGAAGGGAAGAGGACAGAGAAGAAGAAGAAGAAGAAGAAGAAGAAGAAGAAGAAGAAGAAGTTGAAAAACCGAAAGAAACTATATCACCGTGCGCTCCTCAAAAATCACCTCGACTTTCACCTTTTATCAAGAGCGAAGTGGCCGCTCGAGTCGCGTCAAGACGACGCGATCCAACCCGATTTATATCGTTTAATAAAAAGTTTTTATCTACGAGCACACCGACGCGTAGAATCGCGTCCCAACGGAAGAAAGGCGATAGCTTCGTTTGAGAAAATCGAGCGATAAGAGAATCGATCGATCGTCTCTTGATCTATCAGGAGGGAGGCGAAGGTAAACATTTCTTGGAAAATATGAACGCTCGAGTTGGAGGAAGAAAGGAATGCCAAGAGGTTTGGAAGAAGACCGCGGATAAACTGCACCGTCGTTCTACGAGTTGAACGCACCTGGTGGATCCAGGTTAAGCACGGCCATCGCAATCGGCTCCCCTCCCAAGCCCTTTTCTACCTTTTACGGGCTAAACCCTCTTCTTCCGTAGGAGGCTCCGAGGAGAGAGAGAGAGAGAGAGAGACGAGGGGACGACGAGAAGAACAGAAAAAATATATACCCCTCGAGAAGAAAAGACGTTTCCGGGTCATTCGTTTTTACGACGATCGAACGAGGAAATGAAATACGCGAGCGATGTCATTAGTCGGTCCGTAACAGGACCGAGCGAGCGTAGATCCGATTAGAGATGCGTTTACCGCTGGAACAAGTGCTCCTTGATGAATCAATATCGCATCGACTCGTACACACCCACCGTCTAACGAATTGGAGTGGCTTTCTCTGGATGACGAACGTCGTCCTCGTCGCACGCCAATTGGGAACATTTATTATTATTTAAAAACACGATTCGAGTTCTGTTTACGAGACGGTATAGAAAGAAAGAAAGGAAGGAAGGAAGGAAGAAAGAGAGAAAGACGAAAGAAAAAGGAAAGAGAAAATTGTACGCGACTCGACGATTCTGTAATCAGGGAATCGTACTGCTCCGTAATCGGGTTGCGCAACGTTCCTCCTCCATCTCCCTCTCTCTCTCTCTCGCATTGTCATTGAAAAGAAACAAGCCGCGCCGTAGGTAGTCCACTCGTGTAGAGTGAAAATAATTAACGTTTAAAACAAAGGATCATCGTCGGTCTACTAGCTTGTAAGTGGGCGTACGAAACGCGCGTGGAATACACGAGCATGGATTATTTCAACGAGTAACTCGGCAAAAGGCGTGCCACCGACAACCTGTCGCTCTCGCTGCAACAGAGGTACTCAACTTTGCCCTTGGGACGGGATTAGAAGGGAGCCGCAAAAGTGTCATGGTATCTCCGCCGAAAGGATCGCGATCGCAAAGTCGCTTTCGAAAGACGCGAGCTCTAAAGTTCGTGATAAATTTCAAAGGGGAATCGCTATCGTGATCGAGAATCCGAATTAGACAAAGGAGCAGGGCTTCTCAACTCGATCCGGATAATCGAGAGAATTATACCATTAACGGGAGAACGAATCGACGAATCGAAATACAAAGAGAAACTCTTCGACGGAGGCTTTCGGTTGAAGGGTCGACGATGAAACTGCATCGGTCGTCTCGCCTCCTCTTACCGATTCTCTCTTTCCAATTTCCGATAAACCGCAGGACGCGATCTTCCCCGCGAGAATTCGTGCGCTCGAGAAAGGCCTTACCGATCCTTTTATCTACGATTTCTCTTCGATCGTATCTCTTGGAGTAAACTCTCGAAGGTCGCGAGAAATCGATTTCGTCGATCGTTCGGCGAGCCGAGGTAAGAACGGTGCGACACGATCGAGCGATCCACTCGAACGAGCGCACTTTCGGAAAGAGAAAGAAAAGAAAAGAAAAGAAAAACGTTCGGTAAGCTCTCGCTCGAATTTATCTCGTCCGAGATCATATGGAGCTACCTCGCGCGATCGATCGATGGATCGATCGATGGATCGATCGTACTAACCTTAGAAAGTCGTATCTCCCGCGTAGAATCTCGCCATTGTTATCGACGGTTTTGACGATCACGTGACCTTGCGTTTTCCTTCGTGTTTCCTTCGAAGGCGCATCGGACGACGCCGATTTTTCTAAAACGAACGAAAACCGACTCGCCTATGGAGAGTAACGAGCGTTCCTCGCTCGAGCACGTTCGCGACACTAACCGCGAGAGAGAGAGAGAGAGAGAGTATATACAAGCTGGAAAACGATGCCACTCTCCTTCCCACTCTTTCTCGTCGATGTTTGTTTCTCTCTCTCTCTCCCTCCCCCTCTATCCCTATTAGATGACACACGCACGCCGTGCCTTCGTCGTGCACGACTCCTTTCTTGCGTCTCTTCTTCCTCCTTCCTCTCTTTACGGCCTTATCTCCGTTAGCTACTCTCCTAGCACGCGATTATCTTCTCAGTCGACCGAGCACTGCCGATTATTCAAGGTTCTCCGGTGTTCCGTCTACACGTACACGCGGTTACACACTCATCTATATAAGCTTTCAAGCTAATCGCCCGACATCGCTTGGGATTCCATTAACGGATGTCCGACAATGTGATTACTTCGTTTGCAAATCCGTTATCATTCGTTAGAGCCACGATACGTATTTTCTGTCCTAGATCCTCTCGCGCGAGAGACCCTGAATCCTTCGTAACGCCAATAGCAATTCGATCTACCGATTAAATTCGTACGTATCGCTCGCTCGCTCGCTCGCTCGATCGATCGACGACTCGCGACGACCAATAAATAACAAATAATACTCCAAGTCGGTTGAGTCGAGCAACGGGATAAAGTCTCGTCTCGGAGACGATAACGCGAGCTTCGTTGCGGTTTACCGTTCGCGTGCAGCTCCACTAACTCGTCGACTATCTTCCCAAACGAACGACCCGTTTGATACTTTGACGCAAAACGTGGTTCGTCGACCCAAGTCCAAACAAGTTTTATCCATTAGCCGTAGGTAGGATCGAGCCTTCCGCGTGACATATGCACGCCAACACGATCGGTATCCTTATGAATCTTTTATTTCGATCGTGCACGCATGCATTCTCGAACGAACGACGCGCATACACGCCGATGGCATTTTACCTCGTTCGATTCTAGAGCAACGTATCGATAAAATCGTTCGCATCGAAGAACGATCGCCCTTGCACGGAAAACGTACGTTCGATGCGTGGTCCGGTGCACGGACTTTGAGGTTAGTTCTTTGAGATCGCTTGTCGATTTATCGCGCGTCGTTGACTTCGACAAAAATCATTTTTTTTCTTTTTTTCTTTTTTTTCTTCAACGGGACACGACTGAAAGAATCCGTTGGAAAAAAGAAGCGCACCGATACCTTCGGATCGCGCATACGTCGACGATCCTTTACTTTTCTATTTTCTCTTCGTTGTCTCTTCCTCGAAGGTCGATAAAAATCTATCTTCTCTTCTTAACTCTTCGCAACGACGTATACCGTACGAAACTGCTATCCGGAAGATCGATTTGGCTCGTAGCCAAAGTCGGCTGGTCGAAAATTAGAACGTTTGAGAGATCGGAATCGTCGACGCGACGAGTACTTCGCTACGACGTACGCGTATATCTCGTTTCTCACAGACTTCTTCGACGAGTCCGGATCGACATCGATCCGTTATCGTGCCGTCCTCCGCAACGTTACGGTAGCGTCTAGTTTGACGTCGTTACGATTCAAACGAAGAGAACGCATTATTGTAAAATATTCAAACGCGTACGTACGTAGATACTATGCAGCGCCGAAACGACGTTTATCGATTCCGTCTCGAGCCATGCTTCGTACGTTTTACGATACCATCTTAATTGTAACGCGATTCCATCATCGCTGTCTCATATTCTCGGGAATCGTTTGTCGTCGATGTCGATCGCGATCGATAAACGAGCATACACCGTGTAGAGAGGAGAACTTTCGAGGAGAACGATAACGCGCTTGACACGTGTTACGCCGGCGATCGACGATAACCATCTCCAAATCAAATCATTTCGAACGTAATTTCGGGCAAAACTAATTCGACGACGGTCGAGGAGATCTCTCCAAGGGAAGGAACAAAGAGAGTTGCGCGTATCCGACCCGTGCTGCGACCTAGCGGAGGAACTACGAAACATTGCCCGAAGCTTCTTCCACCGGACGATAAAGCAGGCATTTTCGGCTCTCCATTTATCCATCGCGCAAGAATACCGTGGCTCGAAAATGGAAGCCATCGTTCAGGGGTACGTGCCAAGTTTTACTGCGCAAAACCGTTCCCTTTCGTCGTTGCCAAAGAAAGATCGAGATTCGTCGGATGGTTTATTTCGAGTCTAACGCAACAACCGCACAGAATTTAAGGAAAAGGAAAGCAATAGCGTTCGGAGAGACTTCACTCGCACTTACTGTTCATTGAAGTCATCTCCATGGTGAAACGGGCGAGCTCCCAAGGTCTCTCTCTCTCTCTCTCTTTTTCCTGCCTCCCCTCTTCCACGCGAGGACGAAAGAATAGGAAAGAAGAAAAACGTGTTCGACTCACTCCCTCTTTATAGATATCCTCCCGATAATTCGATTCTTCCTGATAGATACGAGAGAATTTTCACGCAATCGCTTCGATTGGCGGAACGACCGAGAGTCCGGAAAAATTAGTTACGGGAAGGGTCGAATGGAAAAGAAAGACTCTCCTCGATCGAGTCAACCGCGTTTGGCCCTCGCTGGAGCGTGAGAACGTGCTCAGCTTCGCGAAATGTATCTCTCACGATACCAGCTTCCTACGATATATCGATTCGAACGCGACGATACCTTCGAGTTTCCTTCTTACGTTTCGACGTATCCTTCTTTATATTTTTTCCATCACCCAGAACGACTCGTAAATAATCAAGGAGCGACGAATCATCGATATCGGAGAAGAAAAGGGAAGAACGCGTGATTGATCTTGCAAAAAAATCGATCGCTCTTCGACGTCGTTTTTTTTTTATTTTTCCTGTCAACGAGACTTATCGTTATTCGGCGAAGAAAAGAAAGAAAAAAAAAAAAAAAAAGAAAAGAACGAGAAAGAAAAAGAACGCGAGTTATTAATATCAGAGGAAAGATTCGTAGCTCTCTCTTCTCGTCGAGACCTTGCGCTACGAAAGAATTGAACCTCTGCCAATTAATCTATAGCGAGGATAAGTTGCGTCAGGAGTTGCGGTCGGTCCTCACCGATTCGTACTGGAAATTTGCGGAGGAAAACGTAATCTTACGTAAGGCCAAACTTTTCGATACGAAACTGCGCAAGGAAGACGCAGCAACGGAGATACAAAGATAGACATGAGGATTCTTAAAAAGCGCGCGCGCGTGCGTGTGCGCGAGAGAGAAAGAGGCTAATTTACGGAGCTTGCTAAATCGAACGAAATTCTCATTGGTTAGATTCGACGCGAAACGAATGGCTACTGGAAGGAGCTACGAATTTTCGTTTATACGTATTTGTTCTCTCCCCTCCTCTCTCTCTCACTCTCTCTCTCTGCTATACTCGTTTTTCTCGTCTCCAAGCAACAAACGAACGGATGTGTAGACGCGCGCGCGCGCGCGCTCATCATCGATCCATATTGCAAACTGCGTTTAACGCAAGCCAGACTCCAAGCCGACTGGACCGAATCTCCGAAATTATCTTCTTCTATTTAGGTGGCGTCGATTCTTAGACGTTTTGTTTCTGCTTTCGGCTCCGATTCGATCCTTTCGGTTGCGGGATCGCACGCAAACAGATTTACGATGGGATGTAAAAAATTATTATATATATATATATATAAAAAAAAAAGAAACAAAGTCGAGGATGAAAGAGGAAAAACGTTTGACTCGTGAGGTTTCTTTCGTGCGGAAGAAAAGAATGAAAAAACGATCACACTTTGAAGATTATTATATTAATTATATTCAGTCGTTGCAATCACCTTATTAATCACGTTAATCATTTATTCAGTTTGTCTTTAAACGTATGTGTGTGTACGTGATCGGCACACGTGTAGTAGCTTCTCTCCTCTCTCCACTTTCTTTACTATTTTTGCCTCTCCGCATTTCGCCATTTTTCTCCTTTCGCATTCGTTCCGTCGCTTTTCCCTAATTTCGCTGCAATCTTTGTCGTTGAAAAAAATATATGCGTACGCTAGAACAAAGCCGGCACGAATCGTTTTCTCTCTTTCTCGACAAATTCGAACGATCTTCTCGTCCTCGGCTTTTCGTCGTCGAACCTCGAAAGCGGTCGATCCTCGATCTCCTTCGTCCTAGCATCTTTACGTTCCTTCAACGCGTGAACGCCTATACAATGACAGCGATTAAAATAGTTTGTCGACTCGTTACCGAATCGCCATTACTAAAGTTACAATTTCGATCCGAGAGTGCAGGGGAATCGAATCGAGCGACAATGCCGGCTAACTCAAAGGTCGCGAATCGAGCGCGAAATGCGTTCGTTTCTATCGTAACGCAACACAGGTAATGACAACAATGATATACAAATAATAATAATCGTATACGTACGAGTACGCGAGGACGTTCGAAATCGAAACGAAACGAAACGAAACGAAACGCGAAGGTTGATTCGTTCGGAATGAACGGAGTAATTTTTCAAACGTCGAAGTGCGTCGTCGTGCGGAACGTACGAAAAGCCAGTTCGAACCTCCTCCTCCTCCTCCTCCTCCTCCTCGGTCTCTCTTGGTTCTTCGTTGACGTCGTTTGTAAGTTTACCGTATCGACAAGCGTTTTAAGAGAATATTTAGTTCGCTAAATTCGTCAGAGAAAACACAAAAATATTTCCGTCGAACATCCGCTTCAGGTACAATCTTACGTCGCATACGCTGTTAATTAATTAATTACGTGCCTCGTGCAAGTCGTCACTGGCAGGACCCTATCGTTACTCGTCGTCCTCCCTTTCCCTCTTCGTATTTTTCTTCTTTCTCTTTTTATTTTTGCCATTTCTTGGATATCCCTTTTCGCGTACCATCGAGATGATCGTACGGAGAAAGAGCACATTGTATACGTGAGAATGCTCGAGTGTGGTGAACGTTGTGTTTCGGTATATGTATATAATATATGTTGTGTACGTACATAGCTATATACGCACACATATACGTATATAAGTTCGCATCGACGTATGTATATATGTATACGTATGCATAGAGCCACGCTAATTTTAATAAGTTATAGTCCCTCTTTTTGTAGTTTTATAAAAGTACGAAAAAAAACTATATCGATTTGACATACGACCGCGGCGTTAACGATCACGCAAAACTACACCTACGTGTTCGCGGAGACATACGTTTTTGGATCTCACCGAAAGGAAGCAAGTACGGAGTCTAATAAAATACATCGTTTTATCGTGTCTTTTTCTTTCTTTCCTTCCTTCTTTTTTTCTTCTTCTCATTTATTTATCTCCCTTTCCTTTTTATATACTTTTCCTCTCAGCTCTTTTAGTTCTCTTCTCGTTTCGAGAATTCGACGAACCAAAAAGCCGCAGCACCGTCTTTGGACGTTCGTCGATCGAATCAATTAGAAGATATCTTTTTTTCTACATCTTTGCCGAGGACGGCGATTTCGTCATTTTCGTTTTGACAAATACCTTCTTCTATTTTTTAGGCCTTTCCGACGTGTCCAGAGATTTCGTTATGTGCGCCCGAATCTTTTGCACCTGCCTCTGCTCTCTCTCTCTCTCCCTCTCTCTCGCCTCTTCCCCTCCCTCTCCTTGCCGTCCTTACTCACGACAGGAGAAAAGTCGGATCATGGTTTCACTAAGCACGATCCTCGTTTCTCTTTACAAGCACGTCGAATATTTTATTTTATTTTTTTCTTTCTTTTTTTTGTCTTTTCTTTTTCTTTATATATAAAGAGCTCCAAAGCGCGCGCTTAATATCATACGGTTAACGAATGGCAATTAGGAGAAACACGAACAATTCCAAAAGTATTCGCAGACTCGACGAGGATCCCAGTGCCGTCGCCGACGAGCCGAGTACTGCAATGAAAAGTACGATATCTAAATGAGTTTAGGAACATGAGCATATACTTCGTATCACGGTTATCGAGTTTCAATAATACTCCCGAGATCGCGAGCATTCGTACGCAGTCGGTTTATTTTAAAAATGACGGTGAAACCTCAAAGCGACAGTTAACGTCGTTTCAAAGTTTCAAGGATCGAAGAGGAAGATAAACGTTCGTAGCTTAAAATACGTCGTTCGTTAATGGAACGTGATACGTACTTTCTTCGATATCCAAAACCGGAGAAAGATATAACGACAAAGATACAACGACGAAGTAAAAGTCACCTTTCACGCCGACTTGACCATCGGGCTTCTTCTGGCCGGTTTGAAAATTAGGAGGTGGTTGAAGATAGTTGATACCAATTATAGTCGCCGCGGGTTCATAGTGTATAACCCTTGGGCGATCCTCCTCGGCGCTCACTTCCGTGCTCTGCCAATAAATGTCGTATATCGAAGCGCTGCAACGTATTTTCAGCTTGCCGTTCACGAAGTGGTCGTGCGTCACGAGAAATTGAAGGCCGATTTGGGACACCTGCCATTCGGACTCGTTCGTGTCCAACGGACTGTACGTTTTCACGTGGGATGGAATGGGCTGTAAACGAGAAAGAGAAAAAAAAAGAACAATATTTCTTTTTACTCGAAGATAAATGTACGAGCGAAGAAGAGGATCGCGTTGATAAACACGTTATTCGCACCGGGCCGTTCCATCTCTAAAGCTTCGAGTACGCTCTCGCGTATTACGCCCTATCGTAAAGGCGTGCAACGACTCGGTAGTAGCGGTAGCAGCGAACGATCGCGATATCTGTTCGAGAATTTAAGCTTTTTCTGTTTTCTCATGCATTGCTAACCCATCTCTCTCTCTCTCTCTCTTCTTTCTTTCTTCTATCCCCCACCAGTCCGACTTTGTCGGATCTCGAAAGACCTTTAAATTACGTTTATATGCTTTTTGATACTCCAATCAAACTTGATATCTACTACTTGATATCTGCGATAGAGAATACGTGTGTATTCGCAGCGAATATAGAAAATTTTCAAACCGAAATAGATATCGTCGTATACGCGGTATCCAGGTCGCGGGAGAACAATGTCGTTCGAAGATCGAAGATCGACGTTGACGATCACATACCTGTCGATCGTTGATGTACCAGGTGAGATTGGCCGCCGGCTTGCTACGTCCGGATGTGCAGTTCAAACGAAGTCTATCTTCGATCCGGTATTTCCTCCTTAGTCCGTGTATCGAAGGCCTTTGAGAGGGTAATTCTACAAAGCAAACGAACCAACGTCTACATGTATGTACGTATGTATGGCAAGTATGCGAAGCACGTTCGAAACGTAGCTTTGACGTTAGCCAAAGTCTTGAGACTCGAGCCACCCCTACATACCATCCATCCATCCATCCATCCATCCATCCACCCACCCATCCATCCACCCACCCATCCATTTCTCTCTCACGCGCAACCCACTCCCGTGCGATTCAACTTTTCGAAATTGAAGCGAGAGCGCACAATATAGAAACAACTAGAAAAGATTTTTCCCTTATTACTCGACGCATCGATGCGTCTGCAATATTTCGAAACACCTATCAAGGATATTGGATGCACCGGAGCATCTCTTCTCTATCTATCTTCCCGTATTCCTTTTTCTTTATTAAGAGTAACGCCGAACATTAAGCTCTAGTCAAATTGTTCGAGGTTTGTTGGCTCGTTTAAACGGGGATCGAAAGTTGCCGGGATTTGCAGTTGGGGATTAAGAGAAACTTTGAATATTTATGCTTACCGACGACATTCATGGTGGCCGAAATCATGGCCGTGTGGAAGGAGGGTGCATCCGCGGATACCTCGCAGCTGTACAAGCCTGCAGCATCCAGCTCGAGATTGGTCAAAGCTACTTGCGTCGCGTTGCTCTCCGATTTCTGCGACATAAAGGAAAACAGAATTTCGACGACGCTTTAGAAAAATGAAAGGGTGACGTTAATTCGAACGATACGCGTGTTTCTCGCCCTCTCCTAATTACTTGCCCCCTCTCTCTCTCCTCTCTGATTTCTCTAAAGGTGGGAAATTCAAAAAGAAAAAAAACGCTTATCTCTGCAGACGACACATTTATCTCCGTCAATTACACGCTTTAACGCGTACGACCAGCCCCTTTATTACTTGGAGAACTTTAAACGGCCTTTCTAATGGCGCTCGTTTCAACCCTTTCCTCTCTCCCTCTCCTCATACTTCTTTCATCGTCGAATTAAATTAATACGAACCTTTGAAATCATCTTAAAGTTCAATCTCGCCCTTTTGAGAGTTCGATCTACCGATCTACTTTTCTTTTCAACTTTTCTTTCTATTTCTCTTTCTTTTCGGCCGTTACATTAATTACCTTCTACGTCGGTCTGCTCATTAATTTATCTCGCACGAATATCTCTAAGTAGACTTTCTCTCTCTCTCTCCCTCTCCTTTTTCATTTTCTTACACACACACGCACATACGAGCCATTGAACACGAGCTTTTGTACGAAAAGTCCCAGACTCTGCTCGGAGCTTATTTTTTCAAGCGCTTCCGAAGCACGAGCGTGTCATTAAAGTCAAGAGATTGTGGCCTGGCTGGAGGGAAGCTCAGGGTGAAAGCGCTAGTACGAAAGTACGGGGAATATTAAATAGCGTTTTCATCGATTTTCTTTGCTTAAAACGTGACTTTAAAGAGGGAGCGATTAGACAGCAGTAGAGAGAGTATGTGTGTGTGTGTATGTGTGCGCGCGCGCGAGAGAGAGAGAGAGAGAGAGACAGGACATATCTACCGATGAAGTTGGGAGTACGACAGTAATCTGCATAAAATATTTTCCTAACAACTTTCGGACAGGTACTTTAGCAACGAGTGCTCCCTTGGCGCCCTTAAACCTCTTGTCAAAGAGGAAAATCTTTCACGATCATCGAAAAAGCATCGAAAGAATTTTTAACGACGTTCAAAGATACCACAAAACGCATGCCACCGATAAACGTTTTAACGCAAGCTTTCCTATTCCCTTTGCGAGTTGAATTTTTTTCTGATATAAAAAAATCAACAAACTCGGTAGTCCAGAAACGATCATTCCGTAATCGAAATATAATCAATGCCGAAATACGCGTAGTCTATTAAAAATTGCAAGCACGGAATTTTGACCCTCTCCAATTCGCGTGTTCGACAAACAATATAATATCCATATAAATTTAATCTGGCTTCTACGTTTAATAATATTCCCCGGGGATTGCATCGATCCCGAGCCGACCACCGTCAGACTCGAAGGAGAGAGAGAGAGAGAGAGAGAGAGAGAGAGAGAGAGAGAGAACTGGATCGCACGGGCTTCTTTCCCTTGTCTTTCTTTCTATTGCGAATAATATCGATCGAGAGAGACGGCGTCTCCTAGATGCAACGTTTTATGTTTATTCGTCGTAGACGATATCGTTTATGGGATGCGTTACGTGCAACACGGAGGAAACAAGGTTGAAAAAGAGGGTGGTGGCATCGAAACATTCTGATTTAAACGTTACACAAGAGTCCTTTTGTTTCTCGCGAGCTCGATAAAATTCAATCGAGTGCTTTCGAGAATCTCCCTGCGTGAAAAAAAGAAAAAGAGGGAGGGAGAGAGAGAGGGAGGGAGGGACGGAGAAAAAGGAGTAGATTAAATGCACGCGATCAAAGTTATCAGTTATTTGGGCAGGTAGTTAGATAGATCTTTTGTTATCAGCTCGATAACGCGCCAACAATTTCGGCCCAATTGTTCTCGAGCTTCGATACGTGCGCTCATAGGTTTACAAAATATTCCCTATAATCGTCTCAAAAAATGATGATCCTTTACAAACATTCTCTCGTAAGAACGGCAATTTTTTGTCGGACACGCGTTCGAATCTATTCGAAACAATGACGTGAATTACTTAATGATTCAAAGGGATGTTTTTTCCTTTGCGAATGTAACTTAATATTTTTCTTCCGCTCGACAAAAACGATTACAAAAAAGTCTCTCCTCTCTCGGGCTAGGAGAGTTACAGCGGATAAAAATGAAATCGATCCCCTTTCGTCACCGAATAGCGATAACGCAGAAAGAAAAGGAAAAAAAAGGAAGAAAAATAAAATAAAACGAAAGGAGAAGAAAAGAAGAACTCGCGACAAAAATATCTCTCGCGTAATTTTATCGCAGATATTGTTATTCCCGTTCGTGAGAAAAGTAGAAAAAGAAAAAGAAGAAGCGGAAGAAGAAGCGTATTGCCTCGTGAAACGTTTCGTGGAAAAGGTTTCCCATAGAGTCGCGGTACCGTGGTATTAAACGAAGCTTGCGGTGAGAGAGAGGTTGCGAGAAGGGTTGGAAACGACAGAAGAATAAGAAGAAAAAAAATAATCAACTCTCGTCGTTCGGGGAAAAGCTTCATCGGGAAAGTGTCGAGAGTAATTTTATAATACGTTTCGCCCTAAGATAAGATATTTTTCTGTTAATGAACTCGTTCTCCGAGCGATCTTACATACATAGTCATGCCGAGCTTCCTTTCCTTTTATTTTCTTTCTTCTTTTTTCTTTTTTCCTTATACAGGATTCGCTATTGGAAGAAAATTGTAAGGAACGTGCCAAAGACGAGGGAGGCGGCGGCGACGACGACGACGACGACAGAAAGCTCGCTTTTAAGAGTAGCGCAAAGTGGCCCCGATCGTTCGAGCGATTAATTTACATCATCCATTAGACTTTAACAAGCAAAACTCTTCGAGTATCTTCGAGGAAAACGACGTTACGATATGTACATGCAGGATGGCTCGTGTGTAAAGCGTTAGAAACTATGCATTTCCATCGAGATCTTTGTGAACGTTTATTTAAAACGAATGAGAAATAAAAAGTAAACAAAAGGTATTTTAACAATGTATTGTAACAATGTATTTTAACGTTGAACAATCAGACTCGTCGAGCAACGATTTAATTTATGAACAAATTCGAGAGAGAGAGAGAGAGCGCGCGTTTCGGGAACGATAAAGTCGAATAAAAATTGTAGATTTTCTCTCTGGGGAGAGAAGGACGGAAGAGAAATTGAAACAAAAAAAAAAAAGAAAGGAAAAGAAAAATAGGAAAAAAGGAGCGAATAAAATTAATCGTATCCTTCGTGGACAAAAAAAATACGTAGGCACATACGCGTATATATACGATCGAGATATCGCGTAAATCAAAAGCTCGCTAAATCATTGGACCGTGTCGTGTAAAACTACCCTCGTAGACCGAGCTACGATCCTCCTAAGGGCCATACCTTTTCCTTTCAAGGTCTTACGAGGAGAGAAGGACCCAAGAGGAGAACGGTTGCCCTCTCCAATTCGAAAACTTGTTCGCGAAATATCTCGATGCCATATTTTACTGGGTTCGATTATTGTTCTTCATCCAACTTCTCTCTCTCCCTCTTTTTAAGACGATAAATCCTCCAGGAGGTTTGCTCCTTCGGGATATACCTGCTTTTTCCTCTCTTTCTTTTTTTCTTTGTACTTTCGCGGAAAAGAGCTGTTCCTCGAGATTACGCGAGAGCGAGAGATAAAAAGGTGTCGGTAAGTCGATTCGGTGGAAAGTAAATGGGAGAGAGATAGGCTAACTAAGAAAGCGTAGGCGGTGTTACAAACTCACCTTTACCGTCAAGTTCCCATTGGGAAATGTCTTGACGACTGGGTTCTCGTTCGGAGCGTAACGATAAAACTCTCGACCCCCTTTGTACCACTTGACTGCATACAACGGGTCTTGTTCTATATCATACCAACAATTCAGCAAGGCCGTGTCTCCTTTCCTTACGGCCGTCGGTATCTGGACACGGACCTCTCGCAGACCAGAGCAGATTCCTGACGATAATGAAAAAGAATATGAGTATTTCTCCTCCGATCGGCTCGACTTCATCGTCGACTATCGAGCTGCATTATTTGACGCGGTACAAATACCACGTGTTCGTCGAGCGAATCCGATAGCGTCGAGTATACGCGAACAAACGTGAACTTTGACTTTCCTGCGTCGATGAAACCGGGCCAAAGATGGGATGGGAAGTGGGATGAGTGAGGTGTCGTTAAAATTTGAACTCGGCGTTTCGACGAATGGAATCTCTCGCGTAATTAGATCAACGCGATTAAGTGTCGGAACGGGGAGAAGAGAAGCGATTAACGCCAGGCGACTCGATCGCGTTTCCGAGCACTTGCCACGGAGGAACGTTCGCACGCTCGCGACCGCTGTCGTTAAAGCGCGCTACGATTACCTCAAGGATTTCGTAAATTACTTCTCGCCTCCTCGGTATTTCCTTTTAGACTCTATGCCTGTACTGTGTTCTTTTTGCTTTCGACCTTGAAACTCCTACAATCTTGAAATATTTCAAAATGTCGACTAATTTCTATCGCGCATTCGAGTCTATTAACGCCTCGCGTCACGTCGCACAGACCCAGCGACGACGTGACTCTTCCGAAGGCGAAAAAAGCTCGGTATGTGGTCGCAGTCATCGTTGGAATTTCAACGCCGATCATGAATAAGATTCCTTTTGATATTCTTCGGGCCGCAACGGCGGAAAAATTTGTGCTCCTTCTTGAGAACGAGAACGAGAGAGGGAGACGAAGAAATCGTTCTCGCACGAAAAGGAGAATGGTCTTCGGAATAAATCGGGTCGCTTGCCACGGAGAATTACACTACGTTCTCGTTATAAAAAGGCGACTCGAGTTTTAAAGCAACGGTCTATTCAAGACGTTCTTGCGGATAGGAAGAGAAAAGAAAAAAGAATGAAAAAATAAACGGACGAATTCAGACGGGGCGAACACCGCGCAACAGAATGGAAAATGACACGACGACATCGACGTGGTTTGAAGGGAAAAAGGAAGGAAAGAAAGAAGAAAAAAAGAAAAAAAGAAAGACAGGGATGAACGTTATCGCGAGCCCAAACGAAAAGCTTCGAGTATTTGCGGGCTCTGTCGTATTCCTCGAGAGTAAACTCGCGCGTTTCGATCCTTAACGCCCGTGCTACTGCGTGCATTTTTCATCCGTGCAACAAGAGCGCGAAGGTGCTACTCGTCCAGAGAATAAGGTGAAAAAATAGAAAGAGGGAAATTCAATTCGTCCTGAGATACGCGTACAGGCTACCCCGTTTCGATTCACCGCTTTAACGTCTCCGGCGATATCGATGATCGTTCGTATTTCGTCGCGCATTTCTTCTCTTAATACGTAAGTCGATTAATGACGAGCGACGTTTAAAATGATTAATGCAACGATAATACTTTTTATCCGCAGACCTCGTGGGATCGTTGCAATGGAATCGACAGTTCGATAACGCACGGTACTCGCGCGTTTTATACTCGTGCAGAAGGGAGCAAGTACGTTGCGTTTCTTCCAGTTAAGAAAATAAAAGCATATTTCAAGAGGGAGAGGAGAGCGAGAGTAAAGGAAAATGACGTCTGCTTCACGATAAAATTTCCCTCTCGCTCGATACGATTTATTAGAAGGCTCGAATCGAACATCGAGACAACGGAACTCGTGCTGCTTGCGTATCGCACGAGAGATTAGATCTTTTCCGAGAGAAAAAAAATTGCTGAGACGTTATATAAACCCCCCTTTTTATTCTCTTTGCATTCTCTTTTCCATTTGCATTCGACGTTCGCATTATCCAGAAGTCTGTGCACGAAACATAGAAAAAATATATATATAAGAGAAAAAGACCCTCTCGGTAGTCGTGCCTAGAAAGAAGGATCGTTAAGACCGAGTATATTAAGTTTTTGTTAAAAAAAAAGCTCGTGTTATCGACGATACGATCAAAGCTACCTTCTTCCTTTTATTTCTTTCATCCGTGATACTCCCTCTCTCTTGATTCTTCCTTTTTTGTTTGAAGAAAGTACGCTTACAGAAAGACCGTCTAGAAAATAAATCCCCGCGGTCGGTAAGCCGAGCCGAAAGCTCTGTTTGTCCGTCTTAAAACCAAAGCCGGGAATCCTTCTATCGTACCAACGTTCTCGAGTTCGGTCGATGAAATACACAAGAGATGGAAAAAGAAAGAGGCAGATAGATAGATAACCGATATCCGCGATCGAGTTCGACGTCTTTGTTGACGGATGTTTCCTTTCTTCCCGCTCTAAAGGAGGAACGTTTCAAAGATACGAGATGGCTGATGAATATTTATGAAAAAGAATAAGAAAAAAAGAAATAGCTAAATAAAAAATAAATAAAAAGAAAATGTTACGATCAGGGACGAATCGAACAATCGAGCCAGCATGGAGGAGGAGTTAGGAACGTCCGGTTCGAAACCCTCCGGATGCGGAGAACGTAACTCGAAGGCGCCAAGGATCTTCCGCGTCGCTGATAATTCCAACGTAACGATAACGATCGTTCGCTTGGTTTCTCTTATCGAAAAGAGAGGTCTGCGCGTTTTCAACTATTACGTACGGATACGATGGAAGAAAGGGAGAACAAAATCCGCAAGCATCCACGAGGATTACGTAATTATATAGAGAACAGATCGACCTTGGAAAATAATTAATTTTTTAATTAAAATTATGATCGATACGCTACACGGATAGACCCCTTTATCGATTTAATAAAGAACAAGAAAAAGAAAAAAAAAGTTTCGCTGTCGCAAAATGTACGTCAAAAACGCTATTCAATTAGACGGCTAATGGTTTCTGTTATTATCAGAGATCCTATCTTCCTACATCCTCTTCGTCGTGTAAGAAGGACTTAATGAGCGCCACGTGGAACGGCCCTAGAATTCATCTCTCTCCGATCGCACGTTCTATGCTTGTCTCTCCTTTTTCAAATCCTCTTTGCAAAGATAACGAGAGAAGAAAATAAAGAAATAAAATATATAATAAAGTTTACAACGAAGGGATAACGTAAACGCACGGAGTAAGATTCGGCATGATCGATCTCGTCGAAAGGCGGACTCGTTTCTCGCGAATCTTGGCACGATCCTCGCGAATGCTAATAAAAGGATCGTTCACCTCCTTTCTCTGGCTCATCCCGTTTGCAAGAGCATCCTCCAAGAGAGAAGATAAATTCAAGAAAAATCCTTGCCAACTGCCAGAGGAGAGACAAAAAGAGATACAAGCGGAAAAGAAGACACACAAAAGAAAGAAGGAACAAAAGGAAAAGACAAAGAATGAAAAGCTATTATTTCAATGTGTTTAAGCTCGAAGCAAGGAACGAAACGAGTGCAAGGAACTCGGCTAATCCATACAGGATACAGGGGCAACGGCCCGGAGGGAGAAAACAAGGAAAGAAAGAGAGAAAGAGAGAGACGGGAAAGTGGGACAGAGGGATGCTGAGAGAGCAACAAAAATCGAAGATCGCGAAGAAAATATTTAACGATAAGAGGAAGAAGAAGAAGAAGAAGACGAAAAAGTATAGAAGTAGAATAATTCGTACTCACCCAGGATATGAGCGAGGATGAGAATTTTTCGATCCATCGAAGGAGGAGTATCCTCGGCCGAGTCGCACAGACCGCATTCACGTCCACTTCTCTTATTCTCGGTATCTGCTCGATCGTCGTCGTTGCTCTCGTCTCGCGTCCACCGTGTCTCTTCGCATATCGTCGCGAGAGACGGAGTGAGTGTGTGCGAGATAGATAGGGACAGAGAGAGAGAGAGAGAGAGAGAGAGAGAGAGAGAGAGAGAGAGAGAGAGAAAGACTCCTCGAGATCCTCTCAACTTCCTTATTCTCAATCTTCTTGACACTCGTACGAAGAAGAAGGCAGTCGTCTCTCTTGATGATTTTGATTATCGTCGAACTCGAAAACACACGACGATGGTGGACGATAGGGTAACATCCCCTTACATAATAGCGATCGAGTCACTTGAATGTGATTGGTTAAGAGAGAGAGAGAGAGAGAAAGAAAGAAAGAGAGAGAGAGAGGGAGGGTATATATACGAAGATCTTTCGGAGGATTTTCTTGAACGAAGGAAAAGAAGGAGAATATGTCGATGCGAGATCGTCGATCGTCCTCGAAAGAGTGTCGTCCTTTCGTGCTCCGAGTTTGTCTCTGTGTCAGCGTGCGAAGACCCCCGGTTCGTCGGTGGCTCGTTCTCCCTCTTGCTTCCTCTCTCTCTCTCTCTCTCTCGCTCTCTGGGTATTCCTCTTTCGCGCAGAATCAATTTTCTCGCAAAACGACGTCGACGTCGACGCCGAGCCGAGCCGAGCCGCCAATGCGCTCGCGCACAGAGTCGGAGACACGCGCTTGCGCACCTAGTCAGCTACTATCGCGAACCATTCTTCTCCCTTTAGCTCCTTCTCATCCTTGTACTCAACCATTACTACTACTACTATTACTACTACTACCACTGCTACTACTATTGTGTACTCGGATAGATGGTGCTCCGCTTGAAGGGTAGGAAACGCACAGGGGGTTGCGTCGGCTCGCGAGCGTTTGCCTTCTTCTTCTTCTTCTTCTTCTTCTTCTTCCTCCTTTTCTTCCGTGAGCGAACGAAATCTGCCCTCGCAGTCTCTCTCAGTGCATCTCTTACTGCGATTTTTCCAAGAGAAATTTAACCTTCTTCTTCTCGCTTTCCATTCGTACGTACCCACTACGTTCCTTTCGTTTTGCTTTTTTTCTTCAGAGATCCGATTCTTTCGGGGCTTCGGTCGATGGCTAATTAATTGGTTTAACGTCGAGTTAATCGTGCGCGAATCGATATATCGATTTGTTTTTCAAAGAATCTTGACAATGCCTCGTATAAGATCGAAAATGTCCTTACAAATGCATGCTCGATCAACGACTGATCAAGACATTGCCTCTTGATCGTCCGTCCCAAAGTTTTTCCTCGTCTTCCCTTTTCGAAATAAAACACAGTCATCGAGCAACGTATTCCTTCCTATATTTTCTTTCTGCTATATCCTCGCTTGCCAAAGAATCTAGTCCCCGTGAATTAGTCTTCGATAGTCGGTTAATTAACGTCCTCTCTTTCCCTCTATGGAAAATAGCGAGTCATGAATATTTGACGAGTTCCACGCCGAGATCGAAGGGTGTAATTAATGATAAAATTATTAAAGTCGGAAAAGAAAATCGACTCGAACCCTTCCCATACTTTCTCTACCGAGGTCGTTAACGATTCCTTTTCTTCTCTCAAAGACGCCTTCTCTCCCTCTTCGAAGGTAGATGCGCCTATAGACGGCGTATTTCACTCGTACCTTGTATCCCGGACGACCGCCGTTGCGTTTGATATTCCCGAAATAATTCCGGACGGAAACGCATTAAATCGATCGATGACGTAGTAGACGAGGACATATAACCGGAGAGCGTACGGCAGCCTGCAACAAATCCAATACTCCAACTAGAAACGAAATTCACGCGGCTTCCGATCGATTCTGCCAGGCTTTTATATCTGCCGATATGAAATTTATAACGCAATTCGGCAAGAGAGTAACGGCAGAAATAGTAGCAATAGCAACGGCAGCAACGGTAGCAATGTCAACGTGTCCCGAGCTCGATTAAGTTCGTTTCTCAACGATCGAGATTGAATCGTGCCAGTTCGCGGCTTAATATCCTTCCTTGTTTCCTTATCTTCGCGAGATATCGACGTTTCTTCCGTGCTGGCTGAACCTTAAGCGAGCCCTTCCCCTTCTCTCTTTCTCGACTCTCGATCGAAGGAAACACGATTTTATCGCAGGACGTTTCAGATCCTGAGATTATGTATATGCGAGGGGCGTCGAGGAATTTCTAGCCGTATTCCGTTCGTTCGAACCAAGAGCATGCTCCTAATTGATAAGCTTTCGCGTTGGCTTTGATTTTTAGATAGGCGCTCGCTTAATTATTTTTATTGCAGGAATTATAAGTAAGCGTGAATCGTTTAAAACTTACTCAAAAGCTGCTGGAAAATATTTTGTTAGAATTTCTGGGAGGAATATCACGTAAGAATAAAAACGTCACTAATCGCAAAACAATTTTCCGCAATTGCGTTTGTTTCTTTTCTTTTTTCTTTCGCGATCTTCTCTGAATGGAGAGAAAGATAGAAAGAGAGAAAGAGAGAGATCCACGAACAAAGAGAAAACTCTCGGACGACTGAGAGAGAAAGAGAGCGTTTAAACCTCGATAAGTCCGGAGTGCTTGTGAGTTTGTCGCGCGAGAGCGCCTTCCAAACTCGTAATTGCGAGCATTTTAGACAATTGTTAAGTTCTTCGTAACACGATGAATCAGTCCTCTTTTCGTCTTTCTCTCTCTCCCTCTGTCCATGCATATGAACGTTTGTGGGTCTTCTTCTTGGGCATCCGACGAGAACGACGAACGGAAGTAACTATTTCTCTCTTGTCTTTTCTTTTGACAAAAATTACGACGGGACGAGCGAAGAAAGATAAAGATAAAGAGAGAAAATACAATCTACGATGATCCTAAAGGTGAAGATGAAGAAGAAGAAGAAGAAGAGGTAAGTACTAAAAGAGGGAAAAGCTTTCATCAATTCGTTTCATCTCCGACGGATCGATCGTACCAGTTTATCCGTAGATGCAGGACCGGACTAATGGCGTGGCTCATCCGAGGACGAAAGGATAATAGAGCCGTCGCTCTGACGGGCTTTCGCCGTCGCAACGACGTAAATGTTATTGAGGGCTGCTAATTTGGAAACGTTACGTCGCCTGACTGCAGTACGCGCTTTCGTTGAGCTTTCGACTCGGAGAATGCCTCAAACGAACAGGGATTCGTCCAACCCCCCGTCGAGTTTCTACGATCCTTTAACAAATCTCGGATACATCGAATGCAGTTCTCCAACGTATATCTTCCTTCCTTTACAACGGATTTTAGTTCCCGACGATGATGGAAACGAACGATTTCATTTATTTGCTAATGCAAGAGAACGCTTTTCGCTCGCTTAAACGAAGATATCGCTCGGGTTTATTCCAATGGAACGGATTAGAACGAAATATTTTTTTTTTTTTATTAAATGTATTTCTCTCAATGTGCCGTTCAATTCCATCCGACGCGTCGATCGAGAGTATCGTCGAGATACATTAGTTAAACTATTCTCAGAAGCATCTCTTCCTCTCCTACTTTCGTGCAAATTCGACGAAAGCGGTCCACGCCTCTCGAGATCACGAAAATGCCATTATTCACCGAAGAGCTCCGGACAAATCCGGAAACGTCGAGTTACCTTCTCAATTTTTATTACCATTGTGAGCCATACTTTCTTCTCTTTCTCTCTCTCGTCTTTCCACGTGTCGTTTCATCGTTAACGAGTAAAAGTTGAAAAAGATAAGCGATAAAAAGGTACGCGATAACCGAATGGAATCGTCAAGTGCCAACGACAAATAATAATTTCCGAAAAGATATATCTTTTCGTAACCGAGTCCCGGTTACTTCCGTTATCTTTTTTCCTCTCTCAGCCAACTCCCTACTGTAAACGATAAAAACAATAATTTCACGGTGTAAGCTCTGATTTATGAAAATATTCGAGCACCGAGTCACGGATAAAAGCCGAATTAAAACTCACTCGACAAAGGTTTACCACTTTATTCTGGTTTTGTCGTTTCCACTCTCGTACCACGGCCGTGAGCAGGCACCCTCTTTTCGTGCGTGGCCGTCTCGCGACTCTTTGTCGTCGGTAAGCTAATGCCTCGGAGATAACGAGGGTTCTTTGGGTTTATTTCAAGTCGCCAAAGTGCGATTGCTTCGTGCTAATGCCTGCAATTTATTCGCAAGATCCAAATGTATGCGTTCCCTTAAATACCAACGTGCAGGCCATTAGATACGATCTAATCTCTTTCTATCGTCAAACAACACGTTCCGAGTAAAATTAATCGATGCTGAATATATTAAAGAAGTGAATATATTCTGATCCGTTTGTGTTAAGATTTCGCTTAAACGAACGAATTAACTTAATATCCCAGTGTCGTTCGTCGGCAACTAAAACTAATAAAGCGTCGTAGAATTAACGCACCGTCAGAAAACTCTCTTTCGAGCAATCCCCCCTTTGGAATCTCGTCGCCCCTTCTCGTACCGCTACCATTCTTATCCACCTCTCAGCCCCCTCTTCCGCCCCCTCCCTCTCTCTCTCTCTCCCCGTCGAGCCATGGACCATCCCCGTATCGAGCGTCTCGAGAGCTGGGAGAAAAGGGTGTACTCGATGACGTGTCCTTCTCAGCGAGACGAGCCATCTCAAGGAGATGCGATTGCACGAGGGAGTTTTGTAGCGCGTATCCCGTAACAACCGCATGACGAAGTAAATGTTTTTCAAGAGGGTTGCGTTGCTTCGCAATACGATTCGATCGCGCTTCGCAACGCGATCCGACACGGTGCGTCGATGAATTATCGCCTTGCGCGGGCGCAATCGCTTTACAATTTCAATACCTTCTAAATGATTCAGGAACAGCGCTCGGACCGATGGAAAATCGCTTGGCTGTATAATATGGACGGCACGGTTTATGCACGATGCATAATTTAAACGGGTATGCCAATGACCCAGACTAGTTTCATTGATTACTTGGTGGGCGTTCGTGTTTCCCTTGTATTCAGTCCGATCCACCCTCTCTCCCTCTCTATCGACGATCTCGTCGATCGCTTCGATTCACCGACGACGCTCTGTCTTTTTCCATGCCGAGGGAAATTGCGAAGCGAAATAAAAGACAAATTTACATCGAAATCGTTTCTAACATTATTCTTCGTCATTTCGTTGTAACGATTCATAAGGACGATCGAACGAGTGGACACGTCCAGGAACATTTGACTAGTAGTCGGTGCCTCGTGCGATTTCTACCAACATAGAGAATTACGTCGTCGAAAGTAATTACCTTTCGACAAACGCTCGAAGTGTAATCGATCCTCTGTGTGCCGTTTCTACGTATACAGCGACGTATGTACCGATGCTACGAAATAGAAGCAAAGGTAATTACCAAAGAGAGGTTCGTTTGATTAGTAGGAAAATATCGGTCGGATTAAATGCGTCGATGACTCTACGTCGAATTCATCGAGTGAATCAATATGCCATGATTTTTTAATAATCTACCAGACGTAACTGTATTATAGAGAGAAAGAGGAGGAGAATGAGGGGGGGAGAGAGAGAGAGAGCATATAATTATTATCGACTCTCAAACGTGTTAAAAATGGGAAAAGTGCCAAGTCTTTCGATTAGGCAACCTGGCGAACTCGAACGTTCCGTGTATGAAAATCCGATAAATTATACAGATATTTCCAATAAAATTGAACAATTTCGAGAGTGTCCTTCTCTTCGTCGAAATTCAATCGGATACGATCAAAAATGTCACTCCTCTTTTCTTTTAGAGAAAATTTATTTTTACGGCTTGATACGATTTATGAAAAACGCGATGTACACACGAAAAATTTTCACTTCTCGGCCCGTCGTTTAAACTCCATCTTTCTCGGTTCTGATTAAAGAGTAGTAGGCATTACGAGCTGAGGTATTAAAGAAGCGAGCTTCGTTTCAAAGAAAGCTTTGAACTTTGAAATGGGAGCACCTTATAAGAAGAGCAGTATAAAGAAAAAAGTTTTGCGCCTGATCGTTTACATCGCTCGTTAACGAAGTTAACCCAAGGCAATGATTCCGAATATAAAAGATGATTGAAACTTTCTAAATATTTTTCTAATTTTCCTATCCCGATCCTATTCTTGACAATATCAAGTCCAAATCTATTTATTATTTACGAAGAAAGCTCCACTCCATCGAGCGTTTCTAAACGTATGCATTAATATTTTTAATTAAGACTTTGAAAACATACTTAAACGCTAGTAAATGAAAGACTATCCGAGTAAACCCTTTTTATCCTTCGAACCACACCGATCTTAGAAAAACGAGGAAAGAAAAGGCAAGCGTTCCACGGCGCTTCGACCCAATTTGCTCCCGTAAATCCTTCGAACCTGTAAATCGGGATGGTTTTAATACACTCCACGAGATAGAGATAGAGAATTTCGTCGTAACACGCGTCTCTTGAGAGAAACAGAGAAGGAAATGGTATTATGTTGTAAGTTATTCTCTTTCTCTCTCTCTCTCTCTCTCTCTACGTTTTAAAGATACATTCTCAGCAGGGCCAAGAAAATTTCCATGAAAATATCGTTACCTGAATGTTTTACTACCTGTTTACAAGCACTCGAAAAAGAAGAGTAACACCACGAGAGTTTTTACATGAAAATTTTCAAATTTTTTTTTACCCACCCACCTACCCACTTATCGTAAGTAGCTCGTAAACGATACGTCGAATCATTTCGAGGATAAATATATACCGATTACGTACGAAAGACAAAGAAATCTGTGACGTCGATTACGATAAAGTTTCCAAAAGGGAACCTTGGAAATTAAGAATGAGGTATTGTATATAAGATGCGTCGTGATACCAACGGCCAATGAGCCGTGCTCGATAGAATTCTTGGTCATTAAAGTGCCATTAGCCTGTACATGTCCGTCATGAAAATTAATGGCAGTTTGTGCGTATCGGACGAAACCTTTCCCACCGTTCCCCGACTCCTCTTTTCTCTTCCTTCCCATCTCTCTCTCTCTCTCTCTCCCGTGTTTACGACTTGAGCTTTCCCCAAAACGAGGACACGTTCAGCGAAGCGTCCTTCCAGTATAACTTATTTCGAGCGAGAGTAGCCAAGCAAGAGTTATAATACTATTTGCTGACGACAGTTACGAAAAGAGATAGATAAAGAACGTCGATGTAATTAAACCTATCCATTATATTTTTACGAACCGATTCAAATGAGATTTTACTATGTATATTTGACTTTTATATCAAGAAAAAAAGACGTTCGACGACGAGACTAAAGATCGGTGCAAAAAAGAAGAAGAAAAAGAGAAAGATAAGGAGATACGAAAAGCTGCGATGAGCTTTCGATGAGAACGACGACGAGTTCTCAAGATTCTTCGAGCGAGTCTTACGGTTAGTAAAACGGTTATAAGGGCAGTCGAGCATTTTGCTGGCGCATCGACGACAAGGTCAAGGGTAAAAGGTGTCTCCAAGATCCGGCGACGTGACGCTGCCGCTTTAAGGTCGCTCTCGGCCAAACTCTGTGACCTCTGATATATCACATATCATACTCGCGATAAGATATAGATAGACCGTATTGAAATATTTTCGAATTCTCTCACAGCAATTGAGAAATGTGAAAAATTCAAAGTTTGTTGCTTGCAAGAGAACAGACGTTTTAACGTCGAACGAATTAAAGGACGAGCGATCGAAGAAAATGTCGTCGGGAGGCGGCGTAGCAGGCGACGAGCCGGCTACGTGTGTGTATATATATATATACGCACATATATACATATATATATTTATATCTGTATACGTATATGTATACGCACACACGTGGCGAACAATTAATACGTCGGCACCTTAACACCGAAATACTCGCGAGAAAAAAGATCGAGTGTAGCGATCTAAAAAAAGAACTTTAAGAATGACTCTTCTTGGAAAAATCCTCCTTGATTCTCGAATAAATGTCTCACCCTGTATATTTCTAGGCGTCGCGACGCTTGCGCGAGTTTCAGCAACGATCAGCTGGCTGGAAGCTTCTAGCTGGCGAGGGAAAGCGAGAGAGAGGGGGAGAGAGAGAGAGAGAGAGATGGAAAGAAAGATGGAGCTATATACGTAAGGGTAGAGAGAAAGAGAAAGAAAGAGAGAGAGGGAGCACGCGCGTACACCCGTTTAAAACACATCAGTAGAGAAGCTGAGGGCGGACTAGTCGGCAGCTAGGCACGTTTTTGGCATTGTCTTCGAGTATTTCAACTCGCCTTCCTCCACCGGCAATACTCCTCCACAGTTAAAAGCGGTAAATCTTCTCTACAATGTCCGGTTGAATATCGTATTTATAAGTCTGGTTTACGTTCAACATAGATCGTGATCATCTCGTGGCAGTGGTAGTTGGATCGTGCAGTGCTGCCGTGACGGTCGATCGAAACACGCCACAAGGTGGGTCGTATTCTTCGACGAGCCCTGCTCACTTCGGTACACGATGCCGCAACGTCGACCTCGTCATCGTCGATATCTACCGTCCTTCTCCTATATCTCATCCTCTTCTTCGTCATCGCCATCGTCGTCGTCGTCGTCGTCGTCGTTGTCGTCGTCGTCGTCGTCGTCGTTGTCGTCGTCGTCGTCGTCGTCGTCATCGTCGTCGTCGTCGTCGTCGTCGTTGTCTTCGGCCATCTCAGCACGATTCCCAGCATCCAAGAAAATTGTCTATCGGCCTGGACCGGCGTGAACCTGTCAAGACTTTCCTCGAAGATTCGCTAGCGGCGAATTATCCGACACGGCATTTTCCCGGTGTATCGTTCGATTTCTTTTCCTTTTTTTATTTATCCGTCGTGTCGATTCGTTCACCCAAGTAAGTTTCGCTCGAGTGCCCGAAGACGATCGTACGTGTTGACGCGTAGAGTGTTCCTCGCTAGCCTTCTTTCAAGAACCGTGCCGAGAAAGGAGGAATACCAAGGGTAAGATATTTTATTTCGCGTTCTCCTTGAATAATACCGACCGCTTTAACTATATCGATCCTGTTACAGTCTTACGGGAAACAAAATTGGAAGAGGAGTATCGCGAGACAATGAAGTTCCTAAAGACGTTCCTTGTCAAGTTTATGTCATCCGCTAGTTTTTAATAAAAAGAGAAAGGACACGAGGATCGTCGAAGAAGAAAGAAGATACTGGGTCCAGCTCGTCGTTCGCTTCTGATGGTAGCACGACGGAGCGATAAGAAATACGCGGACGAAAATTGTCCACGTCGACGACGACAGCAGCGTCGGCATCAGCAACGTCGTTGGAAAAGAAACCATCGAAGGACCCATGGATTCGTCAAGAAGCCTACCGTTCGCTTGCCTCCTTTCCGCTCTTCTACTCCTCCTAAATTGTCCCAAGGAAAGTCAGGCTGGTCTTATAAATCTGGCCAAACGAGATGTACAAGATCAAAGGAATAGAATATCGATCGATCGATACGCCATGCACGGACCGATCGTCGACGACGAGGAACTCCCCAGAAACCTGCACGAACCTTATCCTGGAAGTAGTTTCGGCCCGATGGGACCTCTCTACGAGTCCCTGCCCGATGAAGTCTCGACAAGGAGTCTCTCGGTATCCAATACGGCCGATATCGACTCCTCTTCGCTTTCCAAAGACGATCGAGGAGTCGATAAACCAAAGTCCGAAGTAGAGTACCACATCATGTCGGTCGAGTTCCATCGCGTGGAGACACCCTTCGTTATCGGCATCTGGATCTTTTTCGCTAGTATCGCGAAAATCGGTAAGAAAAGAGACAACGATGAAAATTAATCTCTCGATCCTCGTCGGGCACCTTTCGAACGCAGGGGCTTGACCGTGTTCTATTTGACTCCGCGCGTCACATTATATTTTTAGTATCCCTTCGTACGAACACACTATGAACAAAAGCGATCGACCGAGCTGTGCCAAGAGAGACCGATGCCATTTACTTCCTTTGGAATTCCTTCAAATCCGCGGAAAGCAAGTACGAACGAGTCGCGAGGTGTAACGCGGAACGACTTAGTTTGAATTAGTGACCTCTGTCCGCTTTGTTTTGTTTGCCGGTTCGTAGAGTTCACTGATCGCTGGGCCGGCGTTAAGTAATAGCCAAGACATTATGCCAGTATGAATATAGAGAGTCAGAACCGTAGGTTCGTTGGCACGTTTTAAGGACCAATATATAATAAATAAATCTCTTTCTCTTCGACGCAGGTTTCCACATGGCACCGAGACTGAACAAAATCTTTCCGGAGTCCTGTTTGTTGATCGTCGTTGGCGTCGTCGTCGGACTCCTCTTGTTCCAGGCCAGCAGCGTCCACGTATCGCCTCTGACACCCGATACCTTTTTTCTCTACATGCTGCCACCGATCATCCTAGACGCTGGTTACTTCATGCCGAATCGATTATTTTTCGACCATCTCGGCACGATTCTCCTCTTCGCAGTCGTTGGAACCATTTTTAACACCCTCTCTATAGGTTGGTGCTTCGAATAATTGTTTCTTATAAGCCGCGCGAGCAAAAGAATTTCAAAATAAGCATCTCCGCGGGCATGATATCCGAAGAAAAGACAGGACCGTGAAAACACGTGTAAAAATAGACGCTCTCACGCGTGCGCACTTCCGTGGGGCGCCAAGAGACGAACGTCCTCTCGAGATACGCTTCCGTCTACGTTTTCGTGAGAAAACGTCCGTTACGTTGCGATTTCCATGATCAACGATTAGAAAATTATTCCTATAAAAATACGAACGAGGTGAAACAAATCGCGTAGGAAAATATCGAAACCGTATATCCTAATTAGATCTATACGGACGGTTATGATTCGTGACAATTCTGGCTCCGGTCCATTAGCTCGACGTTGAAGCATCCCAAGAGACAATTAAGGTGATTAACGGGACTCCAATTAGAAAAAGACGATAGCGCTAAGCTCTTCCGAGAAGTCAACGATGTCATGATGCATCTCGTTTTATTTGTCCGAATGATCCATGCATACGATCGATCGTGAGTAAGCGTCGTCGTCGTCGTCGTCGTCGATCATCGCACGTGTGATATTTTTGTAACAGGTGCATCCTTATGGGTCGTTGGGAAACTCAATATCTTCGGCTGCGAGACACCTCTCCTCGACATGTTTCTTTTCTCGGCATTGATCAGTGCCGTCGATCCTGTAGCCGTGTTGGCCGTTTTTGAAGAGATACACGTCAACGAGATACTCTACATCGTCGTTTTCGGAGAGAGCCTTCTCAACGATGCCGTCACCGTCGTAAGTATTCCTCGTCTTGCAAATAGCGTATTTCGATTATTTCTATTTCATTATTACAATCGACGCTTCGACTCCGAGAGAAAAAAGAAAGACAAAGACTCTTCGAGTAACGTCGATGCTTTAAGAAATAGTGAAAAGGAACGCTTGAAAAGAAATTCGAAGAAAGTAGAACGCGCAGACAATATCTTCTGCTATGGGTCTAACTACCTCTTATCGCTTGAATTTCCTCGACGTATTTCATTGATCCTCGTCGAGTAGCGAAGTAACAGGAAATTTGCTTTTCTGCCTAGGTACTGTATCACATGTTCGAGACGTACAGCGAGATGGGACCTTCAAGAATCGTATATACGGACATACTCTCGGGTCTGGCCTCGTTTCTCGTCGTAGCGATCGGTGGCACGATAATAGGGGTTATATGGGGATTCGCTACAGGATTCGTTACCAGATTCACGAACCATGTCCGTGTGATCGAACCTATCTTCATATTCGTCATGGCTTACTTGGCTTATCTAAACGCCGAGATCTTTCACATGTCCGGCATATTAGCGTAAGTAAGAATGCTTTCACGTTTGAATTTCTTTTTAGCATCCTCACGCACAACTTGTTCGAAAATTGATTAGAATATCGCGTAAGAGTGACTTGCGATAAACGTTCCTCGCTGATATCCCTCAGTTGATGCTGTTAATGTTAATTTAATGTTAAACGGTGTCCTGAAAGTGCACAAGAAATTTCCGGAAATAATCCGTACTCGAGTAAATGATCGATAGCGGAAAGTTCACCCGACGTCCTGTTTTCTTTGAAACAGCTATTTTAAAAAGAAACTCTTTTGCTAAATATACAAGTGTCCGATATCGAATGACGCAATCGAACCCATACATATACACTTTGATCCATACTTTAAATCGCGATCGAGAAAAACAATTCGTTACAGGATCACCTTTTGCGGTATCACCATGAAGAATTACGTCGAGGCGAATATATCGCACAAGTCCCACACTACGGTGAAGTATACGATGAAAATGTTATCGAGCAGCTCGGAGACGATCATATTTATGTTCCTCGGAGTGGCTACGGTAAACAATAAACACAATTGGAACACATGGTTCGTCGTGATGACAATAGTCTTCTGTTCTGTCTACCGGATCGTGGGTGAGTTATGGATTTAACGAAACAACCGATTAGAGATTAGAACAGGACGTTACTACGATTCAAAGTATTCAACCATACCAACGCTTTATCTCGGAAGATGATGCAACGAGCCCTCTCCTTCTCTCTTTTTGCCCATTAAAGTATATCAAATTCTTCATATAAATTCCAATGTTCCATATAACGTAATATGAGAACGATCGAATGATATTTAAATAGATAGCTTGAAACAAAAGGTTCACGATAGTAATATCTAAGTTTTTTTTTTTTTAAACGTTATAAAGGTTCCCACCATCTCATATGACGTTAATAAAAGTCACTTGCCCATGATATCGCGTTATAAAGGAAAATCAATCGAGTAGATCGTTTTTTTTATATGCTGCAACATTGATCGGCCAAGCAGAAATTCAATTTGAAAGAGATATCGAACAAAGACGAGCGACGTGTTAACACTTATAGAAATGATCCAAGAGTTAAATAAAGAAAAATGCAGAACGTAGAGAGAGAGAGAGAGAGAGAGAGAGAGAGAGAGAGAGAGAGAGAGAGAGAGTGACGAGCATTACGAAACGACATTTATTTCATTTCTTCTCTCGGTGAACGTTATGTCACTTTGGCTTAATGTCACGTGTTTACGGCTTCCCGTTTTAACGATAGCTTAACAGGCTCGATTGTTCGGAAATTCTAATCCATAATCGGCTCCTTATGCAACAGCGTGTCAAACTACGAGACTTTCCAAGTTTCACGAATAACGTGGAATATTTAAAGCGATTGGTGCTTTAAAGTTCACTGTGTTCGATTAGGCGAGTCAAATTGATTCGAAAATTAGTCTGAAAAAGAAAGACATCCAGTCAGAATAGTTAGACGTTCTCTCGTTGATCCTTAGGAGTCATTGTCCTGACTGCACTGGCCAATCAGTTTCGTCTGCATAAACTGGACAAGGTGGAGAAGTTCGTCATGTCCTACGGTGGATTGCGAGGTGCCGTGGCCTTTGCTCTTGTCTTGCTAATAGACCCGAAACACGTGAAATTGCAACCAATGTTCGTTACGACCACTATCGCCGTCATATATTTCACCGTGTTCATACAGGTAACTCTGTGGGGAAGCACAAGCGGCTTTAACGTTGCCCTACGGAATCACAAATTACAAAGCGTAGTACAGCACAGCATTGCCTTGATCATTCGTTTTTAGGGAATCACCATCAAACCCCTCGTTAAGATACTGAATGTGAAAAGAGCGGAGAGAAGGAAGCCTACGATGAACGAGAGGATCCACGAAAGGGTGAGGACGAGATTACGTTATATCAAAGAATTTTGAACGCACCCTCGATAATAAGTAATGTCAAAAGAAATAGAAAATAGAAACACCCGATGGTCTCTCTCTCGTCCCGTCGATCGATGTTCCTTTAGCCTTGAGCAAATTTCCACGCGAAGGTCGAAAGACGGTGATCGTCCTTCTAGATAACGCGCCATAAAAATAATCCTTCAATTTTCGAACCTTCGTGAGCCACGTTCTTTAACTACACAAAAACGCGTGTCAATGCAAATATCCTATGACTGATTCGGCCAGAAAGGATAACCAGCGCAAAGTTTTCTCCTTCCTTTATCGTATTTATTGGCCTTTTTATGCAGATAATGGATCACGTGATGGCTGGGATCGAGGACATCTTGGGAAAACACGGCAATTATCACGTGCGAGACAAGTAAGAGGAGCGTGAAGAACGAGTATATACGCACGAGCTTTTATTTTTGAAAGTGGCACGAGTCCAAGTATATTTTTCTATAAAAAGAAAACATTAATCTCTCTTCTTTTTTTAAATTCGATTTTCAACGCTTTGAAAAAATAAAGGCTTCGATCGATAAACACATGATCCGATCGATAGCGAAGAAAAAAAAACTCGTGATATTTTTTTAGATTCAAACGATTCGACAACAAATTCATTCGACCGTATCTCGTGCGTAATCACTATGGTGCCGAGCCGAAGATTTTGGAAACCTACTCGAAGCTAGCGATGAAGGATGCCATGGACTACATAAGACGAAACGCTTCGACGATCGGTAATATCAGTGGAACGGAGAGTATGTCCGCCATATTTCGAAATTACAGCAACACCGGACAATTCAACGGAAGGTAAAGGAATTGCCTGAGAAAAAAGAAAAAAGAAAAAAAAAAAAAAGAGAAAAATATGAATTCGATTCGTACGATCGCAAATGCGATATCGTAATCGAGGCAGCAGCCAGGGGTTGGGTATAGTAGTATCGATCTCGAATTAGAAAGGACAGCTCGTAATCATAAAACGCAGTCTCGTTCTTCCTCGTTCCAGTCCGAGTTGCAGCCAGCTCGAGACCGGCTGGAATATCGATCTCCAGGAACTCGAGTACAATCCGTCGAAGAAAGATTTGACAGACGCGAGGATACATCACCTTCTGGCGGAAGAGCTCTGCAAGCCTTACAAACGGGTGAGCCTCGCGAAAAAGAAAGGCGCGTGCGCGAAAGATAGTGAAAAAATATAGAGACGAAAAAACGAAACGACCGCCTTGCGACGCTGTAGGGTAGCTGTAAGAAGGGATAGCCGATTTTTATTAAAGTGTAAAACGTTACCGTCGCAGCACCGGCGATTGAGTTACAGTAGACACGCGGTCAACGATCGAGATCTATCGACCCAAGTCAATTATAAAATGCACATGAATATACGACGTATGATGGGCGAGCACAAGCACCGGCACAAACGTAGCAAGAAATTACTCAAGGTAAGCTAAAAGATAATTCACACAAACTCCTTCGTACCAAAGTATTAACGTTTATCACGCACGCCTATTTCGATCCTCCTTTTCTCTCTCTCTCTCTCTCTCTCTCTCTCTCTCTCTCTCTCTCTCTCTCTGTCTCTGTCTCTCTCTCTCTCTCTCTCTCTCTCCGCAATTTTCACACAGGACGGTAAGCAGAATCACGTGAGTTTCCCGGAGTTCCAACAAAACGGTTCGACAAAATTATTCACGCAAGGTACGTATAGAACGATCGATAAACGACTTCCGAAGAAGAAACTTAAAGCTGCTCGTACATCCTTACAGACTACATGAACGGCGTGCTGTACGAACTGGAGAACGGGGACACCTCTAAACCTTCGAGCAAGGAAGACTGGGACTCGGCCATAACTTTCACGGCTCGTACTTCCGGTAAAAATGTCGTTCCTCCTCCGTCGAAGCTTTTTAATCTTTCTACCGACGTTCCTTTCGATCGTTGACTTCGTTACCTTGTTAGATTCGTCGAATGCTAATCCAGACGGGCATCATGCCACGGCTACCACGTCGATGGACACTATAAACACCGAAGATGCAGACATGAAGTTCGCGCGTGACGGTAGGTAGTCTGAAAAAAAAGAAAAACGTAAGAACGATGTCAAAGAAAGGTATTTTAAAAGATCGTCCGTCCTCTTTCGCCCAACAGGCGAAAGTTACAGGGTAACGACGCCAACGGCGACGGAGACCGTGTTACCTTGGAAGCGCGAGGACGATTACGAATCCGGGCATCCATTGAAACAAAACGAGTTTCCTGCTTGGTGCGCCAATAAGGAGTACCTCCCGTACAGCTCGCCATCCGCTACCTTCTTAGGTACGCTCTTTTTTTATCTCCCGAATATCTCTTCTCTATTATCGTCCTAGACGTGATGCGCGAAGAGAAAGCAAACGAAAAACTTGATTCCCAAAGGTGCCATAGAGCAGCCAAAAGTACAGTCGGTGATCGGTCTGTTTCGACGCGAGAGCGTCGGCACGCCGGATCACGTCGACCGTCAGGAAACCGTGCTGCCTTGGAAGCGCGACGACGATTACGAATCCGGACATCCGTTGAAACAAAACGAGTACCTCCCGTACAGCTCGCCTTCCGCCACCTTGCTCGGTACGTTTTCCGACGCAATCCTCAAAAGTTCCGGTCTAACGACCTATAGGTCGGCGAATAAAATGGTAACCTACACGTAAAATTTGCTTTTCAAAGGTACGATAAAGCAGCCAAAAGTACAATCCGTGATCGGTCTGTTTCGACGCGAGAGCGTCGGTACGTCGGATCACATCGATCGTCAGGAAACGGTCGACGAGTGCGACGAGTACACGGTTACCGGGATGGAAGAGTTTTCCACGCCCACGAGAAACACAGGTAAAACGGAAGAATCGAAAAGTTAACACGTTCGAGCCGGGGACTGATGTTAGGCAAAGGTAGGCAGTCGATAAAGGAGTCAATTATCATTTTCGAGCACGACGTTTTAAAATTTCTTCTTTCGCATTAACGAGCGTTTCTTACCTAAACTTTCTTTCTTTCTTTCCTTCATTCCTTTTACTCCGACTACTGCTCACTTTTTCTCTCGAATGATCTCTCGCAGACAGCAGCAGCAAGAGTTCCGTGCGAAGAGTGTCGATGATGGAACTAGGCACGATGGAGAGAGCATTGGAGAGAAACGAGGATGGTTCTCGTTCGCTTCCAGAATGCTGGAATCCTCATAGACTACGAATGTCCTCGTACATCTGCTCGGCCCAACTGCCAAGCCTCTCGACGGCCCTGATAACGTCCTCTTCGGAGTCTTCGGAGGAGATCGACGAGGAGGAAGAGAGAGCTTGACCCTTGCAGAGGGTCGAGGAATAGGCTTCGTCCTACGAAGACGTGCGTCGTTGTTTACGTCGTCCTTGGCGTCGACGAGTACGTCCTCGTTCCCTCCTGTCGTCTCTACTACGACGACCCAGCACACCGCTATGAGAAAAGAACGAATCCTAGATCTTATTTCATCGATTCGCCTTAGTACGTCCAATCGCTATTGGATAAGTTTGCCGGATGATCGAGAAAGAATTGAAAGAAACGAAATTATCGACGAAGCTCTACGAGCTTCTTTCGAATGAAAAGAAAAAAAAAAAACAAAAAACTCGAACCTACGAGATTTCGATACTTTTCCGTTCCAAAAACAAATGTTCCTTTCGACGGCATACAAAGGTTCACATGTATAACGTGAAAGAACGATGATCTTCCGATCTTCCGAAAGCAAAAAAGTCGCACTCGCTTGTTCGTAGCCTTACAGATCTTACGGATCTACGGGCATCGATCAGGACCAGAGCAGGCGGTCCTACTAATTGCAAGGGAGAAGCGTGTGTACAAAATTGCGATCTTTCACACTCCGCACGCTGCTGCTGCTGCTGTTGCTACACGAAGGATCGAAAAAAAAATGCGTTTATCTCCTCGTGTAATGGCCTTAAACAATTCATGTTGATAGTGAGAGAAATAACCGTGAAAACCTCGTACGTGAGTTGGCACTTCGCCGTGGCGTGAGTATGTAAGTACTTGCACGAAGAATTATATCTTGTATACTATGTGTGTGCGTGTGCGTGTGCGTGTAAATAAAAAGAATTATAATAATTCTTAGGAATCAAAGTAGAGACGCTGTCGTTACGATCATATTATATCATATGGACGATGAAAGCTGTAAAATGGTTAAACAAACGAGCGAGGGGATTGTCCCTCGAATTTTGTCCGACATTCAGATTTCTTCGGATTTCAAAGCAATGAGAGACGAACGACACGACGGTAGAAAACGATGGCTATTAAGGAATTGAATTTGAATTGGTTCGATTAGTTGTTTTTTCTTTTCACCGTAATAATAAATGCGCCACGGTATATAAAATTTGTGAGATAAAAAAAGAAAAATATCTGTTAGTTATATCTAAGGTTTCACGCATAGAGACTATTGATCTCTGATAAAATCGTATATATCGTTCGTGCTTCGTTCACCCTTTAATATCACCCGCAAGAACCTTTCAACGAGAGAAGATATATATATATATATATCAATCGCAATACCATATTTTATTCACGTCGTGTGTTCTAAATGCCGGCGTTTATCTTGCGTATCGTGTTTAGACTTTAGATTCAATGATCAAGCTGTTTCTGATCTTCTTATTCGCTAACCAAGAGGATGACTCTAGTCCAATTTTTATTGAAGATAATTCGTAGAAAACGAATTCAGGACTTCCCCTCGCACGAAAAATTATTCCTCGCGGCCTCTAGCTCTCTAGAAAAATAAAAGAAAGGAACAAATACAAAGCGAAAACGTCGGAGATTAGTCTTTAGACGTTAGTCTGTACGCTGTTGATTTGTTAAAGGAAAAATAAAGTAAATGTTTATTTCGTAAAAATCTGTAGAAAAAAAAATGCAACCTTTCTTTCATCTTCCTGTCCCTTTTTTAAACTCTTTTTTCCATCAAAGATCACGTTGGGATCACGTTCTGGAAAGTCACAAGCGTTCGCTCTCTCTCTCTCCCTCTCTCTCCATTAAGAGTCAAACAACAAAACGATTAACGTTAAGCTAATTAAGTTTGTACCTACGTCCGAGAAACTCGAATGTCTTCGTAGAGAGATTCTTTCGAACGGGCGCAAAATTCGACTCTTAGTCGCGCACGCGATCGAACGCGATATCAAAATGCCTGGTGGTGTAGTATTTTTAGTGTGCATTCCTACTTTGAATTACGAGCACGAGCTAGTTTTTGGTATCCCCGTGAAACGGCCGAAAAAACCTGAAGAACTTATCCCCGCTGTCGTCGGACCTAAAGTCGATTTACGATTGAAAGAAGTGAAAACGAAAGCACAACTTCTTACGCTCGACGACGACCTGGAGAACGAGGCTGCTCTCGTTGGCGACGATGACACCGACTTGGACGTTTCATCGCGAAAATATTCACGTGCTCGAGCTGCTCTTCGTTCGAAGACACCAATCTTCGTTTCCATGGAAACGGTCAACTTTAAACGTTTACTAATTGCGTATATATCTTTTCATAGTTTGTAATATTTTTAATAAATTCGTTCTGGCAGGTGTTGACAGAATTGCTGAAAAAACTCAAAGTGGAACACGTTGTGTGGTGCAAAGACAAGGAGAACATGTACTACGAGGTAAAGCAACGAATGTTCTCTACTTATGTTTAATCGTATCTCTACTTTCCCGTCTATCGAATCAGGTCATATTCCCAGTTCCTGCTGGCGATGCGTGTGAAAATTGTATACATTGTCTCACCGAGATGGGCATCGGAGTCAAAATGAATTCCATCGTTAGGTAACGCATCTACAGCACAAATAAAGAAAAAAAGAAAAACAACAATACACAGTAAAACGGAACGGTGAACTATTATTTTCAGTGTAATACCGACTCAGTGTACCTACAGTAGCGTGGGACCTAACGGATCTACGACGATCAAGGACGAAATAGCTCGCAGGTAATTTCTAATTGGCGAGTCAACGAATTCCTCCGTTATCCTCGTAGCTCGCTTGCGTTTCAGGAAAAAAGAGGCTCAGGATCAGAAGGATGCTTGGACCGATTTCGTGGATTCTATACGTTCCAAGTTGACGGTTAAGCAAGTGGTGGATGGCGTTCGAAGTGGTGGTGATCTTTCTTTCGATTACGTTCTACTGGTGCTAACGGCCGAGTAAGTAAGAGTACTTCGTATAATCATACGGTACAATGGATTCTTTTTCTGAAATAGCAAGAAATACAAAATCTTTAGTTGTTTAGCTGCGTTGGGCCTTGTTGAAAACAGTGCGACCAACGTGGTAGCGGCCATGTTGGTATCGCCTTTGATGGTAAGACTCTTCGTTGTTCGACGAACGTACAAAGTATATATTTCGTTTCTTTCATCCTCTTGATTTATTTAAACAAAGGGACCCGTTATGTCTTTGACCTTTGGCACGATAATAGCAGACAGAAGTCTTCAGTTGGTTGGATTGAAGAGTCTCTTGTTAGGTATATTCTTGTCTATACTTTTTGGATTTATATTCGGCCTTATTCTTGGAACGACGGAAATGCCTTGGGGTTACAACGATTGGCCGACCGATGAAATGAAAGGCAGGTAAGCCGATCGATGAAACGAAATGAACTTACTCGAGGGAGATGGCAATTTAGACTACGGAATATCTTTCATAGAGGTAACTACAGATCTCTCTGGATGGGTGTATTGTGGGCACTTCCTTCGGGTACGGGTGTAGCCGTTGCCTTGTTGCAAGGTAGTAACGGGCCTTTGATCGGTGTTGCTATATCCGCTTCGTTGTTACCACCGGTCGTTAATTGCGTAAGTCGACAACGTAACGAAATAGGACATAATCGAATCGAATGTTAACTTAAGTCACCTTTCGTAGGGCTTGTTTTGGGCTCTTGGATGCATCTGGTTGATATATCAGCCTATCAAAATGCCACACATAAAAGGAGAATCTTATACAGACTTCAATAGTTCTTACGTATACGTTTATACCGATTATCTGCCCGTGGAGTTCTTCTGCAATGGGATCATCAGTGCATGCTTGACCTTTATTAATGTAATGTGTATCTTCATCACGGCGATAATAGTTCTCAAGGTAATCTATTCAAAAGGCTCATCTTCGCATTGTTCTACACCGTCATTTCTCCTATAATTTCTCCCATAAAAATGTTATTCTAGATTAAGGAAGTAGCAGCGCCATATACTTCTACACCGGAATTAAGACGATTCTGGGAACATGATATACGTTTGGTTCGTGATAAAAATATTTCCAGAGACAACAGTTCTCTGGATTCAAGGTGAGTGATTGTGTAATTAAATGACACAGATAATATTATATAAATGAATAATGATGCAACAGCTACTATGACGGGTTGAGCAAAACTAAGCAAAAAGTATTAGAACGAACTCTAAACGAAGCCGTACGCGAGGCAATCGACGACGAAACCTTTAGACAAGTTCAAAGAATGAGTTATGGACATGGAGCAGAAGAGGTAAATGGCGAAGATTTGTTAAAAATATAATTAAACGTCGTATCGGTGCGACGAATCGAAACGATGAAAAACTTAATTTGTAGATCACTCCGAAACTTGGCCTTCCTACACACGTCAGTACCAATGACGGCGATGAAAGGTCAAGCGACGAAATAATGGCTCGTTCCACGAGCGCTGATCATCCACCAAATGGTTTACCAGATTCTACAAGTACCAACGAAGACTTGGAGGCTCTTGATAGACTGATCACATATCTTCTGGGTCAGCCAAGTGGTACTGCTAACAATAACTTGGATACATGGCGCCGATCGCGTCGAGCGAGCGCTAGAGGTTACAGACAACTGCATGGAACTGGCGCAGCTGCTGAAGCTGGTACTGTTGGTACAACACCTTTGTAAACGATTCGATAAGACGAGCGCGCGTGTGTATGTATATGTGTATGTATATATATATACACGTATCATAAAAAATAAAATACCAATGTAATTAGAATTTATTACAAACTTATTTTCGACAAAGAAATCACGTAACAAGGAGATGGTGTTAAGAAATCATTGCAACTGTACAACTCTCCGAACAGGGGAGAAATTAAAAACTTAAATAATAAGTTGTACGAGAAAAATGGTTGTACGCGCTATCGCAATAGCAGAGGCAAGAAACCAGTAAGACTACAAATAATCAATCGTAATAACATAAAATTCGTTAATCGTCTATGGAAGATGGTTCGGTACCGAAATATCTGTCACCAAAATTGCCGATACCTGGTAGTACGTAAAATTTATTATTTATCTCTGGATCCAAAGCGGAAGTAACTATTTTCACTTTTGGGAAAGCATATGCGATTGAATGGACACCTGATTCCGCCATGAGTAAGGAGACTAGTAAAACATTTTCTTCCGCTACGTCGTGATCGAGAAGAATTCTAATGGCCATCATGGCGGCAGCACCGGTTGCTACCGTAGCATCCATTAATATGACTCTGTAATCCTTGATATCTTTCGGAAGACGCAAATAATAAAGCTAAGAAAGAAGAATTGCATCAAAATGATATTTAAGAACAACTTCAAAATGATGTTTACTATATGTGATAAATACCTCGGGTTCGCCAGTCTGTTGATTCGTTTGTATTAGAATTTTTCCTATTCTTATATCTTTACACACGTCTCGAACCGCCTGTTCCATCGTTTCTCCGGCCCGTAATATAGACACGCCACAGATCTTGTCCGTGGCACCCCGCTTTCCTTGGTAAGGTATTCCTTGTGGTGTCTCCACCGTAACTTCCTTAGTCATTAAACGAATTATTTTGCTATTACCTCGCTCTTTCCTTTACCTTTCGTAGATTATTTTTCTTTCGTGCTTACCTCGAACGGTAAAAGAGACAATGCGTATTCTATAACCAGACGTATCAAACGTTTCGAATAAAATATAAATTCGTCTCTATAGGTATCCTTGTTTCTTATAAACGTATGTAGACCTTTAATTTGTGGTGTATCAGGAAGTAAATACAAGGACGTAGGCAACGGTTGACCTATGTAAGAATGGGCTAATTGTTCTCTAAGCTTAAATCCTCTCTAAAATCAAGAGAATATAATTGCGCTTAAAGACTCTGGTGTTTACGTTACGACGGTAAGCAACGATTACGTTACAAAGGCATACCAATTGTAATTGCGTATGCACGTGTTGCACGATAAGTTCTATAGCAACTTCGTTCTCCCCACCGCGAGGTACGATAATATCAGCGTGGACCATGAGCGGTGCTATGTAATAATAAAAGGCAGGTTGTACCATAGTACAATATTGTTTCAAGACCCCTTCCAGATCTCTTCCTCTTTGCGATATATCTCTACGTAATCTTCGTGCGAGTCGTACGTCGGCATCGGTATCGACGAATATCTTCATATCGCACATCTTCGCGACGATCATAGAAATTAAATGAATTCAGCGGATGGACCTTTACTTTCTACTTGAAAATTTAACATACTCTGGTGTCGCTTGTCAAACACGTAATTACTTACCTTCAATACATCCACATTATAAAAGGTAAATATTCCCTCAAATATAATGACATTGGCGCCATACATTGTTTTCTTATAAAAAGAAAACAAAGAGCATGTTACACTATGGGAAGTAGCACCGAACGGATGCGCATACTAGTCCTATTAATTTATCAACTTACAGTCCTACTCTCTCTACGATGCGTTACAAAATTATAAATAGGAACTTCCACCATTCTTCCCTCTTTTAATCGTTGTAACGTAGTCTTGAGAAGTTCTATATCAAACGCATCCGGATGATCAAAATTATATTCGTTGCGTGCTGCCATTTCATGCTGTTTTTCATTCAACACCTACGCTCGCAACGAAAATCACATAGCAATTTAATAAATATTTTCCCTATTAAGTAGAAATACTAACTGCCTGCGTACTTTGTAAAACGAATCCATACTGAGGAGAGTCACCCATTGTACGCTCAACGACTCTATTATTTTTGTAGCTACTGTAGTTTTTCCCGAAGCACTACCTCCGCAAATTCCTAAAATAAATTCTTCGTTAAATTCGGCTTAACTTTAGAAGGGCCTAAATCCTCCTCGGAAGGAAAATTCCTTACCAATTACAAAAGGTTCTACCTGCTGTCCCGCGGAATTATACCAAGGCGGTCTACCTGCCGTATATATGGTTCCTCTCTTACTTCTAATGATAGATTCCGCGGATGTCTTTTTACTAGATTGCGTCATACTGGTGGTACGTTGCCTTCTCGAACGTGGAGATTTTTGCGAACCTGTCGTATCAAACATCGTACGATTTAAGTTAGCGTCCCTAATAAACAGTGAAACAACGATATAACGATAATAATTGTATAATTATATGGTAAATAAAAGGAGGAAAAGGAAAGGAGACATTAGTACTTGTGGCGGAAAAAGCTGTCTTCTTCGAGAAAGCAAAGATATCTGTTTGGAATAAATGATCGTCTGATTGTTGCCATATGCGAGTACTCCATATTTCTTTGAAGCAAACTCTTTCGCAACCTGGTTAAAAAATAATCAAGATAACGATCAACCGCACAGATAACGTACGGACGAGATACATAAAGATGAGAGCACAAAATGAGAGAAAATACGTGACGTACGATTCAAGAACGAATTCGTTGCAAAGACTTTATCGTTCGAATATTTCGAATGAAAGAAAACAAAATCGAGAATATCAATGATCGTACCAGTGGACGGTGGTCTCGGCGATTGCGGCGTGGGTGTCGCTTCGTCGCAAATTTCATCGACGAGAAACTCGCGATCGTCCAAAGAAATTTCTCCATCCTCGCTATAAACGGAACAAAGAACGCAAAGATAAACAACGTTTGCGGATTCCAAGACGTTGATGCGAAGAGAAGAACGAGGAAAGAACCTTCGGAGAACTTACCTCTCTGAACTCGCCGAGCTGAACGGATCGTAATGTTTTACCTTCGCAGCCATGTTTCCTCGTCGCGCGTCGTCTCAAACCGCGGCGCCCTGTGCAGAAGTGAAAGACGATATTTTTTAACGTATTTGTTGAAAATCCATCGACGATAAAACCCCGTACGTCTCGGCGGAACTGCGTACTACGTTGCGGAACAACAAATAACGACTAGCGTTCGTCGCGCCGTCTTGCGACGACATTCCGAAGCTTCTGGCCTTGTCCCTCGCTACGAGAGAGACGGGCAAAAAAAGTCGCGCACGTATTTCTTACGTCCTGCGACATTCGTATGCTTTGCTCGTCGATCACACCGTGCTATACTAGGCTATACACGGAACGATGGATGAAATTCAACGCGAAATCGATCGTTTCCACATTATATTATCTTGGTTATAAAGCTTGCTTGCATTCGCAACAAAGGCGTAATATACTTTCCTATCGCGTTCCTTCCTCGCGAATTTGATTCTCCGAACGGATCGAATCTCTGCGAGAATAGAAGCGAGAAAAATTCCAAAGAAACTAAATAATTGATATGCGATTAAGTCGAATGACGCAAAAATAGAGAGAGAGAGAGAGAGAGACGACGACGTTGATGCTACTGACGAAAGAAAACGGAGAAAAAACTCGACTCTATTTTTACGCTTTTTCTACGTAATTGTCATCAAACATGTGGATCGAACGAACGGGGTGACAAAAAAGAACACGGATCGCTTTCTGCTAGGGAGGGGGGAGAGAGGGAAGGAGGGAGAGGGAACGAAAGAGAGAGAGAGAGACGAGAAAACCGTTGTTAAGTTCCAAGATAAAAAAGATGAAAAATATAAGAATTGCTAGTGACATCCCGTGGTAACCAAAAGGATCTTTTACGAACGATCGTTAAGACGCATCATTCGTACTTATAGATTCGTACGTAAATACGATAGGGAAAGTTGTATAATGCGTTGAAAAACATACACGTCGTCGCCGTCGTCGTCGTCGTCCTCCTCCTCATCGTCGTCGTCGTCGTCGTCGATGAAACATGTCGCTTGAGGGCACGATATAGATATAATTATACTCCGACGATCTTGGGAAAAGCGAATTCGTCATCGTTCCGCGAGCGCAAAGCACGAAGTCACCCCAATGCCTTTCATTGCGCGCCGCATCGTCGTGCGTCGCCGCGTCGTCTTTTAATAGTTCTCCCTGTGACCGGTTTTCCCGTCGTACCGAGATACTCGTTTTACGTCGAGACGCGCCCTCGTTCGACCTTGAAATTCTTATAAATCGGCACGTAGCGTTCGATGTTCGAGACATCCTCGATCCTCAGGATATCCTCTTCCTTTTTACACTACCGCAAGCGATCGTTCTTTTCCCTCTTTAATCCCAAGTATCCTTAACGAGAAGCAGCTCCGTGAAATGGCGAAAAAGACGTACGACCTGTTGTTCAAGTTGCTCCTCATCGGTGATTCCGGAGTCGGCAAGACTTGTATACTCTTCAGATTTTCCGACGACGCTTTCTCTACGACCTTCATTTCTACCATAGGTGAGATTTAAAGCGATTGATCATTCGATCGGCCGTTATTTTTCCTTTCGATTGTTTCCTAGAACGATTTTGCTTCGATCGTTTAGGTTAGACTGCCGATTTAAATCGCCCCGAGTTCGCCTTACCTTCGAACGTCAATTTTTATCGATCACCTTCTCCTCGTCTCTTTTAATTATTTGGTATATTTATGACGATTCTCCTAACGATCGTCATATTTTTACAGGTATCGATTTTAAAATCAAGACCGTCGAGTTGAAAGGGAAAAAGATCAAATTACAGATATGGTAAGGCGCAGTAGATCGTTATCCCTTTGGTACGATTGTTCTAAACGGAAATGTTTCTAGGGACACTGCTGGTCAAGAAAGATTTCATACCATCACGACGTCCTATTACAGAGGTGCCATGGGTATAATGCTCGTTTACGATATAACGAATGAAAAAACTTTTGAGAATATAGTTAAATGGTTAAGAAATATCGACGAGGTAAATATTCTTTTCAAGTGTTTTTATGGCGCAGGATCAATTATTTCTCAGTGCCGTCATGTTTTATAATCGATACTCTTGCAGCATGCAAATGAAGACGTAGAAAAAATGATACTTGGTAACAAAAGTGATATGGAAGATAAACGCGTCGTTAGTACTGAGAAAGGAGAAGCAGTAAGATACATATTACATAATTTAATCAACACCGACAGCGTTCTAACAATTATGTTGCCAATAAAGAATTATTTCTTGTAGATAGCGAGAGAGCACGGCATCAGATTTATGGAAACGTCTGCAAAAGCTAACATCAATATCGATCGAGCATTCAGTGAATTAGCAGAAGCAATTTTGGAGAAAATTCAGGGAAAAGAACCGCAGGATGCTCCGGATAGAGTAACCGTCGATAGAAGGGTGGAGAGAAGTTCCAATCGGTGCTGCTAATTTTATATTATTTATTTAATGGCGCATAATAAACTATCTATATCTATATCTATATATATATATCTATATATATATATATATAAACGCGTGCCACTTGAAATAGATTTGTGGATAGATATAGAACATAATTTAAAACATAATAGCATAATTAAACTCTTTGTGACACTGCCTGATCAAAACTGATTCAGTTAATTGGATGTCAATTGTGGTAATAACATTGAGTACAATTTAATGAAGGGTTGTCAACAAATTATCCAACTTTATTTTTCAATGTAAAATTCTTTCATTATATCCACAGGCTTCAGAGAATGAACTGTAAATGCTATTTTATGCATACATAAATATATTTGTAAGTGTGTCTAATGCACGTATACAGACTGAACCTCCGTTGATGAAGAAAGCTAATATAGAATATCTATTGATATTAGCTTTATCGATAAGGCTTCATTTTTTCATACGAAAATATGCATTAGTGGTCGAACAAAGTTAGTTATGTCATATCGTTTGTTACGAAGCTGAAATCTGTTACCATGGGAAGCATGAGAACGAATGCTAACATTTTAAACATTTCTATCTATCTATGTAAACTTTAATGCTTTTTCATATGAACGTTGCACATCACGTGGCTTCTTTACAATTAAGTTTTAATTGGATCCTTTTTAAATTTAAATTGAAAAGCTTTGAACCAAAAGCTTTTATCCTATTTGTGTAAGACTAATTTACTATAAATATAAATATTCAAGATTTCGAAGTCATTCCATTATTGCTCTATGATCCTTTCAATGTTAAATATTGTAGAACTTATTTCGATACATATATACATCGATATATACACGTATATCGAGTCGAATTATTCGCGTTTTTACGAAATATTTTACGAGTACAAACGAAGTCTTTACCGTGTACAAGTACGGTGAAAATAGAATGATAATTATTTTATATCTGTAACTTTTATTATTCAAACATGAACAAAGATTAAACATATTGACAAATACCTATATAAATACATAAAGAGCGATCAAGTGTCTAGGATTTTCTATCAATCGCTAGACTGCATATAACGTTACACATCTAATATTTTCATCATTAAAGTAAGGAATAATGATATTAATAATTTAGCAATTGTATCATTCATTCAATTGTCATATATAAAGTGCATAACAATAATGTTATGAGTGCCCGTTGGAACGACGTGAAGGTAACTTGGGGGGGGGGGAAGAAAGAAAGAAAAAATAAAAAAATAAACAGGTAGTTCCTAATTAAAATTTTCAAGAGGAAAAATTAATCGTCAGAGATGGAAAATATCTCTGAGAAATGATAATTTTCACTTTACAAAAAAGGAATCGAAACGAATTAATTTCTACAGATTAAAATTACTTTTATATTTTATAAGAAACGTCTTATCTTATAATCTTTATCTACGATTAAAATTATAATAATGATCAAGTGCAGCAACTAAATAACAACGACAAAATGATTATCAATGATATTAAAGATCGACGAAAATCATGATACATATAATTTCAAAATAAAATAATAAGAAACAGTTTTCATTTTCAAAATGAAAGACTAAACGTAAAACTGGGCCAGATGGTAACCATTTTTTGTTTTTTTTGTTTTTCTCCTATTGTCCATATATAGGAAAATATGTAAAAGCTAATTCTCCTTAGACAATATTCGCTTTACATTTCTCCCTTCCCTCACTTGTGGTGTACTCTCTAGGAAAAAGTATAGAGAGTCGAAGCAAGGTGATAAATAAAAGCCTACTACGCGTTTAGTAGAGAAGTTTAATACAGCGGAATGTTCAAGTATTTTCTTTACGTTAATCTCGAGACGCACCAATGATGTAGAGAATATCCACGAAAATGTTAATAACATCTAGGTACAAATTCAATGCCGCAAAAATGTACTCTTCAGGAGAAGTCGAATACTTGTGTTTACCTCCAATTATCATTTGAGTATCATAAATCAAATAGAATGAAAAAATAAGCGCACCCAACGATGCGTAAACAAGTTGCATGATTTTACTAGGCCAAATCATTGCAATAATACCGAATATAATTAAGACAACGAGAGCTATGAACAAAACGGTATGACAACTGGTAAAATCGTATTTCGTTTGAAACGCAAAAATTGTTAGCGCTAAACAAACAGCTGCCGTTATTCCGACTGCCATCAGTACCTGTGAAGCGAAGATACCGTATATATTAACAATTCCAAACTCGTTCCATCATGAAGAACAACTTACTCCTTAAAATGTAACTTACTTCTTCCGATTTGTAGGTAGATGCAGCCATCGCTAATAAAACTCCCTCCGCTAACGTAAATAAGAAAAGAAAGATGAAATTCATCGGAGCCTTACGTCTAACACTGGTACAACAAGCCATACAAATGATCAAAATTATTGTCGCGGCAAAACAAATCCAAAATATTTCTCGATGTTGCATCGCCCATCTCTGTGTTGGTTTATGGTACAGAAATGTAGCTATCAATGATAGAGTGATTAATAACTGAACCATTAAAATTGAGTATACTTTTCTGTAAATAAAAAAAAAATTAATTATATCATATCACGAATCAGGATCAGCGACAAGGCTGATCAATCTTTTTAACATTAAGATGCACACCTAATAAACCCATTTCTTATCGTTTTGTCATTAAACTCAAATCCCTTTATGTCGTCTTGTAAGGGATCTTCCGCATAACTTGAACCATACATCCCTGGTTGCGGAGTTACACCAAATGGTGTTCCGGTAGGAGGTGGAACGTGACCGTAAGGTGGTACACCTGGTGGTGGCACAAATCCTGGTGCTAAAATAAAAAGAAATGAAATATAATAAATACAATCGTTTGACAACTCGTCTATTAAACAAATTTTGTTTACGTGGTGGAGCGTTTCCTCCCGAATATGGAAGTGGATATCCTTCCTGCGGCGGCGGATAACCAGGATTTTGTGGCGGGTAAGGAAAACCTACGTAACAAACATTGACAAACATGAACGAACGTATTCCAATATTTTCTTTACAATACCCTCTATATTATAATATAAGCATGCATTATCGTGAAGAATTATTATTACACGATCGTGATAAACATTAATACATTGCGTGCCACATCGTACGGATATGAACAACATCTTTGTTTCTTGCAGAAGAGCATATTATTTGTATATGTATGATAAATGTCGTTTACTAATCAGCTATGTCAATACTATGCCTTTACAGAAACTGTATTTACTAATTGACTATATAGATGCGGAGAAAGTTTTGGCACATATTGCATTAATATCTTGAATCTATATTTCCTATAGGGTTGTAAAGTGCTAGCATATATTTTATATATATATATATATATATATATATATATATATATATTAAATATATTTTACAAATTGGGTAATAAAAAATAAATATAATTTCTTTTATCAGATGAATATAGGATTATATATATATAAATGTTACAGAGATGAGACGAAATGACAAATGCCATTTGAAGCATTATTGCAGTGCATTCTGCAGGCTGTGACAGTATGCTGTATTAATACATCAAATTAATATAAAAAAAAAAGAATATAACTTTGGTTAAAACGTAAGAAAAAAATTAAAACCTTGTTGCCCTGGATAGTATCCTGCACCTGGTACGTTCCAAGTGGTCATCTTTTTGCTTGTATTAACTGAAAAAGAATCTATCATTATAACAAGTTGATATAGTACAATGTAATAAGAAAACAGCAATGCACGAATGTATCGGCAACCTTAAAGAGGTAATAACATGCTAATAATATAAACACATTATCTTACAGTATAGTACATGTACGTATGTGTGTGCGTGCGCGTAATGTAGCTAAAAGTAATATAGAGTTAAAAAAAAAAAATGAATACAGCTAAGTTCTTGGAACACTGTACGTCTATCTTATCACTAATAAAATCTTTTGTTATTATTTCGCATAGATAACAATTACTAATAGCTTATAAGGTAGAATACGTCCTCGTAAGAAGAAGCTTATTATTAATGTAGGTATATATTATTAATTGCGATAATTCGACGTTACGAATTATAACCTACGAAGAAAATACGTTCGTCGAAATGTAGGAAGACAAAGAACAGTTCGCAGATAAGTCTTTCCTAAATAAGCAATGCGAAGAATTCATAACAACAAACGAGGACGGCGACAATTACCAAAACATTTAATATTCAGATCAATATTTACAAATCGTAGATAATCGATCTACGCATAAAAGAAGATACGTATACGTAGTTTTCTAGTAATTAAAATGAAACTTAAAACGTCACAATTACTTTCCGGCTATTCCGGGAAAATACCATTAACTTTTTCCGTGAAATTATCGTGATAAGTTTAGAGAGATACGAGATAAGTTTTACATTATATGTACCTTTCAACCGTTACGACACTTTGAGCAATAATACGTTCTTATAACATTCGATAAATATAGTATTAAATGTTGATCGAACGTGTACGTTCGCAAAATGACAGTAAATGCATACGATGTAGTACCTTCTAGAAATAGTTACAATCGATAATAAGGCACATTCGTGCGCCGAATACGATTTGTATTTATTTACCTGTTTACTTTGGCTTTGATAATTATTTTCCGTGAAGGAATAAGATGTAAAAGGCCGAGAACTTGTAACTTGCAAGAAGAGAAGTCTTCGAGTCGAGAAAAAGCCTACTTTAAATCGTTCTCACGCAATCCAATTGTCAATATACGTCCTCCAACGTAGCAGAACGAATAGCGCACTTTGGCAAGTTTCGATGGTTTTCTAACCAAAAGTAATTGATATCAAGTAGGATGAACTACAGGGCGTCTTCTAGATTATGCGCCTGCGTAAAATGTGTTTACTAACAAGAAAAAGAATATCTTATTATATTTAGGTTATATACACACATCCATAGAACAGAAGATTAACAATTTATGAGCTTTCGAGGCAAAGGGTCTTCGTTGTTAATAAAAAATCGATAAGTAAAGTATTTCCAAGCATTTCCAAACAGCGATAATCACTTTCTGTAATAGCTCTATGCTGATTGGCTAACGAGTCGCGTCGAACTTTTAGTAGGGTTACTCATTTATATGGTTCATGTTCGATCGATATCTCTCTCCAATATTTAATTATTAAATATTATTATTAATTAATCGTCGTTTCGTTTTATTAAAATATATCAACAATGAGAACGAAGAGAAAAAAATCTTGCTTTTCATTGGTTCTTCGGATCAAGGTCTTACGCTAGTAATAACACTGTTATACAGAGGCATAATCAGTAATAGCTTGAATACCACGTGTGTGTAATATCTCGTTTGAATTTAGGATAGTCTTGTAAACGAATGTAAGATATCTTTGTGAAATATGACAACGTTTAAAATACATAACGTTAGATTTTACGATCTGGAACCTAAGTCCGCTACTTGTTTGTGTCACGAACCAAAAACGAAGAAGTTAGCACTTGCTAGGTTAGTTTTTATAATTTCAATGTATACAAGCGTCAAATTGATTTTTACGCGTGTTATTTTCTTGTTATTCGTAGAAACGATAATTCGATAGAGGTATGGAATGTTGGGAATGCTCCGTTCGTCGAGTGTACAATCCCTGGTCATTCTGAAAATTCTGTGGAAAGCATTCTTTGGATCGGTTCGAGACTTTTCTCGACTGGTCTTCATGGTCTAATCGTGGAATACAATTTAATTACGTTGGGAATTAAATATAAGGTAGCAGTTACAGGTGGAGCAGCATGGTGCATGGACGTTAATCAACAAAAAACGCTTATTGCCGTTGGTACAGAGGATGGATACATCAATACGTTTTCTATCGCGGAAGATACGTTAATTTACGAACGGATATTTGACAAACAAAAAGGGAGAATTCTATGCATTAAATGGGATAATACAGGAGAAATGATATATACAGGATCCACGGATACCGTAAGAGTTTGGAGCGCCGTTTCAGGTCACGCGATTCATAAAATGACCACGTCTAGAACGGAAGCAAAGAAAGAAACTATCGTATGGTGTCTCGCAGTGACAGACGATAATTTAATTATTTCTGGCGACTCTCGTGGTTATTTGTCCTTTTGGGATCCTCATATGGGCACTTTAATCGAGTCTCACGAAAGTCATACTGCCGATATATTGGCGGTCACTTTGTCTCACGAAAAAAATGTTGTCTATTGCGCGGGAGTTGACCCTGTCGTACGAAGTTTCTGTAAAGTTACTTTAAAATCTAGCGGAAAACCACAATGGGTAAAGGGTATCGAAAGGAGATTACATTCTCACGACGTTAGAGCGTTGGTAGAGGCAGATGGTAAATTATACTCTGCTGGAGTAGACGGATATTTAGCTCAATCGAGTTATCCTCCTAAGATATTAGTGAAATATCCACCTTTGCTTCAGCCACCTTCCGTTATCTTATGCAAAAGATCTAGATGTGTATTGTTATGTTATACCAATTATCTCGAATTGTGGAGACTCGGATCGTCGGTGAAAACTTCTTCGGAATCTGTAAAAGTAGGCATGTTACACCAATTGGATGAAGAACCTATGAAATTATTAGAACTTAGAACAAAAGGGGTTGAAAGTATTTTATCTTGTGCCATTAGTAAAGATTCCAAAACTATTGTGTATTCCACGGATACTCATGTCAGAGTATTCAATTTTGACGTAGTAGAGGGAGACGCTCTGTTGTCAAGAAACGATACCGATATATCTGCGAACAGAATACAGAAAATGTTGTTCAGTCCAAACGGTAAACTATTAGTGACGATAAACAACGATGGAAAGGAGAACGTAGTAACGCTATACAAATTGAATAAGAAAAGTTTGAGGCACATTGGATCGTTCCAAACGACGAATGAATCTATCGTAAATGTCAGTCTCGTATGCTTTTCACCGGATAGCAAGTATTTAATATGTGCCGATCGTCAAAGCAGTATTGCAATATACAAAGTCGATGGAGATCTTACGCGAGAATCTCTTCAGCCGTGGCAGCTACCCAAGTACAGTTGCCCGCCGACAGCTATGGCCGTACAAAAAAGTACTCTAAATCTCGTCGTCGTATATTCCGATCATAAGGTAAGAAAAATAAAATTCCAACTATAAAATGTGACGCTATTATAGCCTTATTATTGTTACGGTATAATTATATATCGAAGCTTACAGACTTATATGACATATGAATTTAACTTTAGTACGTCATGCCTTTATCTCATGTCGAATATTACGTTTTTAGATCGTCGAGTATAATATACCCAGAAAACAGTACACTCAATTTTCAAATAACTTGCAAAGTCGTATTCCGAAACAATGGTTGGCACGTCCGTTTCCGATAATAAATATTTGTTTTGATTCATACAACGAGAACATTATAATAATGCATGATGATTCTACCGTATATATCATAAATAAAGCAAATGAATTGCCAGAAAAAGAAGCGAAAATACCAAAATGTGAAAATGGCGATATCACGGAAGATAGCAGCTCTGCTTTAAGTTTGCAATCGCAACATGCTTTCAAAGTTGCCAAAAAATACAAGGTAATTTTTAATGTCTATCCCGATTTATTCTTTATCATTGTCGTTTTACGAGAAATTATATGTGCGGATTCTACAGCACCTTGTCTATTTGAACTGGTTGAACAACGAAGAAATGGTCGCGGTCGAAGTGAATCCAATCGCATTAACGGAGAAATTACCACCCACGTTAAAACAGAAGTGGTTCAGCGTGTAAACAGGAAAGAAATCGACGAGACCCTTCGAAATAGTACAATTGAAAACATCGTTTTTATAAGGTTTTTTAACGTTTTAAAATGCATTTTCAAATTAAACGAATCGTGTACTCGTACCCGCATTTAAAATCCTATCTCATTATATCTGTAACACTTACCGTCACATCTTCGTTTTGATATTAATTAAAATCTATGTGGGTGTGTGTATATATGGTGCGCGTGCGCGTGTGTATACGCCCACATTCAACCGAGAAAAATAAATCTTTGTTGAGCCAGATAATTTTCTATATCCGTGGATGAACGAGCGGTCCATTTTGGTGAAATATACATAGGGCCGGTGAACTCTAGATTGTATTCCATGCGAGAAGATCTCCAGCCGACCATTGCGGACGCCGTTCTGGGAACGGCCGGTGAAGGTTTCAAGGGAATTGGTGAACATTTAGTCGGGTCTTCCGGCGGTTTTCGCTTGAAAGTATCCGCCGGAAGTGCTGCTTTTCTGCATTCTTCGGCCAGCACCTGCGGTCAGTGGCATTGGAACTCGTTGAAATTCGTGACCGGTCGGCCGCACGATTGTACGCACGAGTATTTTTATGGTACCTTTTGAAAATATTCTCTGGACAAACATTCGTATCTCGCCAACCATTTCCGTTCTGCCTCTCGTTCGGCTTTTATCACCTCTTTACTAAAATTCACAAAAATGTCAAGGTGTTTTCTTTATTTATTTCTTTCTCCTTTAAAAAAGAGACGTGCGAGTGAACGCGTCGACGTACCTAATTCTGTCGAAAATCACTGGATTTTTGATATTATCATAACGCTTTATGTGAAGCGTTCTGTCGACTTTCTTGCTCTCCTTGTAGTCTTGATTTTTCTCCATTCTTTTTTATTCTTTACAACGTCGCCTTAATCAATTAACGTAATACGCGATTCTCGTTCATCACTAACGAACATGTTCTATCCATCTTGTTTGTTCGATACAGTTACCACGTTAGGCGTTGCCGTCGTAAAATCTGTCACGAGATTTAAATCCTGTTCTTAATTTTTTACATTAGGTCGATGAAAAAGAGAAAGAACAAATTTCTATATTCTCCTTCCACAAAGAAAATATTTTTCGTTCTCTCTGGGAAGCACGAAGACATCGGTTGCTTACATCGAACATCGACCAATAGCGAGAGCTAAATATAGATAAATCAAGCCATGTTCCTTAAGAAAAGCCGAAGGCTAAGGGATACCGCGGACTCGTAAATCGAGAAAGCGTTTAATCTTCGCCGCGGTTGTAACCCGTTGATAGCAGCGAGGCGAGCGAGGGCGTAGACTTGGCTTAAGCCTCTAGGAAATAATCAAAGCGGCGATATAAGCACCGACTAAGCTGGCTACGTGTATGCGTTGGAAGTTACGAGACTCGGTGTTATATCGGTGCGACTTCGTGGTGTAACACACGAAGGAAGCTCGAGGAAGGTCGCAAGGAGGAGAAGGAGACGTCGATAGAGTCTCTCTCTCTCTCCCCCTGTCTCTCTTTCTCACGACGAACATAAATGGTGAGAGGAAGAGAGAGGAGGAGGACTGGATCTGCAGAGTGCAATGCGCCGAGATTACGACTAATCTGCGCCCGAGACCGCTCGGAAGCGTAGTTTCTGTAAGTTACATTGCTTAAAGCGTCAGCTCGTTGAACCCCTCGAACTTCGACGACGGCTACAACCTCCGAGCTTCCTCCTTTAACTCTCCTCTTCCTAGTAAGTATAACTTTCTCTCTCTCTCTCTCTCTCTCTCTCTCGCTCTCTTCTCCGTTCGACTTTATGGTCGCCATGGCATTAGCGACGACCGATTCCTCTGGGAAAATTGCGTTCTCGAAACTCACCAAGTTCGACGTCGTACGCACCTGACTCGTGTTCTTCCTTCCTTCCTTCCTACCTTCCTTTCTTAATTCTTGCCTCTCTCGAGTCCCGGCCAGAGAAACTTTGTGTTCTCTCCCTCTCTCACTCTGGGTACTTGGAGATGGACAAGAGAGTTTCTTTGAAGGTCGAGTCTAAGGCGATTCGGTCGGTTTAATCTCGTAACGATACCGTCTGAGAAAGTGCGTGCTCTTTTCGTGGTCCCCAAGAGCTAGAAGTTACGATCCCGTTAACAAACACCATCCCAGAGTAAAATTTTCCAGGGAATTCAATTATTTTCTAAAGCGATCAAATGGAACCGAGCTCTAATTTAATTTAAAGAAACGAGAACTAAAAGTTCTCATCAAGAGCATCGTGTAAAAGATTTATTTATTAGAATCTGAATCAATCCAAACTGACCACGATCGGTGGTCGGACCTTAGCGCGGTAACAACAAAGTTGTATAACTGTATCTCGTGGGGTGAGTTTACACAGGAAGACTAGCTAGATAGGAGAGAGTGTAACGAGATGGGCCAAGATGGAGAAGAAGAGAAGGAGAGGAAGTTGGTAGGTTAGAGCGAGCGTAGAAAGACACGGTGGGGCTTGCTGTAAATTACAAGCAGTACGCCAAGCCGCCTACAGTCTCTCTCTCTCTCTCTCTCTCTCTCTCTCCCTCTCTCTCACTCCTTTCTCTGGTGTGGCGCAGGGGTGTCTAGACGTATAGATAATGCCGAGTTTGTGCGGGGCAGCGCAAGCTAGACGGTCCCTGGTTCATCCAGCCAGCCGAGCCAGCCAGCCAGCCAGCCAGCCAGCCAGCCAGCCAACCGGGCTAGGCTAGACACATCGACCATGCTCCGTTTCTCTCTCTCTCTCCTCTCTCTCACACACATACGCATTCTAGCTCTATCTTTCCTCCCTCTTCCTCCTTCTCCTTTCGTTCCATCTCTTTTCCCTCCACGAGAGCTCGTCGTATTCGCGCATCCGCGAATATATGCCCAACCGGATTTCCCATCGTCCTCGTTGCACCAGCACTACTAGCAGCAGCAGCAGCAGCAGCAGCAGCACGAACCAAGTTCCTCTGGCATTCGGTACAGACGGAAGATGCAAATCCTCCAATAGCATCGCCCGGGAGATCCGAGATCCCATTGGCAGCGATCGTGACGTGGATGATTCACGAGCCTTTCGTCTCTCTCTCTCTTTCTCTTTCTCTTTCTCTTTCTACTTCCTTACTTCATTTCTTCTTCTTTTTCTCTTTAGGTATACGCCGAACGATTTGTTGCTATATCACTTCTTTCCAGATTATTGTACCATTCCTACGACGCACGAAATGCTAGAGAAAAATGTGAAAATTACTAATTACAAAAAAAAAAAAACACCGATTCATTGATACCTGCCTATATGTATATAATCGGTTTGAGGATTTTTACGAGTCCCGAGTTTCCAGTAGTGGTGAGAAAGACGAGAAGGGTGAAAGGGTGGACTGTTTATCAGAGCAAGCTATTATGAAGGATTAAGGGTATCGTGCACTCCGCCAACCCTCTCGTCCTTGTCGGCTCTAGTCGCCACCACTTCTCTCTCTCCCTCTCTCTCTCTGCTTTCCTCTATATCTCTATCTCACTTCCACTCACAGCACCCAAACCTCATCGCCACCCTTTCGCTCGGTCCTCTACCACGCTCCCCCTACCCCTCCCCCTAACCACCGTAGTGTTTTAATCGGCAGACTGCAATGCATAAATCCCCGTTAAATAATACGGCAGTTAACAGTGCCATTAAGCCGTTCGAGATACCGCAAAACCGGTAGGGCGCCGCTATGCGCGAAGTCTGTATTTATCGGCGACCGGCGCGACGGTGCTAGGAAATATTGTTCGCCGTTCGTTTTCCACGTTCGTTTTCTATGGTACTCGATTCGTTCTCCGCGATTGGGTTTAAAGAGAACGCAAAAATTCGATCCCGTGTGTACACGCGCGTTTGTCTATAGGAGATAAGTCTAGCCTTCGTCTAGTCCGTTCTTTTTCGTATTTTTCTTTCGTCTAGTCTAGCTAGACGCCATCTTCGATATATTCCATGTATGTGTTTGTGTACGCTCTAAGAAGACCTGGCGTACGCTGTAGACGTTCTCTCCTTCTTTTTTTTTTTCTTTCTCTTCCTTCAACGAAGAAAGTCACCGGATTTAAGCACCTCTTTTACAACTCCGCAAGCTCGCTTTATATGTTTCAAAGCGGAAAGGGGAAAGTATGTGTAATGAGCGCGAGGATTCCTTTGATACGCGTAACCAGGGCTTTGGAATATTTCAGAGAAATCTCTTAAGGCTTCAGACGGGATACAAATAAGAGGACTCGAAGGAGAGAGAGGGAAATATATTTCCAATCTTCAAGTTCGCTGAAAAATAAAGAAGAAAAAACAAAGAAGTTCATTGGAAATTTGTGGTAACGACTGTAGAAAATTAGTCGGTATTTTAATCAGGCGTACCTTAATTTACGTTTTTTAATTAAACTTCCTGTTAATTTTCGATATGTTTAAAATACAGGTACGTTCAGTGTACGTGCGTATAAGAGAGAGAAGGAGAGAGAATCTAAACGTTAAGTTCGATCTATGAGCGCTAATGGAAGTATCCAATCATTGTCCGAAACGCATCGAGAAGGGTGCATACAAATGGAAAGCCATGCAGAATGCATTTTTCCCTGGCGCAATTCTGCCGCGCCGTATTCGATTTGACGTTTACATTTCTAACATGTTTTATCTATATTTTCAATTAGAGAAATCTCTCTTTCTCTCTCTCCATCTCTCTGCCTCTTCTTTTTACTCACTTTTGATTAGGTAAGAAATAACACCAGTCTGTGTTTTCTTTGCCTCTTCCCAAGGCTCCTTCTCTAGTCTTGCCTCTGTTTACTCGGCGCTCCTCTCAGACGCCGGCGGGTACACGTGCTAATTGCTACGGTATTCGGCCTACTAAATCACTTAATTAAGCAAATTTCTAATTAATTAACTGGCGCCGCGATGATACTTTGATTTAATCATCAACTGCTGCACTTGGAATTCCTCGATTTAAGACAAAAGCACTTTGTTGCTATTGTCGTTGATGCATCGGAGATTATCGGCGACATTTTGAGACAGCGATTCATTTTGATCGGCACGTAATACCGGTGTGCTTCTCGGCTCTTAAATCCCTCTAATTAACTCATCCGCCTATTACGATGCTTCTAACGGTTATCTATCGCCCACGCGTTACCTCGACGTCTCTCGTTGCTTTCTCTTTTCTTTTCTTCTCCGACGAACAAAAAAATTACCAAATCGCAATCGTAAATAATTGGGTACAAAAAGAGAGATCCTTTCGAACATCTGCTTCGTGACAATGAACGAAATGACTCGTTCATTTAGTCTCTTGATCGACACGGATATGGGTCGTCGTCGAGTCGACGAGTTATTAATACGTTTATAAAAATGTAACGGATTATGACTTGTTTTTGTCGCTGAAAAAAATTGGAATTTTTATTTATTTTTTTCGATAGTCGAATTTATGATCGTCATAAAGCGTTCAAGCATCGAAATACTCGATTAAAACGTTGCCACAATTTTCAAAAGCAAGACTGCAAGACGTTTTATTAACACGTCTAATTAGTCAATTTCTATTTAGGTATTCAACATTTCTACCTACATTCGAATACCTCTTCTCCTTTTAACGAGCGAAAAGCCGAGTAGACGCAGCGGTATATCGTCGCGAGTACTCATCTCACGACCCAATCTCGAAGAAGAAACTTTTTACGAGGAGAGAAACGCGGAGACGGCGAGTGTCTCTTTCACTGCAAATTACGTAGAAACGGCAGCTCCCTTCCAGGGACATTTCTCTCGTCGTGGGGTATCACGAAATGAATCACCATTTCCTTCGAGCTCCTACTGTGAGACGTAACTGCTCGTGGTCCATTACTCTTATTTAGAGATGCGTTAGAAAAAGTATAACAGATCGGTATACTTAATCCAACTTGACCAAGGAACGATTAAGATTGATCTTTGAAAAAATCACATAAAACGTAAAGTTTTGCAAAAAAAAAAAACAAAAAAAAGCGAAGGAATTTCAAAGAAGCTACCGACCCTGTGTCTTTTATTTACCAAGCAGCGCGAAGGAAAAGCCTAGACTTTACACTACGAATACCTCTATCTCTTTCTGCAAGCTTTGTGGTACACACGAAACACGAGCAAACACACTTACACAAAGTGCGAGTATACACGTGCTCGAGGTTGCGACAAAACCTCATGGCACGCACGTTGCAGTATCGAGTCTGGATATATGGAGTGTAGGCGCGACTGTGTGCGAATGCATGTAGGGACCTGTACGTGTGTACACGTTTAAGAGAGAGAGAGAGAGAGAGAGAGAAGAGCGTGCAGACGGGTCGAGCCGATGGTAGCGAAGCAAACAAGGCATCCAGGTCAGACCGTCTGCTCGCTGGCTGTGTCATCGACTGCTACGAAGCGTCTTCCGCGGGTACACATATCGACGTCTCGGTGTTTTGTCAACACCGGCTGCTGCTACCTTTGGATATATCGTCTCGTCAACAACGTCTTTCTACGCTTTCCTTCGACTCCGACCAACCGCTTTGCATCTCTTCCTTCTCCTTCTCTTCTCTCTCTTTCTCTCACCTCCTTTCACCCCCTCTGAAGATGGTGTAAAGTGTACGCGTTGTTCGCACCGTCGAGACACGCCGAGCCGACGTGAGAAACGCCGAAGCGTTTCTCCTCTCGCAAACTCAAACACCTATATCTCGAGAGTTTTACTTCGGCGTTATGCAAAGACGTGATTCACCTACGTACTGATTCGATACGAGACCAATCCTTTCTATTTCGTTACACGATTCTCCACCTGTGTCTTTTGATTGACAGTTTCCGTTTTTCCACGAGTCCCCGAACGAGTTTAGATTCCTCACTTCGTATATACTTTCCATCGTTGCTAACTGCGAGACACTGTAAGACACTTAACGTTTTTACGAGGCAAGTTTTTACCTTCTGGACGGATTTTAACGAGAATTCGTACGGGAAGGAATAACGGAATCGTAAGAAACACGATAGAAACGCGGGTGCTTTGTCTCGTAAAACGTACCAAAGAAAGAGAAAGAGACAGTCTCTCGCTTGTTCTTTCGTTCGTTCGTGCTACGATAAAAGCTTCTTGGTAGGTACGGACGAGATCGTAATTTGTAGCTCGTTTCTCTTTCCACATTCGCATTTGAATTCTTCAATCCAACGTAGGCACGCGAAGCTCCGCGCCATTGTCATCGTCGTTATCCGCGTGAACGACCCTTGTTTTTGCAACGGAGTAAAATGGAAATGATAAGGAACGTTATAAGAACGAGGTGAAAAAATGAAAAATGTTGAAAATGACGGGAGAATCGTAGACGCGACCTGGGCGTGATTTCATTTTCGAAGCGAGTCGAGCGCGATAAAGGGGTGGCTCGGGGGTGGAAAAGTTTTCCACGGTAACGCAATGAGAGAAACTGGTAGAATACGTGGGAGGAAAGATAAAAAAAGGGGGGAAGATAGGTGAGGGCTAGAAGGGAGAAGGAAGAGGAAGGAACGGATAACGCAGGCGGCAGACGGGCGCGGTCATGGCGAACGGCATTTTAATAGGTTCCCGTGGTTTCGACGAAAAAGTTGGGAAACAAAATAAAATCGGCGAAAGCGACGGTACCTCCTGGCCTGACTTCGTTCTTCGTTCGTACGGAGTTACGACGTTGGCTGGCTGGCTGGCTGGCTAGCTCGTCTGGCTAGCTCGGCTGGCCAAGCCGGTCGGGTCATGCATATTCACGCGTGCCATTCGTACGCACGGAATTAAGCGTCCAGGGAATTAAAACGCTTTTTGGTTCGCGAGCGTAACATCCCTCGTCTCCCTCTCGCCTCCGACCTATTCCATGGCCGATTACGTCGGGGACTTTTCCAAGGACGGAACTTTTCTGCATTCGTAAAGAGGAGAAAATTCTCATGGATTTCCGCCGCCATTTCTCTTTCCTCGGAGATTTACGAGACCGCTGATATTCCTCGATGAATTTACGAGTTGCCGATAAAAACGATGGGAGAGGGCTTTGAAATCTTAATTGGCAACGAGTGATCTATGAATATGTCTCGGTATCGAGGCGCAAGTAGAAAGCTGAGCATTGTCTTTAGATCGTATTTCGTTATCCTTCAAAATTACTTTCCCTTCCTGCATCGATATTTGGATTGCCTGGGTAAGAGCAGGAAGACGAGAAGAAGACGAGAAAAGGAGACGTCGGGATAAAGGCCGCGAAACCTCAAACCTCTAGGAATCTCCAGCAGCGTAGTATCGCGTCTGCTCCCTTCGGCACCGCACCCTCTACCAGTGCAGGACCGAAACGACACCCCTTCCACCCCTCTCCCAGCCCAGCTACCGTTTTCATCTCTCCTTTCACCCTTCCTCCTACTACTCTTCCTTTTCCTCCCGTCTCGTCTCGTCTCCTACTCCTCCTCCCTCTCTTCCTCGTCTCCAGCCCTACGAAGCCAGCATTCGCCTATCCGCCCTTCTCTCCTTCCCTGCTTCCCTCGCACACCCCCAATTGCGTCTCCTGAAACTCGTCGGCACTCCAGACGACGGCGGCTCCGGTAACGGAGACCCCTTGAAACGCCGAACGAGCGCGTTACGCCCGTTTTCTCCTAGACGATCGCATTAAGCTATATACTCGTCGCCGACCGCTGGACGAGAGTCCGACCTTTCGATCCCTTTCTCTACTCACCTTTTAACCTTTCAATTTTCATTCCTGAAATAAAGGAACATCTAGTCTCCTTGCGAAAGAAAAATAAATGGAACGTAGTACGGAGTAGTTACCTGACACGAATGAATAGAGATGAAAGTTTACGCAGTGGGATGGATGGTGGGTCGATTCGAGTCGACGCAACCATGACATTGAAACGTAACGTCGAAGTCTGCGTGCACTCTCTTTGATACAACGTCTGACGGCCGTCGACCGTCACCGTCGACCGTCACCGTCGATCGTCACCGTCGTCGTCGGCGTCGCCGCCGTCGTCGGACAGACGGCTGAACGATTAGACAAGAGGGCTGACGTCACGACTCTTCGCTGCTTCCCCTTCCTACGCTCGGCGAGGTTCACTCCCTTCTGCCCCTCGGCAGCTTTACTCTCGACGACAGAGCTCTACGACTCGCGGACCCCTTCGTTTTTGAGGCACGACGATGGCCCTTCAGAATGCAACTTTATTCACCGTATCGAGAATCGAACAATGAACGAATTCCAAGTGTTAACGTTGCCCCTCGAGGCGTCGAAAGCGTACAACAACGGAGCTACTCTTTTTTCAATTTTTCGAAATCACTCTTCGGGTTTGACGAAAGAAATAATTAAAAAAAAAAAAAAAAAAAGCGAGTCCTGGATTCGGCTACAAGATAACGAAAACGCGCGAAAACTCTTGGATGATCCGTCCTATCTCGAACCGATGGAACCAATCCAAGTGGAACGTTTCCAATTCGTGCCCTCGCACGGTAACAATACCGCTTTGCGGGAAAATATCGCATAAATTATTCTCCAGTCGCATAGTTTTCCGCTTGCTCGAATCGATCCCTAGACGTCTTCCTTCCTTTCTTCTCTCGCATTCCGAGAGCTTGCTCGACCAAAAGATATTCATCTTCTAGATGTACATCCTGCTGTAGGATAAACCGTGCGTTAAATGATCTTCTCGGAGCGCCAACTGATCAACTAGATGAAATGAAAAATAGCGAAGATTCGAGTAATTATATGTTAATGCTGATGTTCAATACTATTCATCGCGCGAGAGAGGGAGAGAGAAAGAGAGAAAGCATTATTCGGTTACATCTCGTAGACGAGGTGTTACGCCTTGAGACAAGGGGTCAGCAGCTCGCTCGCGTTATATTCCTCCCGGATCTCGGGAATGTTCACTTTCGTATGCGAAAAGGGGGAGGAACAATGGCGTAAGTGGCATGCACGACCGCACAAGCGGACAGACGGCCCTGCGGGAAATTGCATTGCACGCATCGGGCGAACACGAAACTGTACCCTCTCTCTCTCTCTCTCTCTCTCCCTCTCCCTCTCTCTGACTTGTAAGCGAACAAGCTAGTCCATCCGTCTGTCTCTCGCCCCTCGTCAGAGCCCGGGTGTCCTTCCTGCCCACTTAGGATCGTCGAAGAGCCACCTGTCCCTGCGTATCCTATCCATCCGTCCAACCATCCGTTCGTTCGTTCGCCAGGCAGCCGACGCTTCGCGCTTCCGGAGACTCGAGTGGCGTTCTCGCGATGCTTCGAATCGACGATCGAGTTGACGCCACCGGCAAATCGGTTGAATTCACTCCGAGGAGTCTGAAACGAACGATTAAGCATCTTGATCCATCCGATCTATCAATTCTATCCATGATTCTGAAACAAGTTAATACGGTATGACAAAAATCAAGGAAGTTTATAGATAGTATTCCGAATAAGGTAGACGCGTTAGACGTGTTTTCAAGACGGCGTACTCGTCTTAACAAAGACCAAGAGAAAGGGAGAAATAGGTTGCTTTTATTCGTCGATCTTTCAGCTTCCGCGTAATCGGTGCCAAAGATGGTCTCAGGGTTCGTAACTGATACCAGGTATCGAGGCAGCTTTAACGAGAAAAAAGGCATGTCCTTCTGCGGTGGTAAAGCCGAGAACGCAAGCGAAAAAGGTAGAGAGAGAGAGAGAGAGAGGGCCGAGGGAGAACCACGTAAGGCGGTGGCAAAGCAGCGAAGGAGTCGGCAGGACTTATCTATAAGGAGGCAAAGAGAACGGCAGACGCCCGCTCGTCTAGACTCGCCTCGACTCGACTCGACTCGACTCGACTCGACTCAACTCTCTGCAGTCACTCGATAAAAAACAGTCCGCCGCTTTCCTGGCCGTCCAATCCATTGGCGTAAAGTATAGTGGCACCCTATACCTGTTTTTTTTTTTTCCAATTTCTACATACATTCAATTCCATACATTGGTTTAAAACAAATTATCATTGCTTTTTTTAACAAAGTTTTCTTGGAAATTTTTTTTATGTTCCTTAGCTACAATGATATCCATTAGCCGCACCGATGAGATCGTCAGGACAATATTTTCCAGGACTTTTGTGAATGAATGAAATGAAAAGGATGAGAAAGAAGACGACGAAAAGTAAAATAGAAACGCAGTAAACGAGGGAAAATCATTTTGATCGACAGATACGAGGCTCGAGTCGCTTTCTCACGGTCCGATCGCGATCGGCGTCAAAGAAGCGAGGAGACGGAAGGTGGTCTCTCTATCGGTCGTTTTCTTGTTCGCATCGAGCACGTAATCGGTACACGTGCGCGTCTGGCTCGTCGTCGGCAGGTGCCAGCTGTGGTAGGGCTTGCTCGATGACCTTTCCGAAAAGGGCGAGAGAGAGGGAAATATACGCGCGCGTGTGAGTGTGTGTGCATATGTATATACATATATACATATATATATATCCTCTCTGCGTTCCCCCACCTTTGGAAAAGAGCTTCACGCGCACGAGCCGGCAGCTGCAAGTAGAATCGCAAAGTTTCCTAGTTGGTGTCGACGCCAATGCAGAAATTACCCCCTGCGACCCCCTGGACCGTCTGAGCGGTGTCTAGCCAGCGCCCCCTACCTCGAACACCGTGGTAGGAGTCCCCGCCCTCTCTCGCTCCGGTCTGCATCCCTTCTCACCCCTCCGAGCCAAGCCTCGAACCACGTCGACCTTCCCCCTCCGCCTACACTCGACGGGGGTGCAGTCTAGCCAGTGACTATAGTCCTCCAGCCATGCCAACGTTATATCGTGCGTCAGACCGAAGACTACACGGCATTCTCCCTCGAACCTGGACTATATAGCGTTTTAGCGAAAGCCCGAATCGACGAGACGTCGTCGCCGTCGCCGTCGCCGTCGTCGTCGTCGTCTTAGTCCTCTTCGTCGCCAAGCGAGAGAAGCAGGAAGAAGGTTGAAAGGTGGAAATTTTCTATACCACCTTCCTCGACTTTCTCAAAGACGTTTGGAATACCGTTGAGATATGCAAATTATCGAAGACTTGTAGCTTCGAGGATTGCCCGACAAGTTCCTTTCTTTTTCCTCCTGCTAGTCGATTATATTTGGATAAAAGTTTTTTAACGTTTTGAAATTGTTATAAAAATTTGATTACTTTAATCGTTGATATCGCGCGACTCTATCCGTCCTTTCCGCTTTCCATTCGCTCTCTTCCTACAATTCCTCCTAGCGTGACTAAGGGCGATTAGAGCGAGCTCTGCCATGGGAGAGGGAAGAAGTTTAGTCTCGATTTGATTGGGGTAGGTCCCAGACGTATAGTCGACGCTATAATATGGCTCCTTCCACAAAGAGTAGCAAGGTCAGTGACGAGGGACTTGCCGTTAATTAACGTCTTGCCGTTAAATCATTCCGACGAATCTCCAGGGAGATGACCAGCCGTGAAGCGACGATTCTATTCTCCCCGTTCGTCTTCCTCGTCATCGTCGTTGGCTAGCCTGTATCAAGAAACTCGATATTTTATTATCAGCTTCACGATGAACTTTATCAACGCCTTTACGCCCATTTTTTGAAACAATTGAATAGCGACTGTCTCTTCTTCTTCTTAATTTAAAAAGGAAAACTTGGCGGATTTAATACGAGACCGAAAGAGCCAACGATAAAATGTCAACAATAAATTTCTCAAGATGTCTTGATACGTCGACTTCGTGTTTTCCAGCGATTGAGCTATTCAGATATCGCTAAACGCGACGTCGCTTCAAAAGTTGCTTTCCGGTTCTTATCGTATCTACTAGAATCTTGACTCATCGAGGCTATTATGAGTACCTATCGGGCAATCGTTCCTCGATAAGATAAAAATGAGATTAAATATTTTTCTTCTTCCGATCGCGGTTCCTTCCCTTTTTTTTTTTTCTTTTTTCTTTTACTTCTTCCTTTCTCTGCTTGAAAATCTACAGGAAAATATCGGAACAGACGGATGAAATAATACCGTACCGGCGAGACGCGCTTGGCGATGACAATTATTCGCATTGAAACGGCGTACGGGTATCTGGAGTAATTACTATTCATTTTGCGTTGAAAAGGATCGAAAGTACAACGAACCGACGGGGAAGTTTATGGAAAATCCCACACGAGCGCCATGGCGACGCAATGTTCCGCACGTCGCGTTGCGTTTCCAAATCCTCGCGACGCCGATATCGAATTCATTTGGTTGCTCAGCGATCCGTGAAAGAGACATCGTCGTTAATCAAATTTCTATCGTATCTTGTTCGATATCATAAATGAAAAGGACGAGCGTACGTTGAAAGGAGGAGAATGAAAGGACGATCCCAGGGTAAAGACTGGTCCCATTGAGGGTGAAAAGAAAACAAGGGAAACTCACGTTCTCGGGAGACTTTGGAATCGAGCTCCACCCCTGTTACGCGTGCCACGGTTAGTCGAGGGCCAGGCCGGGCCAGATGGTTGTCGTAGGTTAGTGATCGATAAAAACTTATTTTCCGCCTACGTAGCCGACGCAATCGAGCTCGTAGGGCCGTTCGAACGACACGGCTCCTACGAGCTGGCGAGAAAATCATTTTCTCATCGAAAATGCGTGCCAAACGAGCAAATCCTTCCGTAACCCGAAATTTGACGTTAAATCTCACGAATTTCCGCCGATTCAAAATTACCGCGCCTCGGCGTTCTCTCCGACCATTCCGCGTAGTAATACGCAAATTTGTGACGTCATTCGCTCGTACTCGTCCGTAATCGCATGCACGCATGCACGTGAAAACGTAAACTCATTTCGCTTACGCACGCGCTTCTCTTCGTTTCTCTCTCTCTCTCGCTTGCTTCGCGGTATGCGCAGCCGAACGAACGAAAACACGCCACTTTCCAAAAATAACGGCCGCGTGAGTCAACCGTGGAGTCTAAATAGGAGCTTCGCCGCATTTAGAGCTCCTATCTGAATCGTACGCGGTGCTCAACGCGCCAAATAATCCTGATAATACGCGTTCGTCCAAGTACGACGAGAAAAAAGCGCGCGCGCGCGAGAGAGAGAGAGAGAGAGAGTCGTCACCTTTCGATTCGTCGATACAAAAAATATTTATCGATAGAGCGCATCCGATCGTCGACTCTTCTCTCTTTTTTTTCACGGCGATCCTTTGAAAGTACGTAGAAAAGAAAGAAAAAAGAGGAAAAGAGAAAATGCGTGCGACCTTGCACGCACGAGATATACGCTCGAGTCACGTCACAACATCGTTTAGGTTTACGAGATACTAATATGCGAGAAACGCGTCACGGCGTGTCACCATTTTTCGAAGGTTATCGCATCTTTCCACGAAAGACGTCTCTCTCGTCTCGCATTATCGCGAGATATCGTACGATACCTATGAATTTCCCACGCTTTCGAAGGCCCGCAGTCAAGCTATCGACTCGTAAACTCGGCTGTCCATAGAAATTTGAGGTTAACGAATCGACGCGTTTGTTCACGCGTACGTACTTCGTACCTGATGCGTTTCGTACTGATCGGCACGTGCCTAGCCGTGCCACCGATAGACCAGAGAGAGAGAGAGAGAGAGAGAGGAAAGAGACTCAAGAGTGGGGAGGAGGAACGCAATTTGGAACAGCTTCCTTCCGTTACGTAAGAATTCGATATTAAAACCGTGTTTGTACGTACGTACGTACGTTTGAAAATAACCACGAAAAGATATTTTCTAAAATTCTTGGATGGTGGCCAATAGCGAATATTATTGCCAAACAACGAACGCTCGAAGCTTACGTCGTAAAATATGAAAAGATTTGCCGTGCGATAAAGTGAGAGAGGGAGAGAGAGAGACAGAGATAAAACAAAAATACACGTATATACACGTAGAGGGCAAGAGAGGAAGAAAAACGTGCAAATAAAAAGGAGGAGTAGTAGGAAGGAATAGAAGAGAGAGACAAAGAAGGAGAAAGGGAAAGAGAGAGTTATACCTGTCCCTGAGGAAAACTCAATTCGCGGCCACTTTGACGCACCCTCCATTTGGATGGATACGCACTATTACAAATATACAAGGTATATTCCTCCGCATCCTCCCTCTCTCTCTCTCTCTTTCTCGTCTTTGTCTCTCCTTCCTTCCCAGACACACACTCTCTCTCTCTCTCTCCCCCCTCTCTCTCTCCCCGTCTCTGTCCGTATGTCTCTCTCGCACTCTACAAAGATACACGAGCAAGCGACACGAACACAGGGAAAGTCTGGCTCACACAGACAGGCGGATATCGCGACGGTGGTGGCGGCAGCAGACACGTGCGCGTGGGACCGGCAACAATTCCTGACCAAAAAGCCGGAGTCACCCTCGCTGGCCCCCCTCGTCCTCCTCCTCGTCCTCCTCTTTCCCCGGCACGCAGGAGTGTCTGGCTCCGACGACCGTCATCAGCGTGGCATCGACGGAACCGAGGGGCTCGGAACACCCGGCGCATTGGCGTGCGCGCACCGCATCGGGGGAACGCCGCCGACGTTTACGGGGAGGAGAGAGAGAGAGAGAAGCGGCCTGGACGAGGCTACGTACTCGTGACGTTGCGTCTAGACGCCCCCTCCACCTCAACCCGAAACGACGCCCACACAACGAACCCAGCGCCGAGGGAACTTTTCTCTCTCCCTCTCCCTCTCTCACTTCTCCCCCCTCTCCCTCTCTCCGTCGTACAGACTCGTGCAGCATGCACGTAAATCACCGACCGTCGGACCTCTTTGTTTCCAACTCATCCCCACAGATGGCGACGTACGCGTTCGGCGCGCTTTCCAAGTAAACGCGCGAATCTGCCTCGAGCGATGCAACGTCCTCCGACTTGATTTTCCGCCGTCTCTTCGACGATTCTTCTAATCATACGTATATTTTTTATTTCCTCTCAGACGACGCGGTGGCAAAGAAACGAATGAAGCAGAGAAGGGGACGAGTAAAATGAAAAAAAATATATATATATATATGCGATACAGGTAAACAAATTGGTTAGCTTTTTTTGGTTAATCTTCGTATCGTAGGATCGGACGTCTTTTGTACGAAGATTAATGTCCGTTCTATTAAAACGATAGCGGTACGCCTTAACGAGTCGATTTTTATTAACGTCGTTCGCTTTTATGCTCGATTTCGCTAGTAAGGGCGATCTCGTTAGAAGGTTAGAACGCTAGATATCGAAAGCGTCATTTTCGTTGAACGTTTTTATCGCCCTCTTTATGCCACGCTTCTCGACTAAATCACGATCGATATATATATATATATATATAAATAAATATATATGTATGTCGTAACGGCCGACCCTCGAAGACGAGTCGTAAATAATAAAGCATTTTTGTAAATATTTATCGCGTAGACGACGTCATGCGAGAAGAAGCTAATAGGCGACAAGATGAACAAGTATCTGAAGAATAGAATAGAAGCCAGTTCCTCGTTGGACCGGTATCGATCGCAATCAGGTAGGAACGATCGTAGACGATAGAAATAACCTCGCATCGATCGTTTTGCGACGTGTCGGCTTTCAACGCGAAATTTGTTCATTCTCGAAAGCGAGGAAGGGAAGGAAGGAAGGAAGGATGTTAGAAAGGAAGAAACAAGGAAGAAATTCGCGACGCATTTCCAGCGACCTTGAAGATCGCCAACGGGCGGTCCTTCCTTCGGAGGAAAGTAATTTTGCTCGAAGGTGAAGCGAAGTGGAGTTGGGTAAGGGGAAGTGCGTAGTTTCCTCGGCGGTAAGCGCGCGGGCTAATTAAATTTCATCGAGCCTGGTATACGCTACCAGCACGGCCATGGCAAACAGGAAAGGAGTTTTAAATACCCTTTGTCATTAAGGCGCAAGGTAAAGTTCGTAATGGGAACTCGTGAAGCGAGGATTACGAGATTACCAGATAGACTCGTCGAAAGAACGACCGTCGAACGGTATGCCGTTTGAAAATTATTTCTCTTTTACGCGCACCGTTTTTATGAAACGTCGCGACTTGGAGAGAAAAAACTAATTTTATATTTGAATTTTCTTGTCCCGTCGACGTAAGTTTCGTGCGATTTTTGCCGGATATACAAGGCGCCAGGGTGTACATAAAACGTTCGGCTTAACGATCGACTATCGCCGGTCTCGTAATTCGAACATCGGTTCGATGCACGTTCGTTCGACGTGCGCGTACACATACTCGAGGCGTCAGCCACGAAGGAGACTACGGCGCGAACACGAGACAAAGTGTCTCGCGAGCTTTGTTGACTTGTCTTCCTCCTCCTCCTCTACTTCCTAGTCTTTTCCTGCTCGACTCGTCTCGCTTCGACTATGTCTTCTAATAACGATCGAATCAACGTCGAACGTCGTCGGGCGCGTATTTACGACGATCTCTCGCGGTGTGCAAGCTCGTAAAGGAACGACCGTCCTCCAAAGGCCGCCTCTCTTCCCTCTTCCTTTTGCTCCTCCAAATGCTTCTCCTTCGTTCTCCTTAATAAATAAGACGACGTCGAGAGCTCGTCTTCTTCCCTTCCTTCGACCTTTTTTCTCGGCGAGAGAAAAGCGTGCGCGTCTCTCGACACGAGACGCGCGGTCGGGACGTGTTTTTTTCCCTTTTTTCTATCTATTTATCTCTCACTCGTGAACGTTCGAACGAACGTTAATAATAAACTTTTTTCTTTTCCAGCGACGACTCGAGAAAGGATCGTCTCCTTTATGCGAGACGATACGCAGGAAACGTTCGACCTTCGCCGATGTAGGACGAAGTTCTCGAAGCGACGACCTGTAAACAAGTAACGTCCTTATTTTATCTCTTCTTTATACCTCGCAATATCCACGCGTGCTGCGGTGGGACGCGTATTCTCACGATTTCGCGTAAAAACGCAGCTCGAAGGAATTCTCTCGAGGATGTAGAATTGGAAGGCTTCGTGAAGAAAGAGGGAAACTCTTGGCCAAAGCGCAGAGAGAGAGAGAGAGAGAGAACGACTTTCGAACGGCGGAGAGTAGAAAAGCCGGTGCGAAGGAGGGACGCGCAAACTTTCTTCGTTTTTTGATTAATTTTAGTCGGCGACCAACAGGCACGTTTCTAAAATGGTCCCCATTCTTAGTTTTCCGTGTATATAACACGCGAGTTTACGTCGGGAGCGTGGCGACGTACACGCGCCCCTTAAGACCGTTTATTGGACGCGTTGGAAAGATTTGCAAATTGAATTCGTCTCGGGATATCACGATTTTAATAAAAAAGCGATTGTTTTCTTCGCTGGTCGACATTAAGCCAAAATGCTTATTATCCCTTTCGAGTCGTAAGACGCAACCCTTGCTTCACCCTTCGTCTTTCCGCCGCCCCTCCCCCCCTTTCTCTCTCTCTCTCTCTCTCTCTCTTTAGGTTACAAAGAAAAAGAAAAAATGTAACCAGATGGCTTTTGTTTAGTCTGGATCCGTAGCCCTCCTAACGCGGTTTATATGTAGTTGCACGAGTCTCTCCGTGTGCGGAGTGTGAAACCGCCTCTTGAAACGCCACTATTTTGCATCCTGTGTTCCGATTCTCTCTCTTTTCCTTCTTCTTTTCTGTTGATTGACAAAAAGCTTGATCGACTTTTTTAGCCGAGCAAACTGTATTATCTTAACCGCTCCTTCCCTCTTTTTTAGGCCATTCGAATGCGATACTCGACGATGAAATCCCTTCGTAGTTCGAAAGAAGCAACGTTATGCTTCCAAGATTCTTCTTTCTTCTCTTCTTGACTCGGGGAAAAAGAGAAAGCTAGGGAAGTTTGGCTTTCGTGCCAAATTCGGTCGAGCGGATTGCGAGACGCGCGACCCGGATGAACAAATAAAATCGAGTTATTCGGTACGAAGGCGTCATACACCGCGGTTTTGCGCCAACTAAAGAAGAAAGGATTATAGTCAACCGAACTGTAGATGCGTCCCACCGAAGAAGGCGAACGAATTTCTTTCTTCGTTTGGAAGAAAAGAAACTTTTTTGGAAAAAAAAAAATCGTATTACTCTCGTTGAGATCCGAAAGAAAATCGAAATTCGGTGCTTTGAAAAATAGAGAAAGATCGTGGGTACATCGCGCGATCGGCGATGACAGCGTTCGTTAACCAAATACGTACCGATCCACGTGTCAGAGAACAGTAGAATCGTACTCATGAATATACAAAAGTTGGCTAGCTGGCCAGCGAACGGCAACAGCCGTGCAATAACAACGAGCGAGCGCGTTGAACTTGGCATAAAACGCGATTAACATTAACTCGACAATAACTCTGCCGCATTAACAATTTATATTTCGTTCCCGGCTATTCGTCGCAATGCGGGTACGACAAATTATTCTCGAGAAAGGAGCCACGTGACGATCTGGCCTTTTGTTCGGCTCGTCGGTTACCATCTTTTTTCCTCGTTCCCCGGCTTCTTTCTCCGACACAATTATCTTTATTATTATTAATCGAAGTCGAAAGATGCGATTAAGAGAGAGAAAGAGAGCTATCGCGCTATCCTCCTTGAGGAGCTATCGGTAAGCGGGAGATCTGTAATGGCAGATCTCAATGGCTCGGTCTTTCGCCTCGCGTAAAGCGAAAAAAGGAAGAAAAAGGAAAACCGTAACAAAAATGTCTTTGTCAGGTCCCCGCGCATTCTTCGTCAGGCCGACAATTACATTCCACGCATCGCTTTGAGCTCGCTGTCCACCCCGCCCGCATATGTTTCTCCCTCTTTCTCTCTCCCTCTCCCTCTCTCTCTCTTTTGCTATCTCATTCTCACTCGTTCTCTCCGTTTGTGTCCCCTGTGCCTTCCTACCGACCACGCATCGTCACGTTTTGCTCTTGCAAAATTTCAATACGCTTTACAAGGTGCCGGACAGTCGGGTGGCAACATCAAAGAGATCCCGCGCGTATTTTGCGTTTTACTACCTTGGGAGAATTTGTCTTTCCAATACCTGACGCATTGCTCTCACCTTTGATTCGACGGAAATGAAAAACGAGCTTCAAAAAATGGACGGGAAAGGGGAAAAAAGGAATTTCGAAACATTTCGTTTTTAGTTCCTTCGTTTCTGCGACAATTTTATCGAAGGTTTCCTTCGTTTTTTTTTTTTTTTTGCGAATTTGAAATATTTAAGAAACGTTACGGTATTTCGTTCGCAATAGTTATTCCACGTGAATTTAGCAGTAGCAGCATCGTGCTTTCGACGAGAAGCAAATCGCATTTTATCTAAGCGACGAGCGCTGCGTTGGTCATCTTGAGGTCGTTGCACCATTGTTTACTCATATAATACGTTTATTGCTGTGTTTTGTCCTCTCTCTCTCTCTCTCTCTCTCTGCCCGTCCGTCCGTCCGTCCGTCCGTCTGTCTGCCTCCTACGTAGCGAAACAATGAATCGTTTATGCACGCTCGTACCTAGACTAAAAGAAGACTCGAAGAGATGAATTATTTCCTATCGAACGTATTGCTCTATAGCATCGTGCTATGGTATTAATATCAATTGTTCCCAGAGAAATTTCGAACAAGAAAGAAAAGCTACGTGTATATTTTGTATACGCGTAAAAAATTTCTTTTTGGAATTTGACGATGATTATGAAAGACTTTTTGTAGACAAATTTAAACTTTTTTGCAGCATTTTTGCGCTCATCGTCCTTTTCGTTTGCTCGTATTTTTTTTACGGCCACTCATAGGATCGAGCGTGGAAGAACGATGAAGAAAAGAGGGGACGGTTAAGAGATTTTGGACGAGTGCATCGACGAACTCGTGGAGTGGGAGTTCGCTACGACATTGGTTGCAACTTGTCTGCTCGCAGTCTGAGTGCTGCTACTGCTGCTGCTGGTGATGGTGATGGTGGTGGCGGCAATGCTTCTCTCTCTCTCTCTCTCTCTCTTTCCCCTTGTGCTTCTCCAACCCCAGAGAGAGAGAGAGAGAGAGAGAGGGTGGCAAAGGGGTTGGGGTGACTCCGTCTAGACTAACCCCCGATTCACCCCAGCAGACAAGCCAACCAAACTGTTCGAGTGAACTGCTCCGTTCTCTCTCTCTTTCTCTCTTACTGTTCTGCTCGCACCCCCTTAAAAAGTTAAAATACTCTGTCCTCGTAGCTCTGCCACCCTCCTGCCGGGAATCCAGCAGCCCTAGCACCCCCTCTCCACTTCTTCAGATATTATTATTACCATTTCTAGTAGACACCTCCTTTCGTTTCTTCTTCTTCTTCTTCTTCTTCTTCTACTACTCATCCTCCTCCAACCATCTTCTCTTTACCTCTCATTCTTATTCTTCCTCCATTCTTTCCTTCCACCCTCTTTTCTCTCCCTTTTCTCTTCCCAACTCTTTTTCCCTTCAACCTCGTCCATCTTGGAATTTATTTCGCGACGACGTGGCGTGACTGAGTGCACCGTCTTTCAAATTGTTTTAAAGGTAAATGCATCGTGTCCTCCCTTTTTCTCTTTTTCATCGAACGAAAAATCTGTCATCGTCTTATCGACGTAGAGAAGAGAGTCTTGATACGTTTTCAAAATATGCTCTCGCGACCCTTAGAATAATTTCATTTGCATGCTCGAACGAATCATCATTTGGCTCCATTTAAGACGAATTAATTCTTTGCAGGCAGATTCCCTTTTTATTGCCGATGTCATCGTCTCGAGAATGCATACTGGTTCTATCTCTGTTTGTCCGAGTCCCGTATATACGACGATCCTTATATTTAACGTTGAAGGTGACTCTTGGACAAATCGGTTCGACTCGTTCGTTGGACGAATTAGACTCTAATTCATCTTCCTTTACAAAATTATAATCTTTACGAAGCGGTACTTGGGTTCCTCTGCTCGCGTTCCAAAAACCCTCTGACTTGTCACGCGATTCCTTTTTATTACCATCCTCAAAAGTGCGAGCTATAAAACAGGTTCTATTTTATCTGGCCAAGCTTTGGAAGCAAGGGATATTTATTCGAATCCGACGAAATATCCGAACGACGTATTCTCTTACTAAGATAATAAGTTCGTCTTTAGGAACAAAGTGAACATTTTGGGCGATTCGAGAAGAGTCGATCTAATCTCTACGTAGGAAGCGAAAGAAATAAGAAGAAGAAACGTGAAGGACGCGATTGGAACGGCTGCCTGGTCACTTCTCTGCATCTGCATCCGAGTCCGTGAGCTCGAAGCAGAAAAGAGAGATAGAAAGAGGTGCGTGTGCAGCCGCGAAGCGGAGACCGCGCAGCGTTGCATTTAAACGACGATAAGTCTCTCGAGGCTTTGAAGACACCGGTCGAGAGTGACGAGAGGGGCAAGGGGGGGTTCAACGACCCGTTGACAGCCAGACAGGCGGACGCAGGCCAGACCGGTGCATCACCCCGCTCGCTCGAGGAAGGAGGGATCTAAAGTGCAAGAGAGAGAGAGAGAGAGAGAGAGAGAGAGAGAATGAGAAATAAAAGAGGAGGACGACTAACGAAGGAGGGCCGGAGGGCGGAGTATATCGTCGTTATTATCGCCATCGACTTTTATCGCCAGACGATAACTCCCGACTCCTGCCGGTTACCTAGCTTCTGACGATGCCTTTTTCTCCTGTTCCTTTTTATTTTTTTCCCTACTCTCTCTCTCTCTCTCTCTGTCTCCATCTATCTGTCTCTCGTTCCTTCCTTTACCATCCTTCTGTCCGCTTGTTGTCTTCTCTTGCGATCCCCTCGCTTGGCCGTCGTTAACACTGCCTTCTTTACCTCCCTTCCTCCCCCCTTTCCTCTCTCTCTCTCTCTCTTGCTCTTTAATATATCTCTCTGGGTGCTTTCTCGATAGCTTATCGTGGCTGTCGAAACGTACGAACGAGACGAAAGAGTGAACAAAATATCCGCCGATCCCTTCAATATGATTTTATTCGGATGTGGCGTTAATGTATCCCTCCAAACGAAGAAGCTTCTTTTTCTTTTTTCGTTTTATTCGCGTGCTTCTTTTACATTCGTATATAGATATACATAAAAGAATAAGAATAAAGCTATAGAAACGGCGTTGAACCGATAAAGATGAAGGATGAAGCCCCTTCCGAACGATTTGATCGGATTCCGTGTTTGATCGTCGATAATCCAATTTGCGCTCGACGCTCTCGCTGAGCTTTCGCACATAGAGGGTGGAATCGTGAGAGAGGTACGAAGGGGGTGGTAGGGAACTCGGCGATGGTGCATGTATTTTTCAAGGATCTCCTTGCTGTGTCTGCTTCGTACGACTGAGTCGAATAGATGCTCCCTGTCATGGGGGAAAACCCGTCCAATTTTCTAAAATCATGCAAACCACCACCACCACCACCGTCGCCGCTGCCGCCGTCGTCGTCCTCGTCATCTTCTTCGTTTTAGCACGACGGGGATAAAGAAAGGAGCTGGAATTTCTTCTTTCCACTGTAATATCTCGTCGTACCTTTCGCGAGACACGAAATGAAAAGACCCAGATGGAAACCGATTTTTCTTTACCTTCTTGGAAAACTCGTCCGTTTTCTCTCTTTGACTACACGTTTCTTGAGATCCGCTATTTTGTTTCACGTCACCTAAGATTTGATGGGGATTTTTTATATCTCTTTCTTCTTCTCAATGGCTTGATACTAAACGCATTCTCGATTTGCAGGATTAGGATCGTAAAGGGGTGCTTTAGTGGGTGCTTACTCGCATCGATACGGTATCGTTCAACAGGTGCACTTATCGCATGTGCGAAACTATAGCCGGTAAGAATAAAGGTGGGTGCGCGATCGCACGAAACGGCCCGTTATTCGCTCGCTCGATCGTTGCACCTATAGAGAGAAAGAGAGAGAGAGACGGGGAGAGAGAGAGAGACGGACTCAACGCTTTCGTGCTATGCTCGATTGTGGGGATAACGTGAGAGAGGTAGAATTTGGTGATCGTTACCTCCTCGTTAATTGCCGCTACGATAACGCTTTATTAATTATTTCTCGAGTGCACCTACTTCTGGTTCTCGAATAAAATAACAAATTGTCTTCTTTATCTCCTTCTCTCTCCGTCTCTCTCACTCCCTTTTTTTAATTCGTACACGAGGCACGTCGGTTATACTCGGACGCATCGAGAAGATACGAAAGCAGACTCGTGCGTGACGATTACGATCGGCAGGTGCAAATGCAAAAATAAAAGAAGCCACAAAACTTCGAGTTGACTCGAAAGAGGAGCCATCTTCGCGTTACGTTTGCTATTTTTTTATTCCTCCTCTTTTTCGGATAGCCTCCGGTATTCGATGGAATAATAACAGGAGGATTCGATCCGAGGACTTTGCGTTACCGCACGAATCGTACGACGGTCCGTAAGGGTAGGGCCTGATACGCGTCGAATGCATAACTTTTCGCATAAAGATAAAATACAATTTTCGGATATCGAATGGAAAAACTTTCCTGTCACTTCGTTCGTAGCTACCTACGATGAGAGCCGGGTAATCGATATCATTTGTGACCGAACGATATCCGTGTAAATATTCGTCCAATTATTATCCTTATTTAATATTACATCTCTCTTTCTTTTCCCCCCAAAGATTTCAGGAGATTTTCACTGATCTCTCGAAGCAACCTTGATATTCCTCGCATGCGGCACGATCAAGGCTATTTGGTTTTAAGGCCCTCCGAGCAGCTTCGGAAAGGCAGAAAGAGGAGACAGGGAGGGGGTAGAGAAAGAGACGATGCACGCCGAGTCGATGGCCAGGCACGATGGCCAAGCACGATGCCCTTAAGTCGCCTCCTTCTTTGCCTCTTCCTTCTCCTTCTCTTTCTACGCAAGTACGTTCGTACGAATGGATGGACGAAGGAACAGCGACTGTGGTGACTGACAGAGTTGAACGCGCGAGCGCATTCGGCCCCGGACGGAAAAAGAATGAGTCGAGCACGCGAACCCGAGTCGAATGGCTTCGTTGAATGGGTTTAAACGGGCGCGTCGCGTCCCGTGAGAAATGAAAATCACCGACGGTGACGAGGCTCGTGTCTCGCTTTCAGCCGCTCGCATATTACCCGGGTATCCGCTTTATTATTTATGAAATATGGCCAGCTATGCGAGAGAGCGAGAAAGAAGAAGATAAACGTACGTGGTCGTACGACGAGGAACTAGTCGCGTTGTCGGTGAACGACTTTGGTAAAACCGGAGAAGAAAGAGGCGGAAGATAAATAGGAGAGATCGTGCTTGAAAAAAGGCCGACATAAGTCACACAAATTTGCCGATTCTTTTCTTTACTTCTCTTCTTGCACGTATCTTTTAACCACCTAACGCGACAGCATTTCCTTTACGTGCGACGGAAAATAATGTTAAACGATTTCAACTCGAAGAAAACGATCTCGGGAAATAGGGGAAGAATTCGCATCTGCAAGGAGCATACATATTTAAAGCTAACATTAAGCTACTTCGCAGAACAACGAGTCGAGTTCGATTCTTCGTGTCACGATCAAAGTTCAAGTCGAGACTTACACGTCGATTGTGTCTCGGGACCATCCCTGTTCTTTCTCTTTCTTTCTCATACATATGTATATACATACGTACGTACGTCTGTTCGTTGTCTGCCTGCCCCGGCGCACTCGAAGAGAACGCATAGCCGTCTGGCCCCGGTAAAGGGTCTCTGACCGATTATCACTTGGTCTTTATGGTCTTTGAGGTTCTTTTAAACCTCCGTCCCGTTTCTCCGCTCCTTAACCTCCCCCCTTCTCTTCATCTTCGTCCCTTCATCCTTGTCGGCCTTCTCTCTCTCTCTCTCTCTCTCTCTCTCTCTCTCTCTCTCTCTGTCTCGCGCACATACACGCGCGCGCATACGCACGCATACGCGTTCACCTCGCGTACGCTTCGCGTTTTTGTCTTTGTTCTTTCATCGACCGATTCTCCTTTCCCTTCGTCTCGTGATCCAGCGGCAGCGTTCTTTCGTTTCTTTTTGTTTTTCTTTTTTTAAGCACGACCGCAGCGACTGTCTTTTACGTTCGGCATTGCGCGAAGCGCTCTCTCGCTTTTATGATCTTTCGATTCCCTTGGAAACCTTGCACGCGTACGACGTTTTCCAAATGTGTCCGTAAACGTTTTTTAAAGCTTTAATACGACACGAGTCTTATACTTAACGTGCGTACCACGGTCGAAAGAAATTCAGAGCTATTCGGTTATTCGATGTAAAGAAATTTAAAACGATATTATAAATCGTCGATGCAAAATAGTCGTTTTTACATAATTAAAGTTGTATAGTTCGTTACGAACGCTTGCTATCGTCGAGCTCGGCATTCGTGTGCATGTGTGCAACGCGCGAGCAAGCGAGAGAGTTTTTGTCGCCTACCTTGGTATTTAAAGCAGGTCTTTTCCAAGACGTTATATAGGTTAGTTCGTCGACTTATATAGGTCAGTAGTATCCGCGCGTATGTAGGTTAAAGCCTTCATCGCCGAGCTCGATTCGAGGTTTTCCCGTGCACGTGTGTAGAGTCTGTGTGCAAACGAGCGAAAGAGAACGTTTTTTCGTCTATCTTGGTATTAAAAGCAGCTTTTCCCCAAGAAATTATATAGGCGAGCGGGCCAATTCTTTTTCTCACGAATCATACAGGTCAGTAGTATCGCAGTATATGGGTTAGAATCTCCTTTTCCACCGTATTCCGTCGCTGCGCCGTTCGTCGAGCTTCTTCGAGGGAGACCGGTAGAATTCGTAATGGATATTTCTAATTACGATTATTTTTTATTAACCGCTTACGGATAAAAATTGCACAAAGAATTGTCCCTTTGAAACACGTGCACGCGTGGATTTACCGCAAATAGAGATAAATTCTCTTATCGCTCGATCGATTAATTGGCAATTTTTCTGACTCGCGAGGTACAAAAGGTAGAAAAAAGCTACACGTTCGCGTCGCGGTAACTACCCGCGCATATATTTCAGTTACTTTTATAGAGATAACAATGGTCGTGCGTACCACCGCGCTGTCGTAATTCGGACGAACAAAATTATTCAGAATCGTTTTCCCTGTTAAATTTTATGTTGTGAAAGATTAGTTTTTAATAGAAGGTAGGGAAATTAATACATTTGCCGGTACGTGATTACCGAAAGCGAAGAACCGCGTACGCGCCGCGTAGCGTTGTGTCGCGTTATCGGTAAAAACGACGCCCCGTTGGTTGGCTCGTGCTGGCTTTGACGCCGGATCCGTATCGTCCTCGTCGATCGCAGATAAATCGATATATTTGTTTCTAACGCATACTCTCCTTGCGTAGCCATCGATTTCTTAAAACGCTTTCCCTAACGCGTATCGTTCGCGAGTCGGGTCATCGTCGCATTTAAGAGATAGATATTCGAGAAGATTCGATCGACCTTTCGATTTTCCCCGGTGGGCTGTTGCGTCATATTTTTTCTCTCGAATTTTCCGTCCTTATTTTTACGATATCGACATCACTTTTTAACGACGCACCGATCGATAATTTTGCATTAATACTGGCGATCGATCTCGCATGGCTTTATTTAACTTTTGAGTTGCCAACTTCGGATTTATCGATAATGCAATGCGGTAAATTTTAACGGTAAATACAACATCGTAGCGATCGTGAAATACTTCGTATATACTACGCACGTAGAAATTATGTGGAAAAATTGTATCGATTAATTGCGTCGAGGTAGTCGCGCGGATGATAAAGGATCCGCGCTTATTACCTCGGACAGGTTAGGAGCGAGGTCGAGCGTAAGAATCGTTATCGTCATTGGCGCAGGTATCAACCGTGAAATTTTGTCCGGTGACCTCGAGGAGGATGACGCGTCGTGGACCGTGGCTCGAAAGGTCGGCGAAGGTTGATAATAACGGGAATCGGCTGGACCATCCTCTCGCCGCTTAACTGCCTACGTTTCTTTAAATAGAGCGTAGTTCTCGGGTGACCGTCGGTTCCGCGAACTCGCCGGCCGATTCCAAGTACGTCGCTATGGAATGTCGCTGGCTTCGCTAATGCATTTTTGCATTTGCCATCTCCACTGGCACGGAACGAGAAGAGGAAGAGGAAGTGGAAGAGGAAGACCAGTCTCCCACCTTCGACGAGCCGATTCGCCTCAGGCGTTTCTATCAACGCGACGCTTACCGTCGTTGCACGAGCTGGTTCTCTCCCCCCCCCCTCTCTCTCTCCTCGCTCTTCCAAAGATGACCCCACGAATAGAAACGCAGACTCGAGACGACGGAGGTGATCCTCCTCCTCTTCTTACGATTACGAGTCCGTACGGCAAGGTCAAAGTACGTTTATCATCGCCGAGAGATAGGATTTCCTGCTGTCGTCTGGCGAGACGAGGATTCTATTGCCGATATTTATTGCGTACAGAGTGAACCGTGTAATACGATCAATCGGGAATTGTTTTTCCCGAGGAATTTGCATCGTCGGTGAAATTCTTAGGTAATTTATAGATCTCTTTTTTCAAAACCATCGACCAAGATTTTATATACGTTTTAACGAGTCGTTTCAACGAAATCGATCCTCTCATCTTGACTTTATAGAAATGTTCGCTTAACGTCGAATAATGATTTCATCGATATCTTTTTAGGGACTCGTCGAAAGAGAGAAAACCGATGGAATCCGGCAAGAAGTTATCGAGACGCGGTACTTCTCGTCGTTCGGTCGAATTCGTCTCTTTCTCTCTCTCTGTCTCTCGGTCGCAGTGACGTTCTCGTTTTCTAAAGAAGGAATAATGGGAGCCGTGACGTCGATACCACCGGCTCTTAAAAAGGGTAGAAAAGCCGAGGGAGGGAGACATTCGAGGGGTGAGAAACAAAGGTTTTCATCCGTCGAGACCCGTAACGCGAGCACGCATATCGCGTCGGGCGACTCCCGGTATATTCCACGATCGACCCAACGAATTATTGCTCCACCGATTTCTCCTTGGTAAGAAATCGATGACCGCGATCGTATCGCGTGACCCCGAGCCACGTTGGATCATCCGACAGTTCGCGGTGTCCTTGAAAGCAGTCATTTGTAACGTTTACTCGGATAGACCCGGCCATGTGTTTCAATCAATGAACTTTCCTCAACGCGTTCTATGCGTGTAAGACGTGGGAGTCGAGTGAAGAAACGTCATACTTGCCGAAGTAAATTAGGAAGAGAGAGAGAGAGAGAGAGAGAGAGAGAGAGGGAGAGTGAAAGCAAGAAAGAAAGAAAGAAAGAAAGAAAGAAAGAAAGAAAGAAAGCAAGGAAGAAAAGAAGGAAGGAAAAACGAATCGGGTCGCGTTGGGTCGTTCGCCAGGAAGTCAGTCAACCGGTTTCGCCGTCGTCGTCGTCGTCGTGGTCGTGGTCGTGGTCGTTGAGAGGGAAAGAGACGACGAGGACGAGGAGGTTGAAACGTAGAGAGTAAGCATAGAGAAAGAAGACGGAGAGGAGTGGAAAGAGAAGAGAGGAGAGAATAGGTATCGGCGCGAGTACTTCTCCCCTCTTTTCGCGTAGCATCTCTCTTTCTCCTTCTCTCCCCGACTCTACCCTTTTCTGTCGTTAGTCCTTGTCGTGGGAACGAAAAGGAGCGGAAAGATACGAGCGTTGCCGAATAAAGACGAGAAGCAACGGGGAGATACGAGGAAGGCCGAGGAGAGTCGCGCACCGCGGCGCTGAACGCAGTGCCATCCGATAGGCAGCACCGCTTGCTCCGTGGATCCTTCGCTTCGCTCGCTCGTACGGAAGCCCTGGTTCTCTCTCCGTGCTCTCCCTCCCTTTTTCTCTTTCCCTCTCTCTGTCTCTCTCTCTCTCTCTCCCTTCCTTCTCTCTCTCTCTCTGTTTTTTATCAGTGAGAGGGAGAGAGAGACGAGCAAGCTTCCTCCTTTCTCGCGTCTCTTTCTCTTTCGATAGTCGAAGTAATATTATCGTGGGCCTTGGTGCGCCTTTTTGTTGTCGTTCGTTCGTTGCTCGCACGCACGCACGCACGCACGTACATACGTACGTACGTACGTACGCACGCACGCATGCACGCATGCACGCACGCAGCGTGGACGATCTTCTCGCACGATATGTACAAACATATACATATATATAGGAGTAATACATAGACGCAGTGAAACTTGCGCGACGCGCGTCTCTCTCCGTCTCTCTCTGTTTCTCTCTCTCTCTCTCTCTCTTTCTCTCTCTCTCTCTCTCTCTCTTTGATCTCTCGTGGTCCGGAGGCGAACACGGAGCTTCGCACGGAGGTTCGCACGGAGGTTCGCACGGTGTGGACGTCATCGTTGTCATCGTTGTCATCGTCGACGTCGTCGACGTCATCGTCATCGTCATCGTCATCGTCGCAATCCATCGTCCATCATCGCATCGTGATCGTCGCTGTGCGTCGTTGTTGATCATCGCCGTGCGCACCGTTGCGTGCACGCACACACGTATCGCGCATCGTCGACGTGAGGAGAACCACCCCCTCCCCTCGCAGCTCATCAAGCAGCGGACGCGTGCTGGTCAACACGGTGCGTGTATCTCTCTTTCTCTCTTGCATGCTCGCGTCGCACGTTTCTCGTTCTCTCTCTTCCTCTTTCCCACAACGCAAATCATGATTCACTTCTAGAGAGCCTGTTTGAAAATCTTTCTCGCGTTAAGACCGAGTCTAAGCTCTCGGTCGGTTCGTTCGTTCGTTCGTTCGTTCGTTCTTTCGTCGAACGGAAAGAGACACCGCTTCTTTTCTCGGAACGCTTCTCGGAACGCGAGGGAGACCCAGCATGGCCGCC